>NW_022280050.1:2881190-2901190 GCF_004355925.1 Anarrhichthys ocellatus
ACACACACACACACACACACAAAAACATACTCTGTGTTTTGCTCCCTCTCTTTCATCTTTCGTTTCCCTCTTACTTTCATCCGTCTATTCAAACAAGCCTATGCCTCTTAGCTTTGGGGTACAGCAGACTGACTCTCAGAGAAATCTAATATTCCTTCCCTTCTGCTTGACGTCCGTAGGTCTCAGCGTGACTGTTTGATATTAAACTTTGCTGAGCTATTGGCAGGATCTAGTCGCTTTTGGTTAAACTCGCTTTGGATCTTTTTTATGACACAGGATCGCCATGGTTCAGCTTCTGTTTGTTCTCTACAAGCCACTCTGATTGAAAGGTTATTTCCTTTCAAAGCTAGTATAAGGGAGGTAAAAAAAACAACTAGAATTGACAACAATCAGGGAATATTTTGGCTTTGTTTGCCTTTATTTTGAAAGTTGACAGGGATGGTAAAGAAGGGAAATGATGGTGATGAAATGCAACAAAAGTCCCGGGCAAATTTGAGCCGCTGCATGTTACGAATCTTAAAGCCACCAGGCCATAAGGTCCCCCCAGGGAGATTTCACACACTATGCAAGCTGACTCGAAACTGCAATGCCAAATTCTGAGTCCTCACGTCACCATGCCTTTCATCACTCACTAAAAGTTAAGGAAATATAAGTTTCTTTCCACTGTGTATCTTCATGTAAACTAAGATGGAAATGTAATCCAGCTACATCACATACAATCTGGATACAAGATGCCCTTTAAAAGCCTCCTTGGATGTCTTGTGTGATGTCTGTGTGTG
Organism: Anarrhichthys ocellatus; assembly: GCF_004355925.1. Lineage (NCBI taxonomy): Eukaryota > Metazoa > Chordata > Actinopteri > Perciformes > Anarhichadidae > Anarrhichthys > Anarrhichthys ocellatus. The sequence goes on from NW_022280050.1 coordinate 2,881,970, forward strand.
TAAGTGTGTACTTTCTGAAGTCTCTGTTGTGAGGATGAACCCTGTGGTTATCCCATGATTAAAAGGGTGTCAAGAAACACACACACACAGATGCACATAAAGCTGAGGGGAACAAAATAAAACATGAATTACAGACACCCAGAGGATCAGACAGGCAGGAGAGAGTGCAAAGTGGACTCTCATCTCGCTGATTAAACTTCTTTCATTGCCATGAAATTCACAGATGGCCGTGTCTCCGTAAGGATGAACTGTAATACCGTTGATGATCCCTTAATTTGTCATTCAGCAGCATCTTGAGGTAATATAGATAAGAAAATCTGAGAATACTGCTGCACCCAAATAAATGACAGAGACTATAACTCATCTTGTTCAGCCTTGAGTGCCGCCGCCTCTCTTAAGAAGGTGTGGCATCCCGGAGTGCCAACTGAAGCGTTAACCTGCTCTCTGTTTTCTTTGGCCGTCGGCAGACTGACTGACGGAGGCTGAAGCGCTATGTGACTACTGCAAGTCATTCACTGTAATGCATGCCTTCACATCGAAGTCAGCGAGAGCAATAAACCATGAGAAATTGTTCACTTCAATTTAGGCACTCTTCACTGTGCAGCTATGTGTGCGCTTCTGTGTGTGTGTGTGTGTGTGTGTGTGTGTATCGTGGGTGGTCTGAACAAAAATGACGCAAAGGTTCACAAAGTCAGCTGTCACACTATTTATCAATTTTGTATGGTTACAATTTGAAATGGCAGCTTTATCCCGCTCCCAATTTATTGCTGCGGCTGATTCTAATATGTACTTAAAAAAGTATAGGTGCATGAAAAAAACACTTAATTATAGAGACAAACCAATGGTTGTCATGCATGTGTGTGTGTGTGTGTGTGTGTGTGTGTGTGTGTGTGTGTGTGTGTGCATCTCTCTCTCTCTCTCTCTCTCTCTCACCATATGCGGCTCTTGTCCTGGTTGACACTGAGGGCAGGCCTGGCAACTGTTACTGGTCTGATTGAAGAATTCGTACTCTCCACAGCTGGAATACTCCGCACTAGCAAACATACAACACAACTGGAGGGACAGAGGGGAGGACAGACAGGGGGAGGCCAGAGAGAAAGACAGACGGGGAAAGTGAGACTCTTGCATGACATATGAACAACATTTTGCATGTATTAAAACACACATGCTTCTAGCTCCATGGAATAATGGAACTGAGGGTTGTAAGTCTCCATTTGTGAACTATATTGAACTAAGTATTTATGTTGTCAAAACTATATCAAACATATATACAGATAAATACATTCAAGACTTTTATTTGAATTTTGAAAAATGTGGTTCTATACAGAGTCTTTTATTAACAAGGATTTTGAACTATTGTTTATTAGTTGTTTTTTTTAACCATTTCAATGACTTCTCAGCTGACTTTTATTAATCTGTAGACTATGTATTTGATACATGGTATTTGATTCAGTAATTTGTCTTAAGGATGTCAAAAAAGACAAACACCAAACACAAGTTCTCAGTAATGCCTGAGATAATGCTTACTTGTCTGACCAACAGATCAACAATGCAGATACCAACAATCATTAATCCTCTTAATAAAAAAACCTTCAAATAAACTGTAGAAAAAAATGTTTGTACCTCCATTTTTGTAATTGGGCATACCTCTGCTAAGGGATTTAAATACAGCAAGTTGGACCAAAACGATTCACAGTGCAACAGCAGCCGAGATAAATGCCTGCAGTAGATGATGGCTGATTTAAATAGTGAAACCAACTGGAAAAGAATCAACATCAACATTTTAATTGTCAAAAAGCAACAAACGCCAAATTTCCAGACTTCTTCATCTTTGTTACTCAGATTAGTGGAGATCATTGTTGACTGTGTGTGAGTGTGAGAGAGTTTGCACAATACCAGTGTTTGCGTGTGTGTCTATGTACTGTATGGGTACATTGTGTGTGTGTGTGTCATTGTGTCATTGTGGTTCACTGTAATAAGTAGCAGCTGGTATTTATAGTTTTACCAGCACACTTTGTTCTTTTCCAAACAAACTAACTGACTTTTAAAAAATCATCTGCAGTCCAGAAAATGATCGCAAAGAAAATGTGTGCATGACTAACTCCCTCCGTCTTCTCTCTGTTGTTTCAATAACATCTCCCTCTTTTCTCTCTTCCTCATAATGATCTCATGACAGCGGACACAAGACGCTGTTTGAGTAAATATACAACTGCACGCTGCCTATGTGTTTGTGTATCACAGGATGGAGCACATTCCTCTGTGGCCAAGTTATCGGTTTGTAATTTGTACCAGATTTAAAACAAACTGACCTTTACCTCACACACCTGATGTACAGTTAGTGCAAATCGGCACGCTGAAAGCAAAAACAGTTGTACGACATCATCCGCCAATCACCTTTATCAGTGTGTCGCACATTTATGGGTCACTGTGGGTGTTTTTGCAAGCATTGTGTGCATTGTTCTTTCTCTGGCAATTTGTGCAACTGCGCACGGAGCAGCACTTTGTTTGGCTCTGAAGAAACGGAAACGGCAGTAATGATCTTCTTCTGCACATCGTTCCACAGCTGGAAGGAAGACAACTTCCCACAATATTCTCTGCAGGGCAACAAGCTATCCCACAATGCTTTGGGAGGATATTTAGTCAGGTCTTTCAAACATTGGAGCGTTCATCTCTGCACATTCATCACAGAGGATCCAGCGGGTCCTCATTGTTATTCCTCACACAACTACAATTTGGCAGGAATGCTGTTGAATTGTAAACTACACGGAGTGTTTACCAAAACCAGTGGTGGAGGAAGTATCCAGATCCTTTACATAAGTAAAAGTACTAACACCACACTTTGTACTGCACACGCTAAATATAAAAGTATGTGAAGTATTATTTGAAAGGGTTAGGGTTAGGTAAAAATGTACTGAAAGTATCAAAAGTAAAATAACTCAATACAGAAAAAGCCACTCTGAGTGTTATACTATCATATAATTAGACTGTTATTACTCATGTATTAATCTGTCAGCAGAATTTTACTGAAGTTGTTTGAGGTGGATTGGCTGCCAGCAAAGATTATGTTTAATATAGATTAATCTGCAGATTATTTCTTGATTGATTCATCAGTTGTGTGGTTTCTCAAACATAAGAAAATAGAGAGAAATGTCGTGTTCAAAGTGACATTAGTTATCAAAAGCACGTTAATTAATTTATTGATATCTGACTGTTAGTTAATCAGCTCAGCCCAAATTGTATATACTGTTGGTGGTTAGATATTTGTTGGTACATATTTTATGCATCATATTTTAAAAGTCCTCTTTTGTTTTGTATGTTAAGTCTTAGTTTGTAAAGTACTGACTGTAGATACATGTAGTGCAGACAAAAGGACAATATTTCCCTCTAAAAGCTAATGGAGTAGAAATAGTCTCCACCACTGACTGAAGCGCATCGTCCTTTGACACATCGATAACTCTAGCGCGTCGTCTCTGTGTGTGCTATTGTGCAATATGACACCACCAGCACACTTGTCTTTGTCAGTCATTTCTCATCGTTCTACATATTCCTCAAAGGTGTAGTCTCTATATATATATATATAGTAAGTGATTTTAAAATGTGTAGTAATACATTTCTGATGCCACTATTCGGTGGCGTAGTAAATTGACACCGTCCTAAATGTCTCCTCCTCGTTGACGAAGTGCTCCAGTGTCAGCCTGCATGTGCTCACAGTGACTGACGAGAATAGAACAGAGAACAGGAGAGAGGGAGGGCAAGGTGGAGGAGCCTGTCGGGAACTCTGCCAGTGGGTTTCAACATCAAAACAGGCAGAGAATCTCGAGATTCCCAGTCAGATTATAAAGATATCTGCTCTCAGTATAACTAATTGGTACAAGTGCTGCAATGTTGTGCAAGCAGCTGGCACATAACAATGAGTGTCTGCATGACGCAGTGCCAAGTGTGGAGTGGATTGTGGCTGCGATCCATACCGATGGGCTAACACGAGTTTCTGAGGACACCAGAAATACGATGATGCTTCGGCGTTATGCTGCTGCCTGACAGTATTTTGAAAGAGTGCAAGGAGAAGAAAAAGGATGTGAAGCAGAGGCATAACAGATAGACAGGAAGAGACGAGTGAAAGCTGAGAAAAGGAGGAGGAAAGAGGAAGGACCACGGAGGGGAAAGTGATGAATTAATGAAAATATAGTTAAAGGTAATATGAAATTGGTTTGAGATTAGAACTGAAGAAAGACACGGGTAAATGAATTAAATAGAATTAAAGGAGGAGGATTAGGGAAAATTAAGATGAAACAAAGTCAAAGACTTACCAACAATGAGGACAGAAAGATGGACTTCTTCTGAACTCTCCTCTCTGACATTTTTGCTTCTTCTTCCTGGAGACGAGAGAAAAGACAAAGAGAAATGATTGTAAAGCAAATATTTTCTGTAATCAGTCTTCTGCACCAAACTTCACGTACAAAACAACAAAGTCGGAAATCGAAGCGGTCCTGCCAACAGTAGTGTTGTCAGTGGGCATTGTGTGTGTGTGTGTGTGTGTGTGTGTGTGTGTGTGTGTGAGTGTGGCCCAGATGAGTTCACTGTCCTGTTACCATCACGTCATCGCCCATAAACATGTAATAGCAACAGAACAGCCCGTGGCATTCCTCTGGCTCATAACTGCCAGCACACATCAACGTTGGCTAACCTCAGCTTCAATAAAGGATTGTGATATCACTTAATTATTATCTGCCTGTGTCTTTGCTATGTCTCTCTCAGCTAAAGTTTTTGGCAAAACCCTGAACTTAGTGGAAACGCCAGTAAAAACAGCTTTCAAGTCTGGTTTCAGACCAGCTAACAACTCCATTGCAGTTCCACCAAAATGAGGCTGAAGTAAAAACAAACATTTAGTAAATAGCTGAGACTCTGTTTTAAATCCTCTACACACACAGTGTCTGTAACTTTGAAGTGGACGTTGGGCAAACAGTCATTATGCGATTGTGTGTTTGTTTTCGTACATATGAAATGATGGCTGGTGTTTGGATGTGCTTTTCATACTAGCAACACTTCATAAAGTCTGTGTGTGTTTCTCTCAGTAAGGCGTAAATTAAAATTTGGTGTGTTTGTGTGAGTCCATGCGCCTGTGTGTGGTGATGTGGGATTGCTTGTTTGTTCTTTTGTGCGTCTGAAAGATCGTGCCTGCGATTTGATTTACTGTGTGTTTGTCCTGCCTTGGTCTGCACTGAGAGTGTGTGTCGCTGTGTGTGTGTGTGTGTGTATGTGTGTGTGTCGCTGTGTGTGTGATGTGCGAGTATGTAAATGATGCCGTCACTGTAATTGAAAGGATATGTATACTGGCTGGGGTCCTCTGTAAAGAATCACCTCTTAAGCAGCGGTTGAATGCAAACGATGAGCCCGGAATCACTCATCACTCAGAATGGCTCAGAATAATTTGCAAACAAATTAAAAAAATGTTATCATAAAACATAAGAGTGCTCTAATATAAATCACTTCCTCAAAAGGAAGAAAAATGGAACAAACTGACTCATTTACAGCATTTAATAGAAAGATACTCAATATAGCACAAGCAACTTGCATGCTTGATTGTTATTTTTTACTGCACATGCACATTTTCCAAAGTATTCCACTAGGTTCTTTTTGTGTGCGTGTGTTTGTGTGAGTGTGTGCATGTGTGTGTGTGTGTGTGTGTGTGGTCTCTGACAGAAAAGAGCATTCTGAGTGAACGCTGCTTCTATCAGCTTCCTGTAACACTGTGGAGCTGCTGGGTGTTAAATTACTCCAATTATTATTCGCTTCTTTCCTTTCTTTTCTTTTTTTTTTTGTTCTTTTATAATTTGCTTCTAATCTACAAGTAATTACAAGGTTACATTCACTATTCTAAACTTACAAACTCCACCATATATAAGTGGAGGGACTCCAATGCACAATCCTTTGATCAACTCAGCGAGTTGATAGATACATTTTCTGCCCATTAAGATGAAATATAAGTTTTGTAATGATTAATACCAGACATGGTAATGAGCAGCGAATACTTTCACAAGTAATTTATGACAAACCCATATTTCAAATCCATTTTTCCCATCTTCCAATTCAACATTGATTTTCACAGCTAAATACGATTTTAAGCTCTAGTTATGTACATTGGAATTAGTAAAGTATACAAACACTAATTAAAGCATGTACTCACTCACACACACACACACACACACATATACACATACACACAAACGCACCTTTAATTACTGTTATTAAGTACATTTCTCATGGAGTCTCTTTTCAGTGTTGATTATATGAAGGAAGTAAATGCATGTATAAATGTGTATATAGATGCTTTTCTTGGATCTAAGGCTTCTGTCTAATTTCCTGGCTGTATAGTGGACCCTGTGATCCCCTAAACCCTGCTGATAACACACCTGCATCACATCTGCTCACACAACTAGGCCTGAATGAAACACGTTGTGCTCAAACTGAAACAAGAAGACAATCTTAAAGTCTGATTACTTTTAACTCACATGGGACCAAGGTGCCACAGTAAGCGTATTATGTATTTAGACATTTCGATAATTTTGAAATTTATCTACATTTTCAATCTACGTTAAAATAGAATAATAAGAATGCCAGGGGAACAGCATGAGTAATAATCTATTGTTTATCTTTTGTAGTGAGAGTAGTGTGACAGCACAGCAACAAGTATGGCTGTTGGAGGTCTGAGTGGCAGATTTGACCTCTTTATAACAACAGACTATTCTGTTAACCATGAAGGCATTCACTCCCTAACCTTCATCATGTAGTGTGAGTTGCTTAAATACAACCATAAGGGGCGGCAGACCAAAAAACGAATCCACTGACATTGTAGTTTTGTCATAAAAAACATGTTACTGTTTTGATTGATCAGATCATGCTCAAAATCCACATTAAGAGAGCGAGAGAGAGAGACGGAGACAGGACGCCATTATCTGAGGTCAAAATCAGTCTGTCTGGCTCTAAACCTCTGATTCCACTCTTCCATTCCAGACTTGAGTGAAAAACCTTTTGATCTTCGACGACAGCTAATTCCCCGACCCCGAGGGTTTGATCTTGCTTAATTACAGCTTCAACATACACGCACACGCAAAACACACACACACATTAACACATAGATATGGTGTATAAATACGCACAGAGCTGGTTTCTGAGGGCAAAATAGGCTTAATTGCACAAGTCCTTATGGGAAGACCACAACCGGTGCGTGTGTGTGTGAGTGTGAGTGTGTGTGCATTGGGTTGTGTGTTGCTGCCGAAGAGATAAAAGAGTAGACAGCACTTTTTAAATCAGGAAATGAAGAACTTCCAAATGGCCGTGGACCCCCTCAAGGCTACTCATTACGGGGTTAAAGTGATGCGCTCACACACACACACACCACTGTGCTTGAAGACTCTCGGTGTCTTCTGACACTCTGTTCTACCTCTTTTCACCCTCTCTCTGTCTCTCTAACCCTCGCGCTCTCTGTCGGGGCAGGTCGGAGATGAAAGTCAGCCCAAGTCGTTTTTGCCCCCCGAGGGTATTAATCTTCTAACGACCACATAATCTCTGATAAATAGCCCTCCTGTCTTTAGCGGTGTCATTACCAGGTAGAGCATATACGCAGTTCATTGTGGCACCCATAGAACACAGCCGTTGTACTGGGCAGCTCCCAGTATGAGCGTGTGAAAGCACTGAGGAAAAGCAGTTCAGCCTTTTTTTCTGGATAAATACTTTGTGAAGGATTTATTTCTGGATAAATACTTTGTGAAGGCTTTATTTCTGGATAAATACTTTGTGAAGGCTTTATTTCTGGATAAATACTTTGTGAAGGCTTTATTTCTGCAGCATTGTTTGCCACCTCTCCCCCCCTCTCTCCTCCCTTCACTCGCCCTGTCTTCATCTCTGTTTTTGATTTGGCTGCATTTGATTGCTCTTTTCTTGTCAGTAGAAGAGACCAAATTATACATAACTATGGGAAGACGATTAACTCCGCTTCATTAAAAAAATGCACAATAACAAACCCGTTGACCTTTAAATCCATACAAAGCGATTTAACGAGACTGAAAAGAAGCCCTCTTTCATCAAAGTTCCCCGGCCTACAGTGACAAGCATAATGCCGTAATATCGAAAACTTCAAAGCAGAATGAAGTGTGTATCGATATGGACTGCAGCTAAATATGACAGCCAAATGTGATCGACTAAGCTAAAAGTCATTATGGGGATGTTTAGACCCTGTAGGTGAAAGGAGGGGTCGCCTTATGGAAATTCCCATAGATCAGCTCGTACAGGCACATTAAGTAGACAGTGAATGTTAAGTCTCTACACTCTACCACCCATACCTGCCAGTCAGTCTCTCGTTATTCATCCTTGTGCTTGTTTTCTTTGTGGTAATGCTTCAGACCTCACTGTGTAAGCACACTGTGTGTACATTTCGATAAATAGAGCATCTGATTGGTTGGAATAAGAACGTATTCGGTGATTAGTTGTTTCTTGTGGGGAAATAAGCTATTCATTATTGGTTGTTACTTGTAAAATAATAGTCGCTTCTCTGGCACCACAATCATACTGATGAACATGCTTTGTTCTTTTACAAAGAGTAGGTTTTTACTGCATGATTAGTCTGCGGTAGTTCAGTTTGTCCTCCCAGAGTGGAATGCTTGATTCACTTACACATCATTTGGAAGATTCACAATATCTCCAAAATCCCCCTCCGTTCCATGTGGAGTCCAGGACCAAATAATAGCATCCGCGTATAGAGAAACATGCAGCAAGTTCAATGGGCCAAGTCACAGTTCTCCAGCTGGTTTCGAGATTAAAAACACTACAGAAATATTATCTAACAACGTGTAATTTATTGTTATGAACGTGAACAAATGCGTGGGAAAAATCCAGTTCCTTTTACAATTGGGCAATATGGAGAAAATCCAATATCCCCATGTTTTTGACCAAATACCTCGACATCGATACTGGGATGATATTGTAGGGTTTTGGACTCAAATGTAGTAACACATGAGGACCAGTTCAGTGCACTAAATGGGATAAACCAGTGGCAACTTTAGCACTTTTGTTGTTGTTGCTTCGTTTTACTGGACCATTAAATGGATACCTAAACAGTTAACGAGTGTTTAAAATTGCTCTTTCTGTCTCTTTTTCCTCGTCTCATTGATTTAATTCCATTCATTAATTTCATTGAGACATATCGAGCCAAAAGATTACCCATGGATTATGTGGGAAACGACGTTTCACCATCAGTGTTTGTAACATCTATTTATTACGCCGGTTGATAATGACTTCCTGCCTGATTAGGTAATAGAGCCAATCAGAGAACAGGGAACTCGAACAGGAAGCAAACCAATGAACCGATGAAGGATGAGGTTAGAGAAGGGTTTGTGGGCTCTTCCACGGCAATTAATTTCTGATGACAATTAAATCAGCAGCATGTGGATTCAGCCGTCTCTGTCATCCTGGTTTTGATATTTCTAAAAGGAAAATCTGTTTTCCATTGAAATCTTTCTCTTTCTTCTCTAACTTATTTTTTTCAATCAAGCAACCTCCTCTCCTGTCTTTGTATCGGGTACATTTGAAATGATGATTGAATAATGATTGCACATTACTGGACTGTTAATGCTGGTATTGTTTGACTGAAGCTACTGCAGCTGAGGATTCTTGCCAATATTTGACTGCTTTGGCCATTTCGTCAGTTTCTGTGTCTCACTCTAAATAAAATATAATTTTGGCCCTATACAACAGCTACTGCTCTAACCCTACCATAAACACACTCTATATATATATATATATATATATATATATATATATATATAATCCCTCTGCTACCAGGCCATAAACAAGTTTCAAAGTTAATCAATGCGCTGCTTTATCCCTATCCTATCCCTAGCAATTCATTTTGCAGACCAGGGCTCAACCTGACAAATCCAAGCAAGATCTCAAACACATGTTACTACTCTCTTCATGACCACCAGCCTGTTTGTGTGTGTGCGCGCACAGCACCTCAAATCCTGCTGTTTTCCAGCCAACCAAGCAGAGACTATATCACGCTCACCAGCTTTGAGCCTCAGACAGAAGAAGAGACGGTCATCATCAGCTTCACTTCACTTGACGCAGATGTCTGTCTGTCTAACAAAAACAAAACAAATCTTCATCTATTACAGAATGTAGATCATGTTCTGTAAACGTAAGCATTGTGTATTTTTAACAACTTTCCACTTTATGCACATGTCAGTACGAAGTGTACAACTTCATGCTTTATCAGTAAATATATATTTAGCTAGCTATCTAAAGACAAAGGCGTTAACTAGCAAAAAAGTGCAACAATGTTAAATAAATAAATGCTGGAATATTATGATTATTATGACTAAGATTAATGATCTGAATTTGCACAAGTAATAACGCTTCAAACAAGTGGGTTTGTACATAAAACATGAATCAGAAAACCATTAACGATGTGGATTTCCCTTCTATCAGGTCTGTCACTTACGCCTCCACCAGCTCTGGTAAACAAGTCACTCAAACAACATTCCTTATATATTTTAATCTTTACACTGGGTGATTGTGCCTCTGATTCTATCTACTTACTTTGATTTGTTTCTTGTCAGATTTTCCACTCAAGTAGCAACGAGATAAAAGCTACAGAAACACCGACCACAAAGTGAACCCATTTGTGAATTGCGAATTATCAGGATATTATAATCAGAGAAACTCTTCTCACAATAGTCTATAATCTTCAGAAAAAGAAATGAGACAATTTTATTCAGGATAATACCATGTCATTAACTGTACAGCGACCATAATCATCTACCTGTGCTTCAAATAATCGGCCTGATAAACGTCAAAACACACCTCAGTTCACTGAATGTTGTGTGTTCAAGAATTTGGCCAATCCACCTTTAAGTAATCATAAATGCCCCCGCTGGCTTTCTTTTCAGAAGTGAATTATGAAGGAGGAATGTGCTGCTGGCATTTTGTCTCATTCTATGATTTGGAGGCAGCTGGAGAGTAAATAGAGGGGTGGTGGCAGCGCTGTCAGTCAAATTAGACCAACCACTTTCACCTTTCGGCTGAATCAGCCGGCTGAAAAACGCCTTAACAGAACTCCCTGATTGGAAAAAGTAAGCTCTAAAAACAGAAGAGACAGCTCTATAGTTACAATGTACACTAATCATTATTATCAGGCTCACACACACACTGCACTGCTGACATGTGTGTTAATGTTCATTCCCATTCTCCCTGCATGTCCAAAGAAGAAAGTAGCCATCAAGGCTCAGATATCAGGAACTAAATGAGCCAGAAATAGATAAAAGTTTAATTTGCAAGATAATGACCGTCTGAGTTTGATGTGAAAATAAACCAATGATTAAAGTGATTTCCAACTTTGGAGACAGGCGCCAACAGCTGGCCGTCGTATGCTGACTAAACATCCGTTTGCTCGGACCCCGTCCAACCGCAGCGTCGTGGTTTATCGGTGCGAGCTGTACCGTCACAGGAGTGTCAAAGCGGGCTTTGCAGAAACTTCCACAGTTTCCTACTCTGGGCCACACAAAGGGTTGATGGCTCAAATGACACCTGAAGTATAGCTTTCATGTAAATACTTGATTCCTGAAATAATGTGCAGATGTTTTTAAGCAGCAGGAAATCATCCCACCTCCAGTAGAGGGACATACATGGCCAGTTCCTATACGTGCGCATCTGTGTGTGATGTTTCTTCATCTGTCTTCATCTTTTGATTGCTTTAATTACAGACTTTACTGTCAGTTTCCCACTCCGTGCGCAGGAAAAACAAACTCTTGCGGCACATGAAAAGAAGTCACACACATGTTGGCGTAACGCACACACACACCTATCCCAGCTCCAGTCAGTCGGTAGGCTCTTTGATTCTCTGCCTGCCGGTGATCTGTCTTTCATCGTCTCTCCTCCCTGATCCCTTGTTCCCCTCTTTAGCTCTGCTGGGGCAGAACATCTCTCTGTCTGTTTATTCTGCAGTGGCTGTAGGTGGGAAGCCTAATCTGCAACCTGGAATCCGTCTGTATGTCTTATTGCTGTCAGAACAAGTAAAATCATAAGATCAAGTAAGAGTTTTATATATTAGGGGGAAGAGTGCAATTCGTAGTGTGTTTCCTCTGATAGGTGATTGCCTTGTTTCTGGACAATACAGTACTTTAAAACACTTAGCACTTAACATCTTAGCTCTAATATAATGACCTCACTCAAAGAGAATTACTGATGAAACATTGGTTTTCAGTAAAAGAAATCCGTGTAGTGTCCGCATTGTTCATTTCTGTTTATTTCAGTTGTCAACATTGAAATAACAAAGCGTATAGTTGTGTGTTCTTCAAACAAATCTGAGGGCTCATGGAGTCTTTCTTGCAGGCGGATAATTCTAGTAGTCTGAGCGGCAGCTTGTCATGTTGGATGGAGGGATCTTTGAAGCACAAATCCTCATCAGCCCACTGAAAAACGAAAGACTTAATAATTCAAGCTCTTACTTAGAGGGTTGAACATTGCAAACCAAAGGAACCATTCACGCCTACTTCTGGTATTGTGTACTTTTAACCTGCCACCAGCAACAGAGCGGATCACACCGCAGATCCTACAACCAATCTGCACAGGTGCCTCGACCAACAACACAATCCCTCACCAGCTTCCCACCCGCCAATCAATTGTTTCACCAACCAGAAACACCACCGCTTGGTGTTCAGCACACAACAATTTATTTTTAGCTTCATCTTAGGGCACAAACTCTCATATGTATCTTAAACTACGATTTTCAAGACCTCACATGGCAATTCTGCTTTTCCACAATGTAAGACATGAAGTGCCAGCTCTCCCAGAATAAATTGATGAATAACTGAAGTAGGTTTCCCATACAGAAGACTCTTTAGTGGACCCAAATTAGACCACAAACCTCAATTTGATTAAACTTGCTCCCTGGAGCATGCAGGGATTTCAACTGTTGATTTAGCGCTGGTTTGTCTGCGCTGTGCATGGGGATATAATAATGGTGAGAGTGAAACCCATGATTAGAAAAGGGTTTTTTTTCTGCTGGGATTATTGCATGTAAATTAAAATATAATCAAATGCAGCTACCTCCTCATTTTGCTGGGGACCTCCTGGAGTCCCCGGAAGACCCCGCTGTGTCATTCTAAGTTACTTGTTTAGTTGTCTGTCCCGGTGCCTGTGAGTTATGCTGCAGTATTTGGTGCATATTGTCAGATGCCTTTTGTTTGCTCTTTCAAGAACATCTTGCATCAGTCAGCAACTGTACACACTATCAGTGTTGAGCGCATACAGAACCTCAGTGCACGGATACAGAATATGCTGCAAATTATAGATCCAATTTATAGCCTGTATTTCATCAGTGAATTATATCTTTGTTCATTGTTCATTGTTTTGTCAGGGTAAAATCCTACTGATAGAGGTAAAACATCTTATTACACATTAACACCTCTTTTCCAGTGCTTTTCGTAATTTTAACATAAACTTAAAGTATGAATACAATGAAGTAAGACACTTTCTTTTGTTTCATTAAACTGTCACTTTTTATGTTTTTCTATTAAAAAAAAAAAGCACATTTTATGAACTGCTCTTTTGTTTTACTGGAAGGCTACGACTTCAGTGAGTAAAACTTTACTTTAAAATAAATGTCAGTATCCCTGTAGGGATAAAATTGACACTGACATTTTCATCACCCCAAAGTAAATAGGGTCATTGTGTGAGTTCTAGTACCGAGCAGCAGTAAGCAACAGAGCGGCGAGTAAATCAATAAATTATCTATTCACTCCAGTCTACCACAGGATGATCATGACTACAGGCGCTGGCTTTGTTACTTTTTTTCTACCTTCATCCCTTTAATCCTCAGAAAACCGTATTAACTTCTTTTGAAGATGAGTTACACTCCCTCCCCTGTTTCTGCTCTGTGTCTCCTTCGCCTTTCTACCTGTGAACATGAAAGATTCAATGGCAGCGGAGACGCGCTGTGCTGGGGGCTGCAGGGGGAGAGAGAGAGAGAGAGACACACACACAGATAGAGAGATAGAAAGAGGGAAAGAGAGAGAAGGGGGGGGGGGGGAGTAGAGACGGATTGATTTCCACCTCCAGCAGCTACAGTTCAAAGCCAGCCAGCAGACTTCAGAGGCTCGGCAGGACCCGGCATGTCCCCAGCCGGGCCGAGCTGCCTGTCTGCGGGCAGGACTTCCCCCAGGGGCCCCGGGGCCCGGGACATTCAGGCGGCACCAAGAAAACAATTATGCAGACAGAGGAGAAAGGTGTGCAGGGTCACACACTCGCTCAAACACACAGTCAAAGATACAGTCTCTTAGACAAACTCCCCAACACATCATACAGGACTGAATGGGCTTATTGCATTAAAATGATTTTATTATCATGATAATATAATAACCCAAACGCCTTTGTCTTCTACTAGTTCTTCTACTCTATTCACACGGATCAAAATCATCACAAGAGGATAAAGTCAGTGACATCTGCAGCATATTTGGGGTTCAAACATCACAGCCTTGTCATGAAGCAATCCAAGCCTAAACTGTGAAGCTGGTGATGTGAGAAACCATCTCGTTTGTCTCCCACCTTGGGCTACAGCCTTTGCACCAACACGCACAGAAGCTGTCACAAACTTCAGGATGTATGTGGAGATTTGTCTGTTGCACACAGACTATATAATTAAAAATGCATGTCATGTAAATTACTTTTTGGGGGGAATAATGATATCGGAAATATATTTCTCCCGTCTCATGCACTTCTCGACATCACAAAGGCCTATATCAATCAGCCTGTCAAATACATGACATGTCATCTAAATAGCAGTGTTTGGCGTCACTTTTGCATATTATGACACAAAACAATATATAGTAACTTTAGTAGCCTAGATGTATTGTTGATGTGTTACCTTTTTTTACATGCATCCGCAGTGTTTCTGTCCTAAAGCCTACATATCCTAAACAAAAATCCTATACTTATTTTAGGTACAACTATAATAAAGCTCACGTTTTTTGGGGGCATAATAGCTGAAGTATTGCTCAGGAATTTCCCCGAAGTCTTGCAGAAATCCGTCCTTGCATTCCAGAGAGCGGAGCTGCTCAGACGTCTTACCTGGAGCTCAGAGAGGGGGGTACGCTGGTTTGGTTTCTCCGCGGCACTGCGGGATCTGCTGGCGGGGCGATCAGTCCTGTTGATCGGCGATCAATCTCTGGCGCGGTGTCGGATAAGCATCGCCGAGGGAACTGGCTGTCTGCGAGTTTTTACTCCACTCAGTCCGAGTTGTGTCTCAGCCTCCACTTTGCTGCATGTCGGTGTGTCTGCAGGCTCCTCCTTGATGAGAGAGAAGAAGAAGAAAAAAAGCGAGAAGTTTTCTCCGCCCTGAATGAGAGACAGATTAACGTGTACAGTCCGCGGTCCCAGGTAGACTCTTGGCGGGGACAATTAACGTTCTGCAGGCTACGACTCAACTCCGCCATCTAGTGTTCACAGGCCTGTAGTGGCAGCACCAGGACTGGCTGAACTGAACTCCAATCTGATCATCAAAAGGAAAAGACCTTCCAAGATTAACCAGAAATAACTATAGGCCTATACTGTATACCTTAACAATGATATATATATATATATATATATATATGCAAACAGTTAAGTGTCCATGCTTCGTTACCTCACACAAGCTAATGACACAGTATTTGTACTTTGTATCTTGCTTGTCCCATATTCTCTGAATATGTGTTTGTATACACTGTGAGTATTGTGTCTCATATTAGGGCTACAACTAACTGTTTTCATTATCGGTTAATTCCCCATTTGGTTTCTCAATAAATAGTTTTAAAATAGTGGAAACATGTCCATCGCGGGTTTATAGGGCCCAAATTGATTTCTTACAAATTGCTCATTCCTTTGGTCAAACAGTTTTGAAATACAAATATATTCGTTTTGTTGTCATTTAAAACAAAGAAAATCAGCAAAATGTCACATTTGAGACATTAAAACCAGTTAATGTTGGCATATATGATAAATGTACTGTCTATAATGCATATGCTACTGACAAGCTTTACTGTACTATTACAGCTGCCATCATTACTTACAAAATACTACTAATATTGCTGTTATGACTACCTTTAATTTTTAATTCTACCTACTACCACTTCAATTTCAGATTTGGTGAAATTTGTTTTGGTACAGCTAAATATGCAACATATATAGGCAGACAAATAACAAATATAAATATTAACCACAATATCCATATGTGGGCTGATAAAAGTTACTTATTACTATCACTATTAGAGTACTTTACCTGAAGGCCAGCAACACACACACACAAGCACCTTGTTTGAGATGATAAATTGTCTTTGAAATAGAAGCTATAAATTAGTTTGAGTGTGCGTGTGACTTGTTTGTGTGATGTGGATGACTGGTGCCTGTTGTCTGAGTTGGACTAAAGCTTGGACTTTAGTTTTCCTCCTTCTCCTCCTCCTCCTCCTCCTCCTTCTTTCTGCCGCTTCTCCTTTTCACAGCCACAGGAAGGGTGAGATAAAAGAGGGGCTTTGAAAACACTGGGAATCCTGTAATTACTCACTCTCCCTCTCCGTCTCCGTCTTCCCCCTCTGTCCCTAGTTTTCTTTTTTCTCTGTATCTCCATCGTCTTTCTCCTTCTTGGTTACCCTCTCATCATCCTTTTCGCGTTCTCTGTCGCTCTCTCTCCTTCTCTCTTTCTCCATCCTCTTCTCTCTCTTCTTTCTTCGCGCTCCGTCTCTCTGTCTCCCTCCTGCTTTGAGCGGCTCATTGATGTCGATCCAGGGGCTTCCTGACTGAAAAGGAGGATGAGAGGAGAAGAGATTAGATGAGAAGAGTGGATAAAGAGAGGATGAGGACAGGATAACAAGAAGACTGATGAGTTCTGCTGAAAGAATGATGGCTGCTCTGTCACCGACCGGACAAAAACACACATTAAGCCAAACCTGTATTTACTGTGATGGATGTTGTAACACAAAAACACATGCAAGTGAATCTGCAGGGGTGAAATGGGATATAAAAAGATAGGATATATGTTGAGATAATGGGACACATGATATATGAGACACTACAGTGAGGCAGACTGAGATACATGAGGCATAATGTGACAAAAAAGATTAAACAAGATCAGATATGATGAGATAAGGGATTATTTAATAAAGCTACATTAATATAGAATAGTATAGGATTACATATCCTTGACACACTGCATGATCCCTGTGGAGAAATGTGGTTGTTGCAGCATTAATTAGAAGGATGCAGCAAAGAAACAAACAATATGCATATATGTATTTAACAAATACTGTACATCTGATAATGAAAACAACATTTTTGAGTTATGAAAAACAGCATTTATGATGGAAAAATAAACTTTAAAGAATACGTTGTTTTGACATGTACATTCACTCAGCCTTTCTTTTCTTTCAACACTAAAAATAGGCATAATGTGGAAGACTGCCTCAAATTTGTTTTTTGTACATTTCTAGTTTACTCAATACATTGTCTCCATGTACTGCGTTCCTGTTTTAAATTTATTTATGGGTCTGCTTTTGTTTATGCGCTGGACAAATAAGATTTGGAGTTATGATTACTTGTCCCATGAATAAATGTATTCATCAGCAGTATATATCTTGAGTCTCTACGGTCAACAAGCATTCATGTTGGAGATCAGAGTTGTTAAGATTCAGGAGTACAGCAGCTGTCACAGTGTGCCTATATCCTGCTTAACCCTCCCTCAGCACCACATCAAAGTACTGTAGCTCACAGAAGATAGCAGTCAGTGGAGGCCTAATTTGCTGCCTGGTGTAATGAAGTTAGGGTAACTTCAATTTGCAGCGAAATCTTTAAAAGCAAACTTCCTCATGCTTTTCATGTGCCCCGAGGAGACTCAAACCCTGAAAGAAGAAATTGAAAATGTGGTCTCTTTTGAACTTTTCAAGGATGAAATCAAGGCATTATAGGAAGATTATGATGTTGATACTTCTATTTTTTCTCCTTATATTTCAGATTTATGTTATTAGCTTCTATGGAAACGCGTACATTTAACCTATGGCCTAAAGATATTTGTACATTACTCACTGTATATAGAATGTATTCTGATTCAATGTCACATTCCCACTGAAAAAAAGCAAAATAAAACACATACAACTTTTTTTACATGCTGTATGAATTGACCTACAGACTCAATGACCTTGTTAGCACCCCCCACCATGCACATTGTCTGTGAGAACACACTCACATTCTCTAACTACTGTTCAACAAGGAAGCAAAGAGCCGGTTGCCATGGTAACTGCAGTGTCAGCTAACCTACTTTTGCATGAACGAAGGACATTGGTCGATGGGAGAGAGGTGCATGTTATATAGGTACAGAAGACACGCACACACACACACACACACACACACACACACACACAGAAATGCACTATACATATTCATTACATTTTCTCAATCTTTTCTCCGGAGCAGTCAGCGGGAGAACGCTTGTGTTTGCAGAGAAATGATTGAAAATAATGAGAATTATTATTGATATTATTGATAAAGATGAAGACAATATAAGGGTATATGAAACTTTGGGTGAACCCCGTAAACTAGGTTGATGCAGAAGAAAAAAAAGATGTGAAAACAATTACAGTATGCAGGCAGTGTCAGGTCAACTCAAGTTTGTTTTCATATCTCATCATCACAAGAATTTCCCAAGGGACAACATTCAATTATAAAATAATTACTTTTTTTATTGCATATACTGCAGTACAGTATTCAACTTAATAAAATACAGAGCATAAAGCACTGAAAGCCCATTGGAAACACATAAGAGGCCTCACGAACTTACCTTGCCAAGCCTTCAGCAAACTGGCCGCCACTCACTGACCCAACCCCGAGCAAGGAAAATAAAAATGCAATATCAAAATTCTGAGGGAGGAAACTGCCCTCACAAGGATCGCTTAGCATGCCATAATGTGCCAGTCGGTGCTCACGTCCACATAATCTGAACATGCTGAGAATTCCAACACGTGAATGCATTATGTAGAGATACTATTATATTAATAGAGTGCATTAAAAATAACACTGTATACAAATGCACAACCTAAAAGTAAACCTTGCGACACTGGATCATGACGGTATTTAAATTTACATCAAGCAAGTGGTGTACAAGTATCAATATTGGACAAACGTCAATCTTAGTGGCGTCTCAAAGAG
>NW_022280050.1:2903343-2903580 GCF_004355925.1 Anarrhichthys ocellatus
TCTCTCTCTCTCTCTCTCTCTCTCTCTCTCTCTCTCTCTCTCTCTCTCACTCGTTCTTGCTCTCTTTCTTCCAGTCTGTATCAATCTGGCTCTGGAGCGTGAGCGCGCACCGCAGTTCTGATCGGCGCGCGGATGATGATGATGATGATGATGAGAGCGTGACCTCACCGCTTTCTGCACAGCTGCTGGAGAGAGGGGGAGACACACAGCGAGAGAGAGAGAGAGAGAGAGAGAGAG
>NW_022280050.1:2903590-2929095 GCF_004355925.1 Anarrhichthys ocellatus
GAGAGAGAGAGAGAGAGAGAGAGAGAGAGAGAAACACGTTGCGGGAGACAGCTAGAGGTAGCCTACGGAACAGCGGAGAACATCCACAACACGGTCGTTAGTGCAACGCGCAAGGGGGACTCTATCGCGGGGCGTCCGTCTGGCTGCTTCCCCGCCGGTCCGCTTCCCAGAATGTGCTGTGCCCCCGGCTCATTTCTACGGTACACGAACCAGTCACCGCGGCATCCCCACGAACACTGAAAGCCCAGATGCTTACCCTCTCCGCGGACATGGACGAGTCCTCGTCTCTGCTGGATCTGCTGGAGTGCTCGGTGTGCCTGGAGCGCCTGGACACCACGGCCAAGGTGCTGCCGTGCCAGCACACCTTCTGCCGCCGCTGCCTGGAAAACATCGTCAGCTCCCGGAACGAACTCCGCTGCCCGGAGTGTCGCATCCTGGTGGACTGCGGGGTGGACGACCTGCCGGCGAACATCCTGCTGGTTCGCCTCCTGGACGGCATTAAGCAGCGGCCGCAGCGAGGGAGCGGAGGAGGAGGAGGAGGACCCGGGGGCAGGCAGTCCCTGGCCGGGGGCTCGCTGCAGGGGTACGCAGCCGGGATATGCGCTTCTCCCCCGGGCAGTGCGATCAGAGAGCTGCCCGTGGCCATCAGGAGCTCCCCCGTCAAGGTTGGTTACTTTCCCACCATCCATATGTGCCTGTGTCCCTCTAAAGATCACCAAACACAGCTAACAGTGTTTGAATGTTTCACCCTTTTTATGAAAGAAACACTTCCCACAATACCATTCAAACAGTGTCCGAACAGCCAGGAGCCCATTTTCCATCCCGTAGGCTGCACACAGAACACAATAACAACTTTAAAATTGCCTCTTCTGCACGCTGCTGCCGAGTAACCTAGCCTATAGCAGCAGGATGCAGTGGAAGATGTTCATCTCTGATGTTTGCTGGGAATGGGGAACAGTGTGTTCAGCGTGAGATATCCAGCTGCTGTCTGGTTACACAGATGCAGATGTATAGACTGCGCTCTGGATTTCCACGCAGTGACACTGATTGTAGCAGAGATTGTTTGATAACCAGGATCATGGAACAAACTTGGTCACAGAGACCAAATTATGGGACATGGAAAAGTAATAGTGCACTGCTGTGGCTTGATTACAGATGCATATTGTTTTCTATTGATTGTTTTGCTGAGTTATCACTGTTATATTCCCTGATGTAACACTCATTTTGGTTTCATAATGAGGGTGTCTTTCCTGTGTTGCACTGAGGTGTAATCACACTAAACTGAGAGAGGAAGAGAGGCAGACCTGAGCGGGTCACCTGAGCTTTGATACTGTCGTTGCCACACACAGTCCTGGCTGCAACAGTGTGAGCTTTCATAAGGGATGGAGAGCCTTGTTTACTTGCTATGCAGTGCATCCCCATGCATTGGCTTGTCTGTGGTCGTGATGTAAGACGTGGCTGTAATGTGGCAAATAGACAGGAAATGTGATAGCATCAGCATCACTGTGCTGCGTACAATGTTCGGTAGTCATTTTGACTCAACCTGGAATAGATCTTACACACAAATCTTGAAAAATGGTGAGATAGATATACCTGCTTTTATTGCAGTTTCATTTCCTAGAAGAAGTATTAAGGTGCGAAATCTAGGTCTGCTATTAACTTTACATTTTTTATTAATTACTAGATACCTTTCAAATATTGTTTCAGTACATTCGTTCATTTTTATATTATATATAATGTCACACGTAGTGTTGTGTAATGCACACCTAGTAGAGAAGTGTGTTTGGTCCTTGAATATATAGTTCATATATCTATGAAATGTCAACTTTATTGTTGGATAGCAGCCAAGAAATCCCCAAATATTCAATACACACTCATATGTAACTGAGAAATGCCAGCAGCTCTTCACATTTCAGGAGGTGTCAATATCATAAAGAAACACTGGATTCATGTGAAATAAAAAAAATAAAAAAGCATTGCAGAAGAAACAATAGACGTGAGCTCACCTCACTGCCAGCTTTTCTTACATCATGTTGTGACTTGTTGAGAAGAATACACAGTATTTGTCTCAGGTGAGCTTATGTTTTGCGTCGCCCATCTCGGCAACTTTTTCCTCTTAGTTCAGTGGTGTTTCCCGATAAGACGGATGCGATGAACAATCAGGCTAACAAAGGTGTTGCCACCTGCGTTCAACCCCCCCCCCCCCCGCCTACTCAGTCCAACAAGACTTATCAGGCCAGCTATAGCCATTGATTAAAGCTGCGCAGCGCTTTGGTGTGATGGAGTGCAACAGTAGTGAGCAGTCACTCATTCATGGTGATGAACAGGAATCCAAACCCCCCGTGACATTTCCACTAACACTTAACACTCCATTTCAATCCACTCAATAAAGTTTACCGGTCCCTGCAGGGCAATTTTGATGCCTAGTACATGAAGAAAGAAAGCCCACATACAAAAGAGACATGCTGCAATATAGGATTCTGTTTTTTTTTTTTCTTTTTAGACAAATGCTTATTATTACTTCCTAAAGAGCCAAACGGACGTCTTGAACCAGCTTGAAATGGAAACTTTACAGTGTCGTGAATCAGAGAAGAGCAGCCAGTCCTCACACTGGAAAAGCTATAGGACCAGAACATGTTTGACATTAGAATTTTGCATGACATAATGAAAAATGTATTTGATATTTCAGAAGTTGTGTGGCAGAAAGAGTGCGAACCTTACAGAAAAGGAATACAATCATGGAACCACGTGCACGGTCACACAGGCACACACAGAAATGTACACACTTGCGTCTTTAGTGGAGGCCGGTTTGTGTTTGTTTTAGGAGCCAGTGTGAAAAGCACTTCACTTTGTTCCCAGCTTTTGTTGCCAGAGGGAACACACACACACACACACACACACACACACACACACACACACACACTCACACCTATAACCCATTACCCTCTGCAGTCCCCCGCAGTCACTTTGCTCAAGTCTCCTCGAGGCTCCCCTGGGACCAAGACTTGGTGATGAAAGTGTGAATTAATCTCCTCTAACAGTGGTGTGTGTGAGCGTGTGTGTGTGTGTGTGTGTGTGTGTGTGTGTGTGTGTGTGTGTGTGTGCAGCTCCCCCCCCCCCTCACCCAAAGAGCAGGGGTCTTGCAAAAAAAGTTAAATCTGACTTTGAGTGACACACTAATGTAGTACCGCCACACACACACACACACACACACACACACACACACACACACGCATACACACAGTTATTAAAGAAGTCACACAGGTTAAACGGAACAGCCCACGTCATGTATTAGGCTTGTAAATGGGGATGAATGTGTTGCTATGGAAATTGAAGAAGAGCCAGACATGCTGAGTCAGCTTTTTTGAGTCTCCGTTGCCAACTCTCTGCTTTGACCAATTAGAGTTTATTAGGGTTGATAATTATTATTATTTATTTTGTTCCAACAAATAGAGTGAATAGCTCGCAGGACTATTTCATCAGACCTGTAGTGTTGTTTTCTGTGCTGCATCAGTTACTGGGTAAAGCATATTGGCATCATATGGTCGATTTTTTTTTTTTGTCTTGCTTTTTGCTTTTTTTTTTTTTACCTCAAAGGAGAAATGCTGAGCCTGTTAGCAGCTGATGTCACTAGTCCCTCAGCTGCAGTGTTGGACATCAGCTGTTGCAGGGAGGACCTTCCTCTTGTTGCTCCTGTTTACAGAGAGCAGTGTGAAGACACGTACTATAGTATGCAAACCGAAGAGGTGTTTCAACAACGTAACAATGTCGTGGGAACTGAACAATGGGACTGGATCCATTTGCGACAAGTGTAGTGTTTTTTTCTTTTCTTGTCGGATTAGGACAAGATGATCATCGGGAACCACTCAGTTCAGCCAATCAAATGGTCGAAGTTGTCAATGCAGAATGTTGGTATCAAACGCTGTATTTGATTGCTAGTCATTTGTCATCGTGCAGGAGAGTGAATCCGACGTTTCCTGATATTATACTGGTGGATGATGTGTTTACATCATCAAGTTTGTATGCACTGCTTTCTAGTATGCTTACGAGAGAAAAACATTACAGTGAGTGTTTCTCATGTTTTAATTGCGCTGTCTTTGTGCCATATATCATTCAAAGCTTTGGACAAATGGAACTAATATGAAGTAATCCATTAGAAACAGTTTACACCGTTATGGTCTCATTGTTCCACAGTTCATCACGAACCTTTTGCATTGATTTTCTTTAATTTGATTGAAATCAAATCCATACCAATGACACTAGTGGGCTTCATGATGTAAGAGTTTTTACTGGACATACTGTACATACTGGTTTGGCGGGTACATGTCCTCTATGTGTTGTTCTTTGACAGTGGGGGACTTATGGATTATGTTGTCTCTCTTTTCCACCTTAGTGACTAACACAGGTTCCTGCTTGGTATTCATAAAGCTGATCTGTTTTTCTATTCATCCATCTGTCAAGGATAGGTTTTTACAAGTGTCTGGGTACAAGATTTATTTAGCGCTCTGCTGAAAGTATTAAACTCATGTATTTTGATCATTTCGATGTTCAAACGGGAACAAGAATCCAGTAAATCCCCCCTTGTTCCTGTCAGATACAGACCTGTAATGACACTCTAGAGCTCTGACAAATGAAAATGTCACATCGAATTCAATTCTTGTCAGACGCCCAATGTAGTACTGATCAATAATCGAATATGTGTTCAGTCAAACTGCTAAATACTCATCAAACCTATTGCAATGTTCTCTGTAAACTGCACTTGTCCAGTTCCCACCAAGGTAGTGTGTCCTAATGATCACTAATGATCTTCTCCCTCACCTGTATTTAGCTGGGGGGGGTAACGCCCGAGCCTACGACACTACCTGCTTTCATCTCCGGAGTGAGACGTTGCTTTGCCCTGTCATTCCCACGTGTGTGTGTGTGTGTGTGTGTGTGTGCGTGTGTGTAAAGATTCAGTGGGGTCTGTTCCCAATCCCTGTAATGATCCTTTGAACCTGTTATATTGCACTAATAAGACATACACAACGCCTAACCTTAACATGAACCTTATTCTAACCTCAATACCAAACTCCTTTCAAAACATATCGTTCCACATATTTGAAGAGATATTATTGACCTTTCCAAAAATCCTCACTTAAAATACTGTTGGGTCCCCACAAACATAGAAATACACACAGCCACACACTCGACAGCTCCAGTGATCGTCACTGTATTCGTGATACCTCCCACACCTTTACAATAATATACGTGCAAGTGAGAACGTGCTTTTTCTGCATTTAACAAACACACACGCTCACACCCAGACGTTCATTCACATTCATTCGTTTTTTTAAACCCGCGATCTCCGGCAGTAAACAACAAGCTCTCAGTCATTACCTCCACATTACCCCCTCACTTCATAAATACTGAACAAAGGCCTGTCACTGTACAAGTACACACACACACACACACCTACACACACCTAGACACACACACACACACACACACACACACACACATAATTCATCTTGTCAAGTCTGAGAGTATCTCTCTGGACACATTTCTCTCTCTTTGCATGTGTGTGTGTGTAAGCTCTCTCTCTCTCTGTCTCTCTGTCTCTCTCTCTCTCTCTCTGCCTTCTCAACCTTTTTCAACCCAGATTGTTAAATGAACATGCAAATGCACAAACACATCTTTTTCCTCCGTCGCTCTTTACTCATTCTTTCTCATCTTCTTCTAGCTTTTTCTCTGATGTTTGTGTGAAGACAACTTAATTAATTTTAGTGTTACCACATAAGGAAGCTTCCCTGCACACACACACACACACACACACACTCTCACAGACACACACACACACACACACTCACTCACACACACACTCACGGACACATACACAGGCTGCCATTTAAGGGTTAAAACTAGACGACCATGCTTTGCACCTCCTGGGACCTCTTGGGAATTGTGCTATGTGTGTGCACGAGTTTGTGTATGCAAACTATGCATTTGTATATTTTCATGCTTGTATTTTTCTTTTGCGGTTATAGTCTTGCCCATTTGAAACAAGGCACAATTTGATTTGAATGGTTTGCAATGAAGCTGCCCACAGCCTCATTGAAGAGCCTCTAAAAGTGCATTTATTTTTACTCTCTTGCAGTACAGGGTGGAACTAAATATACATTACAAACAGGAATAATTAAATCACATTTTCAATGGATTCACTGGCAATTAGTGAATTGTATGGGAGAAAACAGAAAATGACGACAAGGGCTGGGCCAAATATGATTACCAATAAAAGGTGATTTTGTTTCTTTCATAGATTTAAAGACCTGATAAAATAAGCATGTGGTAAAACTTAATTTGTCTATTTGCAGGTCACGGACTTAGAAAATCTTTTGCTGCTAGCCACGCTAATCTTGAACCACAATCAAAAGACAGCTTTTGCTATGTATTGGTAATGTCAAAGTGAGCGAACCTCCTCCCTTTAGTGCAGAAGGAGATCAATCCCGACCACTCAAAATCTTCCCGTCACCTGACCAGCTCGCATGTCCCTCGTATGTTCTTTCTTTACACATCAGTGTTGCTCTAACTCTTTGTGTCCGTGTTGCCCTGAATCCGGGTGATGTCATCTCGCATTAGTGTCATCCTCGGCCCCTCCATCATCCCGCTCGTACAGATACGGAGATGGAAGACGGTGGGTCAGATGATTGATGGATGGAGGCAGGGTGGCGGTCGAGGGCAGCTTACAGCCCTGGTGATGGTGTAATGAGATGGTGTGTATGTGTGTTGTTTAGTTTGGGGGGGGGGGGGTTGATCTGTAATAGGTGTTAAAGCCTAAACAAGCTTTGGAGCTTGACTGCCATTCCCACGGGTGTACGGGTGAAATCCCATCAATCCCATCCCCCAGTTGCGCAAATACACTCATGAGCACACACACACACACACACACACGTACACACACAGATACACGTACACACACAGACACACATTAGGTTAAGGGTTAACCCCCTCACTCCTGGTCCTATTGTTACTATGGAGATGAGGGTGAGATGTTAGTGGCCTTTGGTCATGCAAGTACATTTCAGACAGAGGAATGGTGGCATATTTTAAGGTTGATTTTGAAATTAAAATTCATTCTATATATCCTTGGTGTTTAATTTTGACTTGTGTACTTGTGTGGTGAAAATGATCCGTACCAGAAAGAAGACACACACATGTTGTTATTTTTCTGCAACGATAGCGGCCCCTACGTTTTTGTTATCCAGGTGCCATACATGTTTGGTGCTGGCTGACAACGTTTGTAGTGGCAATATGATTGCTCTCTAAATGATATTCAAAATATAACTTAAGTTCCAGCAGCCACACAGGTAGTTGCAAGCCACTGCTACATAGCATCTGCTAACGTTAGCAGCTAGGCTAACTAGCTTCCACTTTGCGAGTGGAATAAAAACATCAATAGAGGTCTTCCTAAATGTCTCCAATGCTACATCTCCAATGCTGTGTGCGGGCTTGTTGAAAAAAGGAGAAAAAACATCTTCATTCATCAATATCAACATCTGTATTCATAGATGATACAGGGCTATGGAGCGTGTCTGAATCAGCATGTCTCCTAACGACTCAGTCAATCACTGTGATGGCAACTGCCAACTCAGAAGCCCAAGCCTGGACGTTGCTTCAACAATTATGTCCAAAACTGTTTTATCCTCTTTTGAAAAATAGCAAATTATGCAAAATAGATTAAATTATTAAGAGTTAGTGATTTAAAATTCATACTTGACTTCAAGCGAGTGAATGACATTTTACAACAATTCTACACTCCTTGTTAATTGGGTTTAAGAAAATATCAATGCACTTGAGCATCGCAATATTACTTTTCGTGATATTCTATCAATTTTGAATTAATAGGTTACATGCTATGACGTGGGATGTTACAGGGATGGTGATAAATGTCTTTATTGCGTAAAAAAGTTTTTTAACCAAGACTTTATGCATATGGCGGTGTGTTCTTTACCATGACAGTTTAGATTCAAACAAATTACAACAGTTTTGCAATTTATTGAATCATAACATAAGGTGCTACAATAGAATTTGCTTCACGTTGTGGGTCACCAGAGTCACCGACTAAAATTTATGTTTTTAAGTAAACAGTTTCTCAGACAAGTGAGAAAGCAATGATGCAACAACCTCATAATTAGTGCACCATCTATAATCCTGTCCGACGTGGGTGGGCGTTCGTGTTCCACTTCCTGGTGGGAAAGTCACAGCTTCTGCCCTTGCATCACATTTCATGTTGTCTGGCTAATGAAACGAGCACCATTCAGACCAAACCAGAGTTGCCCCCCCCTAGGACTCTGCCATCTGGCCATATGTGTAAAATTGCCCCCAAGCAGCTTTAAACAGTCTTCTACAATGTAGGGAAAAGTGTTACGAGTCATAGTTTGTGACTCCGGGTATAGCTTCACTTTGGTGTTGAGAGTCGGCTAACTCCTCCGGCTTCATGCTGTAATGTGTGCGTCTGTTGTGATAACAGATGAGGTTCCACTGGTGATGTGCTTGAAGAAGTGAAACGGTTCTCTTGGGGGGATTCATGGAAACACACTGTGGTTTCTCCAGGTGTCAGGCAG
Source organism: Anarrhichthys ocellatus (assembly GCF_004355925.1). Taxonomy (NCBI): domain Eukaryota; kingdom Metazoa; phylum Chordata; class Actinopteri; order Perciformes; family Anarhichadidae; genus Anarrhichthys; species Anarrhichthys ocellatus. Next base: position 2,912,191 of record NW_022280050.1, read on the forward strand.
TGCAGGTGTGTGTGTGTATATATATGCCCGTGTGGTGAGACGTTACAGTTCCTTCCTGTCTTGTTGCAGAAATGCCTCCTCAATCCTCCACCTTCACCTACTCCTCCTCATCTTTCTCTGTAATGGAGAGATGTTGAAATGCACCCACCACCCACTTTAGACTTGGCAGGAAGCAGACTCTTGGCAAGAGTAGAGAAGAGAGATCAGTGTACATACACACACACACACTCACAGACACATACATAAATACACACACATCTGAAGAGAATTTGGAAACATGGCAGCAAATACAGGTCTTCCTCTCCATCGACCTGCTGTTCATTCTCACAGCTCTCGACTTTCATTCGTCACCAACAGTGTTTATAGATCTTTGTGAAATCATTCTTTTTTTATACTTTGCCCATAGGACTGAATGAACTTTCTGAGGTAGTACAGTCCCTCTTAACGGATTTGTGATGTAATAATTTGCTCTTTGAAAAAAGCATATTTAACATTTATAATAGGAGCAGGAACATGAACACCACAGGATTATTATTGCAGTACTGGTGGACGACCATATGTTCACCATAAACTCACTAATGAGTATGACTCATAACAAATTGTGACTTAAGGAATATTGTTTGTGGTATTGTAATTATGATGTTTTTTGTCACTTCACTTCCACTCACTGAGGATTAATACATTATTCTGAAATGTGTGCTGCATGCATATGAATTTTTGGGGATCATATAAAAACATCTCAGGTTATTTCGGGACACACTCTGATCCACAGTGCTCATGGCTGCAGTACAACTGTGATCAGCTTTCCATTCTGACGTCCTCGCCAAACATCCATTCCTGGCTGTGTGTGTATGTGTGTGTACTTTGTTTACGCATAAATGCTATGTGTGCATATTTGGATTGGCATATGCATGTTGGCGTGGTGGTTTGTATGTGTACTTAGAAATGAATGTGCTTTGTGTTTATTATGTACACAGAATGCGTATAAATCCTCATGTGTTGTTTTGGTTGCTTTATGTTTTTAGGAACAATTTCTAAACCTTTATAGAGCTTGACTTGAGGTTTTAGAATGAGGGTGGTGTGTGTGTGTGTGTGTGTGTGTAAGGGGTGTGTAGTTAGTCATGGTAGTATGTTTGAAGGAAAGGGAGTGTGCAGGAAAAGTTGGAAGGAAAATATAAAAGCCTAGATGCAGTTGTGTCGTGCATTTTTGTCGGGGTCTGGTGTGTGTATTTGTGTGTGTGTGTGTGTGTGTGTGTGTGTGTGTGTGTGTGTGTGTGTGTGTGTGTGTGTGTGTGTGTGTGTAAAAAGGATCTGGCAACTTTCTCCCTCCAGGACAGGGATTTTATAAGCAGAGGTCAAATACCAAACTCCATCCGGCTGTGTTCTGTGTTTTAGACTGGGAACAGTGGACACACTGGAACAATCAAGCTCGTCTGCTCTTAGATGTGAAAAGCTTCACTCTATCCAGAGACAATGAGCCGACTGCTATTTCCTCAGGTAGTTGATGTTATACAGCCACTACGTCTCTGACCTATGACCTGTTTATTCTTGTTATTCAGTGTCCCTTTAAGGCACACAGAGAGAGCAATTAGTGAGGAAGAAAGTGAGAGGGAGAAGGTGATGAGACATATCAACAGAGACAAGTTGCCATGACAAGTTGCCAAGACATGTACATGTACAAAAAATACTACACAGAAGGAGCCAAAGATCTAACACCTGGGTAGACTGTATGAATGTTTCTCTTGATGAACAAATGCACTCTTGCTGTGTAAGCAACTCATTTGTTTTGTTTTCTATGTAGTTCAGTGCAATTATAACAGTTTCAGTGCCATTCATGTTCAGAGACTGTGGCCACTTCCCTCCTCAGGGAGCCTGTAAGTGTGGACCAGCATGTGAGCTCCTCAACAGGAAACTCTGAAAAGGAGCACATGTGTGAGGAGGAGGTGTGTTTTTTTCTGGCTGTTGGTGTAAGGTGCTTAGCACATCCACCTGCAGATAACACTTTATAGTCAACTGCTTTATGTGTAGGCGTTACATGTATCAGTACAATACACAACTATTGCCAATGGTGGCAAATGGAAGCATTGGCTGCTGGTGACTCACCAACTTTACTTCTGTTTGCTGCAATATCTCCCAAAATGGAAAAAAATCAATGCTTTTCTATCTTAACTTTTGCTGGAATTGTATCATAATGCTATGATCATGTGTAGCGGTTTTATCTTGTGTAGTACATAAGAATTTAACACATTCAACATCAGTTTTCCATTTTGCTTTGTAAATACAATATGCCATATTGTGATTTACATCAAATATACACCAATATCAGAAAGATCTTCTCGTTTATAGTGTAAATCAGATAGTTTGCAGGCATTTTAGACATTATAAGTGTGCTACCACATGACGAATATCAATAACTTGTTCCTTTAACGTTAACTGTTTGACTTTCTGTGGGTGGGAATAGGTCCAAACCTGACAACACACTTTGTTTGGGTAGAAAAGAAAATGTACTGCCTCACAGTTTGTCAGAATGGGCTACTTTGCAGTCCCATTTAGTCATTTAACCTGAGGAAATGGTAACAGTGTTCACACTGCCCTAATTAATGTCAGAGAAGTAGCTCATTTAAAGTTTGCAAAAAAGGGTGCTAATGGAAATTAATCACATACACAGCACACACCACTTTATCAACTCGTTTAGTCTGTGGTTGTTTGTTTTAAGGGCCTTTTTTTGCACAGACAAAGTGTTGAGTCATGTTCAGCCCGGAGCGACTCTGACTAAAATGACCAAACCACAACAAAATAACAGTCCTTTCTTGTATATGAGCAACTCTGGTGTTTGGTTCTATCTGTTTGTGTGAAGGTGTGTGTGTGTGTGGGTATTTGGCAATATGTGTGGAAGTGCAGGTAAGTTACCCTGTGTGAGTCATATGCTTTGTCTTTCCGGGGAGACAGATAGAGATGTCACAGTTATTATTCTGCTGTAATTCCCAACTGGAATCAATCTCACACACTCTTCTGCTCAACATCATCTATCGTTCTACTTCTTCCTCCTTCGTCTCACAGCCTGACAACTAGAGTGACATACTGTGTCATATATATACAGTATAAAGGATACTTTCCCCATGATAGTGCTACCATGCGCCACACAGGCAACTGATATTGTGATGAACAATATTGCAAAACGGAGATCTATGATACATCATGGTATCTGTGTAAGGAAAGCAGCACAGAGAAAAAGCACGCTCATATGTACTGCATTGTAAATATAATTTAAAAGTCTAACTACACTAAACCAGAAAAGCATTGTGCTGGAAGAAAGCACAACTTTTAATAACATATTCAAGACCCCAAGTCTGTGATCTTCCCTAAAAGTGTGTTAACACCCCTTTTGTTTAAAATTGTCAAGATGAAGCCAAATTTGATTTTAAAAAAAAGAAGCCATTTATACTTACAAGTGCTAGCGGGTAAAATGTACTGCTATTGAGAATGCAGTAATTTTGGCGCTATTCATTTTGGGTGTTTTGCGCCATAAGTCATCCCTTCCCTCTGGACATGACAAAGAGATTCATGACTGTAAATCACACATAAGACTTGCTCAATGCATTGAAGAACAGTCTGATGGTGGGAGTCTGAGCCATGTGCCAATGCATTTTAATAACAGGTACATGTTACCCGTAGGCGGTTTTAGGTATACAGCAACCGCCGGCCATTCTAATGTTTAGTGGTGACGTCTGTATTTTTCAGACTGGATTCTATTTCCCCCTGTTTATGTCTAAGTGACAAATGGGGACAACCATTTTTTTTAAATAGTCCAGTATTGAGAGATATTGATGTCTCTGGCAGCCACAAAACTAGCTGACATCATCAGTGTTATTTTTCACTGAGCTTCATGTGTACAGTAAAAATACTGGAGTACCCCTTTAACAGAAAATGCAAACTTGCATATTACTTTAAAGCATAGCCAATTGCAGTGCAAAATCTATAATCTATAAAATCTAGTAATCAAACACAGGCGAACATTTAACAATAAACAATGTGAGTCAATAATCTATCATTTTAGAGTATTCAACTGGCACAAAAAGTTAGTATTCTCTCGGAATACTGAAGCCCTCAGTGTGTTGCTCTGCCGCTGTGCATCTCTGTCATCTCATTCATGTTTCTCCCTTCTCTACTCCCCCTCTTTCATCACTCCCATCTCGTCTCTGAGGGATGTTTGTCGTCTTGGAGAGAGACTTCTAGGGAATGATTGCAGCCACTTCTCCACTCAGCTCTCCATTCATCCTCCTCATCAGTCCTCAGACAGCTGGCCGAAGTCCAAACTCGTCTCGCGCTTCCTTCGCCCGGTCCTGCCGGCTCGGTTAAAACACCATTGGTCATCATGCTGTTGTCTGGCACAAGCTGCGTATCGCTGCCAACGGGAAACCGCATAGTATGCCCAATATCGGTCTTTTCTGCTCATAGGAAGTGATGAATAAAAAGTTAAACTATAATAAACATACCTTTGTTACAATAAAACTGACTTTTACAGAAATTACCGACACAAAATGCTTTGATTTCAGCTTTCATGAAACCGTTTGGTCCAACAATACACTGAATCTGTCGCAGACCAACGTGAGCATCAGCGTGCCGTCATGGCCTAGTTCCACCGTCATGCTATCATGTTCCAGAACTGTTTGTCTCAGGCAATCAACAGTAAAACTAGGCTAACACTGAGTGCAGCATTGAACAGAAAATTCATGTGGATCATCTATTTTTTTATTTTTTTTCCGGTCTTCAAAGAGGCTGACGATGGTTTGTGATGGCAGCATTAATCAACTGGGTGGAAATGTGCTGGAGAGCCACAGGAGATACTGGCACAGTAGTAAAACTGGGACAGTGTCAGAGCCTGCAGCCATGGCTTTCCCTCTTCCTCTCTGAAAACACATTCTTTCATACATTAACCCCGTTTCTCTCTTCATCAGCACGCTCCGCCTTTCCGTCTCCCCCTCCTCCAATGCGTCCGCTCACTCCTTTGCCCCAGTGTTCCCAGTATCCCAGCGCTGTTCAGTTACATTGTGCTTCCTGGTAATGAAAAGAATGAAGCACTGTTGTTAAATTGATATATACTATATATACGTATACATACAGGTAGTATTCACAGATCCCTTGGAGTAAATTCAAAATCAATGCATGTCGCTGCATTAATAGGAAGACAACTCAAGGTTTTGAAGATAATGAACAAGTGCCTGTTGAGTCTGACTGTGTCTTACAAAATCTATGAAGAAATATATTTTCAATGCTATTGCAAAACCTTCGAACATTTCATTGTGTGAGGAAAAAAAAACTTTTTGATCAGCCAGTTCTCATTTTTGTGATTATGTAAATCATCTTTGTATTTTTAAACAGTGAAAATTGGGGTTATGTCAGCACCGGTGATTGTTCCGTATTTTGGTGACTCATTTAACTAAGTAGCTGCAGAAGCACCCGGTTGAAACATGTGATTGTACAGAGAAATAATAAAGTTTTTTATCACAGTTCGATGATGGCAATGTGTCAAGGAAGGCAGAGTTAAGAGCATTGCTTCATTGTTTTTAGCAATTGTAGCACACACAAGCTCGAAGCGTTCCCTTTGAGCTGAAGGCAGCAGGTATGTGTTTATCTAAAGTCACTCATTTCAGTGGTTTTAATTGTCAGAGTTATCCAAGCCTGATTCACTGTGGTTCTTTCGATCAAATCCTGCCGCACAAGGCTGTTGAAAAATAGCCACATAGTCTGTGTTCTTTTAGAAATCAAACTGTCTGCCAGCATAAAAAAATCATCAGGACCACTGGACTCATACTTCTTTATTTTCATCCAGCGCCGTCAGGTTATTGAGGCAACAGCTGTGTGCAGTTGTTTCTTTCCAACAGGTCTGACAAGAGTAAGGCCTGAAGCTATGCATGTGTAATTGCAATAGAGTTTTAACCTGTAGACTAGAAAACCATAATTCCTTAAAGAAAATCCATTATTATTTTAGGAGCAATTTAAGATTATTAGAGAAATTATCAGTTTACGCAACCGTAAAAACGTATAAAGAGGTTGTTTCGTTCCCATTTTGACCAGGCTGACATAACAATGCACGTAGTCGCAGATGTGCTTATTATATTGATTCCAAATGAAATTGCTTCTCTTTGCCTATGAATTTTTTAGTAAGTCTAGCATTGGGATCAAAAACAGACATCCTTTTTTTCTTGGAAGCACATTTGTACTCCCATCTACAGTATATTCCAACTTGCAGCACTGCACAGCCCGGACAAGTTTCCTCTCAAGAGAAGCTGCTCTCCCCTCTCCATTAGCAAACTGTCAGTGCATCGTGGTGGGAGAGCTCTGCTTTTACGGGGAATGAGAAGAGCCGATGTGGTTGTTACCATGATTACCTAACACCAGCCCCTAACACACGCACACTGAGAATGTGGGAACACCTGCAGCAACGATGATACCAAAATGTAGACCGACATCACCATCAAGACCCTCAGACGTAGCTTCTTACCAAAAATAACTTCTAGTCGTCTGTTTCAGCTTCATTACCATACGATAACATAACTGTGCCCTGTTTTTGCTTTGAAACTGTAACCCGAGTGATGCTGCAAGCTCCTGCAAAAGCATGAAATAGTGGTTGCGAAAACTGTCGTGCCTACACAAACTTTTGGGCGGAAAATCTGCATTTTCTTTTTTTTTTCCTGCCTTTTCCAAACACCCCTGATAGATATTCTCAGTATACACTTTGAAGAGTCATTACTGGGGCAAAGAAAAATCATTTTAGGATGTAACAACGGTATCAGTCTTGGATTCTCGCTACTCTCACTGTGTGTTTACATATCTTTGTGAAGCTGGCAAGTGTCTCACACTCATGGGAAGAGACACTGCTTTGTCTCTCAGAGGCTCGTTTTTTTTATTTTTTATTTTGAGTTCAGGATGTTTTGCTGTGGTGGTCTAAATTTAAGTTGTGATGCATCACTGCAGCAGAGTTTAAAATATGTCGGGAAAATATACTTACAGCCCACAGTGGCCAATAGGTTTAACACTCAAAATGTACCAGCCAGTGGTCCATGCTGATGACCCACCCTGACTGTAAAATGTAAACTGACCCTAGGATGGGGGTCTCTGTGTCTATGGTTTCCCCCTAACCATTGTCCAAGGCATGATGGGAGAGGCTCCAGACCCCATATGGTCCTCGTCCTACATGCAGCTCTTGTGGCTGTGTCCCAAACAGCGATGCTACAACAGGTGTTGTGCCTTAGATGGCTAATGCACAACACCTGCTGTGACATCACTGGATTGGGCAGCGTGCTTGAAAGTTCCACCCGTTCGGAGAGCAGTCCAACAGCAGCTTTGATGCCTTTTATGATTCAGTGCAGCGATGCAGGAGTTGAGTTACACTTCATGATGACTGAAGAACACTAAATCAAAATACACCCTACAGTGTATAAGTGCTAAAAAAAAAAAAGAATTAACACTGTACAATAGCAGCGACCCTCTTCAATTGACTAATGTCCACTCTCCAGTTGTGCTGTGCCCCATTGTCATATTTCCTCTTTGTTCTGCGCTCTCTTTTCTCTCCCTCTGGTTTTGAGCGACACTACAGTGCTCCTTTATATCTGCTGAATTCAGCTGCTGCAGCTTTAGACACACACATATTCTCACACACTCTTCAAGACACAAAACAATGTCAGCAGGAAGGCTTTTCTCCTGGCGGCCTGTTCTGCGCATTCTATGATCTTGGCTGTATTAAAGGGAAAACCTCTGCAGTCGCACCTATTCAGTCACGCTCTCGCTCGCTCTTCTATCGCCACCAGAAAATTCAATTTCTACCGCTGTTGTTCCCTGTGATGTCCCTGTCCCAGATAAGTCACTCATGTCCCTCCGTGCATACATACAGAAACACACACTCGTGCACACACATACACACACACAGCAGTAGTCAGCTGATGCAGGCTTTTTAAGGCCAACCCTATTGTTTTGTTGACAATTGCTAATACTGTAGCTGCTGTTTCTGCTCACATTTAATGACTTCCAGATTGTCTGTTTCCATGCCAAAACTGGAAGTAGTTAGTCTGCTCCCAGATTTATTTTCTTGTCAGGGTTGAAAACTATCTGAATATGGAATTAGATTTAGGGCAGAAGAAACGTAAATCCAAACATCCAACATGATACTAACACTCCTATACTAACAAGTACTTATATAATACCTAAATACATTCACATTCAGGCAGTCATTTTATTGAATGTTAGACAGGAAATGCAGAGAGAGAGAGGAGAGCGATTTGTAATGATATGCAACAAATCAAGTTAAAATCTCACTCTACAATGATGCAATGTTTTCGATTCATTGTTTCAGTCATCATCAAGCAAAAGTGACAAACTGGTCTGGTTCAGACTTCAAATATGCAGATTTGTGGCCGTTATTTTTCAAATGTGACAGTCAATTGAACATCCTTAGCGTTATTTTAAGGTCACCTAAGGTTAGTCTTTTTTCACTACTGTCTGACATACAGGCCGATTGATTAATCAATCAACAGTGTTGCAGCCGTTATTAATAGATTCATCAGTATAATAAGTGTTTGTGGCAGGCCCAACTCTTTTGTGTGTAATCAAACAATCAGCATCACAGCCATTAGACTTGAATGAATGACCTCATGTAACACCCGAAACCAGCTAAAATACAAACTTCAGTAGCATGTAGTGTGACTTTGCGAGGCCTCTAGCATTGAGCTCCACCTTTGAGCATAAAGTCTTTACATGATCTTGACTCACAGAAGAGTGTGGGACACTTTGATTGGAATATTTTAAAGGATAAAGTTTCTCTGGGTGAATCCCTTGTTTGATGAACAGTATCAAGACATCCATTTACTTATTTATCCTATTGACTGCTTTAGAGGTCTTCTTGTTGGGGTGCCAACATTTTGCTCCAGCTGTCTGCGCTGTCAGTTCTGCATCGTCATACATAAAAAAGTCACAAAAATACAAAAATATTTTTTCTCCATATGGCGGAAACAGTAATCAGCGTGATTGTGTGTGTAAGTATACTTCTGCCGTATTCTCACTATGATAAAGCAAAGAATTTCTGCTGACTGACATTCCTATTCGCAGACAGACTACATTCCCAGCCACAAGCTGCACATACTCTCAGAAACCACACTCTCTCTCTCTCTCTCTCTCTCTCTCTCTCTCTTACACACACACACATTCAGAGGACAATGGTTTATGTATAACAGGAAGATATGTGGCATTAGCGACACACTCACACTCACCGGGCTGATGGAGCAGTCTGTAACAACAGATGGCTCTGAACCCTGCAGATGTTTGTGTGTGTTGCTGTTATCAATTGTGAATAAAGATTTCTTGTTTTCCATAATTGAATGTTATGACTGGCGTGTGGCTCATGAGACACACACACACATGCAGATAAAGAATGTTTTTGTTTTGATTGGTTTTCCAATCGTGTCAATGTTGATTTGGCACACATCGATGGACAGTGATCCATTAGCTACTGGTGGTCCATATGTGGACAGGTGGATTAGTCTGGAGTCCCACTGGTGGTCTACAGACATCTGTGTTTGTGTGTGTGAGTGTGTGTGAGAGAGAGAGAGACATTTGGAGCCAGTCTGGTCTGTGCTCACAGGGCTGAGGCTCCCTGTGTGTGTGTGTGTGTGTGTGTGTGTGTGTGTGTGTGTGTGTGTGTGTGTGTGTGTGTCTCTCCTTGGCCACGTCTGTTTGACCTGCCATCTGAATGAGGTATTTCACAGCACCATCCCAAAAGAAGTATCATGAACTAAACCAATTTAATGTCAGATAATGATACGCTCCTCTATTGATCCCTGTGGGGAACTTTTGAGCTTTCTGAAGGTCAGGAACTGAGTAGGGATTTAATGTCCTGCTCCACGACAACCATTGTGTGAGTTTTAACCCACTCACTCTATGGCACAGAGGAGTAAGCTTTGGAAATACTTGTTAGAATGAATGCATTGCTCATTTTGCCGTTTTCATGGGGTTCACTGATGATAAGGAAGATATAGAATCTCATCAGACTATAAGCTTCCTCGCTGCCAATAAATACACACAGGAATAAAAGCAGTTAACTCAACTGAATTCATCAGAAATGATCTTATGCTAAAGGAAAGCAATTAAACATTATTTTTATTATCAATTAATATTTGACATTGTTTGAGCACAACGATCTTCGTAGATCTAGTCTCTTAATTTTGCTCTCAAAGGGCACCAGATTGTTGCATTTAAATTTAAAGCGTCCAAAATGTACATCCATCCCCTCGGTGGGGGTCCGAGATCCACCAAACGTTGTCGAAATCCTGTAGAAAACACTGTGACTTTACGTCACTGGAGACAAAACAAACTGAATGAGTGAAAAAGAAAGGACAGACATACTTGAGCTGAGCTCTGCCTCTTGTACTAATTAGTTTCCACCATTAAAATTCAATTACCAGTAATTCCCCTAAAATTCATGCCAGCGCAGTAAAACTGGGTTCAATTCAGTATAATCTGATTCAGTGTATTTTAATTCCTACTCATTCCACTATAGTCTTGATGTGTCTACTATAATCCAGTTCCGTCTAATCCAGTAATTCTGCATAAGCAGTTTTAGACCCCCATGATCCAGTCCAGTTCAATACAATCCCATTTCAGTCCAGTATAATCTGGTTCAGACCAGCTCAGTTCACATGGTGAGGATGTGAATGTGTTTTTGGTCCCAGCAGGGAGACAGATGCTCTCAGTCTCTCTGTCTTTCTCTGCCTGAATGAGGTTATGATTGACCCGCTAAGTAGACAGATGGAGGAAGGTGTGTGTGTGTGTGTTTGTCTGCATGTGTCCGTCTTACCAGCAGCTTTGTGGTTTTGGCCAGACCACTCTGACCCACACACACACACACACACACAAACACACACACAGAGTTTTCTTAGCCATACTTATATCACGCACGTGTGCATGTATAGTAAATATACAGCATGTTGTAAATAGGTGTATGTATGTGTGTGTGTGTGTGTGTGTGTGTGTGTGTGAGAGAGAGAGAAAGTAAAAAGTAATCCTTGTTGGTTGAGTGCACCTCAGACTGACTGAACCACAATTATGGCTACAATCTACTCCCCACGCTGTATTTTTGGCAGCGTGTGTGTGAGGGCCCCAAGATAAACTCTCCAAAGTTTGAGTTTCATTCTGTTTGTTCAGGAAATGTTTGTGGGTGCTACAGAGAGACAGGCTGGGACAAATAGAGACATAGACAGAAAAGGGAGAGAGACTTAAAGGTTTGGCTCAATGACCTAAGCTCCCCTCTCTCTCTCACCCTCTCTTTCTCTCTCTCTCTCTCTTTCTCTCACCCTCTCTCCGTCTCTCTGTGGGGTCATGCAGCTGCTCTTGGCTGTCCTATGGTGGAGATGTCAACAAGCAGCTGCAGCGTAGTGATCACGTCGGCGACCCGCCCGACAGAAACACACATACCCACTAGGGTGGGAATCGCAGAGCCACTCACGATGCAATGGATTGCTCAGGATTCTGTGGCACTCTATACATTGCAAGACAAACGTCTACGATTCATCAGAGACCGAGCGCGGCTGATGCTGACTTTGTATTTGGAGTCACACATTGATTCTTGAGACTTTAAATCTGCCAATACAGCAACTGTTAGCTTTTAGATTAAAAACCTAAAGAAGAGTCACAAAGCGACTACAAACGATGCGGCTGCGTCGATCTGTGTGTCTTGCTCAGCAACAACTTCAGGCTGGTTCTCTGCGTCAATTAACTCACTCACCCAACACACAGAAATCTGTCCGAAGCATTTAGTTTGACCCCGCTGTCGACCTCCACCTTATCACCAACCCGTATATCATCATCATTGGGAGATTGCATAATCATTGCTGTCAGAATCCTCCTGATCAGAGTCCTGCATGTAAACGCCGTCCTCGTCATCTGACAGCAGCTCCAGATCATCAAACCTTGCAATTCAGATGTCTATGAGTTGTTAGCAGTTCGACCAAAGAGAGATTTCCTCCCTAAACTTTTTGATTTAAATAACTATGCAAGGCCCAAATAGGTAAATGATCCAATATTTTGCACAAAAAAAAGCAAAGATTAGAGAAAATCCCTGAAGCTAAATTCATTGTTTCCTCATTCCTGTTACATTAATCATCTCACAACCCTTCAGATGTCTCTTCTGACCATCTATGGGGGCCTGATCCTCAGTTTGGGAACCACAGGACTAAAGTTCTTCACTAAAGATTGTCTAAACTACCTCCACCTTGACGAACTACAACAGTATATTAGCAGTGCATATTAACAGTCTAATGATTTCAAATATAATATATCACAGATGACTTTCACGTTTGAAACATTTGCTTGATAATACTGTGGCCAAGTGGATAGCAGGGCCGTCCTTCAATTAGAGGATCGACGGTTCGATCCCTGGCTCTGCTAGTTGCATGTGATGTGTCCTTGAGCAAGACACCTAACCCCAAAAATTGCTCCCGTAGCCGTTGTAGAAATGTGATCTGAATTGTAAGTCGCTTTGGATAAAAGCGACTGCTAAATGACTGTAATGCAATGTAATACTTCTATACTTTTAATTAAACAGGATCTTAAATGCAGGACTTTTACTTGTAATGGAGTATTTCTCCATTCTTTAAGTGGGAGTTAATTAACGTGATGGTTTATGGTAAGAGGAGGGTGTACTGTAGCCTTTAGGCCAGCCTGTAATGAGTATACTGTATATATGTGTGTGTGTGTGTGTGTGTGTGTGTGTGTGTTTTGATGGTAAGGATTTCTCTGGATTTAGTGATTGAGGATTCACCGCTATCACCAGGCTGATTAGAAAAGCATCCTCCAACCATCTGCCTGCTCCATCTGACACCACAGCCTGCCTACTCCCCTTTCTTACTTCTACCCTTTATTCCTATTGCCCTCCCCAGTCCCTCCTCTCGTCATAAAACCGTATCTCCTTCTATTGAGCCTGCTGTGTTCTCTATAGGATGTCTGCACATCATCCTGCAATTGAAATACGGTATATTAGGGTGTTGTGTAATTTCCACTCCATGCCAGAGAGCATGCTTGGTTTCCTACAGAGGAAAAGAACAACATTTTCTCATTAGCACATGTTTGACCATTACTGAGGCAGTGGAGAATGAAAGAGGTCCTGAACCCCAGTGCATTCCCTTGTGTGAAATGGTTCAGATAAACTCCTTCTACGTTACCCTCCATCGAGGTTATGTTGCTCTGATGTGGCCTTTTTTCTATTAATATAGATTTTAGAGTCCATTAATACTTTTTCATAAACTGCTGAATCCACTGGAAAATAACCTCCGGGCATGTATCTCCATAAAATATAACCTTTTGGATCTGTCAACTTTTTTTCTACTGAATATAAGCTCCAAAAATACACTTCTGTACGCTGTTTAGGATATAGAAAAATATACACAAAAAACAAGTTGATTTGATGTTAATTCAAATGTTCTTTCACATACAGTACCAGAAACACAGTGGTTTGATTTAAAAAATGGAACCTAAAATCTTGTTTTTGTGTTAAAATATTCGTTATTTGGTGGATCATTTTTATGCAAACATTGCCAGTGGACAGCGATTCGAAAAAAAAAATACTTTTCTTCATCCTCCATAATGTACATTCATTTGCCAACAAAGAAAGAAACTTTACATTACAATACGTTTCAGTTTGCTTTGATGTTCACTCATATATGACGGATGCCCTGTGTGGTTTCCCCAAGTATCGCAATATCACGACTTTAATCCTCTTGTTCCTTTATCATTCATGAACGCCTCTTATCTAGCTCCTTTTAAACTGTGACTGATATAAATTCATTTTCATCTTCTTTATAATCATGTTCCTTCATAACAAACCCTTATCAAGTTTTTTTTTTCATTAACCGTGACGCTTATCAATTTGCTATTTTAATGGGGTCGTTCCAAGAAAATTGAAAGACACAGTATATCACAGATGTGCAGCCTTCATCCCTTGAAGCTTAAACTCCTGCTATAACGTTCCCTCCTGTGTGCATCAGTCAGTCCGTTGTAACTGCTTCGTATTAAAAGAGCACAGGCTGCAGTTGACCACGAATTGTCCACTGCACCTCCAGGGCCGCAGAGACTTAACTGTGTAAAATGGGGAAATAGGGTAAGTCTTGAATGAGTATGAACCTGTTGAACTGAATATGAAAAACCTTGAACTACACTGCTGGCTCTAAAAATCTGATGAATTATATATAGATATAATATAGTATCCAGATATAGAAAATCCTCATAAGATGAATAATATAATAACTTTGGTGATCCCTTAACTTTTCGTCTGCCTATAGCGCCGTCATCAATTTACTATTGCAATACATCAATTTACTATTGCAATACATCAATTTACTATTGCAATACTTTGGTTATGTAACAAATACCTGCAAAACTAATGACGTTCCCATCAACCTCAGTTTCAGCATTAACTGGCATGCTAAACATTACACCTGCTAATCATCCACATGTTAGCGTCATAATTGTGAGCATGCAGATGTTAGCATTTAGCTCAAAACAAAGTACAGCCTCACAGAGCTGCTAGCATGGCTTTGAACATTAGTCTTGTTTACTTTCACGTTTGAGTTTTCACAGTTAAGATTTTTCAAAACAAATGAACGAAGGAAAGTTTTTGTTTTTTTTATGTACCATTACACCCCAAATATACAGTATGATTTCTAATTGAAGGAGGGCTTGTGTATTGCTGAGCTGCCATAGACAGACGGAGGATGAGCTGCTGACAGCTGCATGCTTGACTGCAAGACTCAGTGGCTCCATGAGAGAGAGACACATAGAGATAAACAGAGAGAGAGCGAGAGAGAGAGAGAAAGTGTATCAAAGGATCAGATTTCTTTCTGTCTCTCTCTCCATCAGTGAAGCGTTATCTGACCCACTGTTGGCCTGTTACATCTGTCCTACTTGCCTCCCTATCTTTCTATCTATGTTGAATGTCTCCCTTTCATTTCCTCTCTCTTCTACCCAGTAGGCGACTTCCCTCCATCCCTCTCATCTGGCCCACGTCCCAATCACACTCCCCTACAGCGCATGAGTGTGTCGCTGTTTGTGTGTGCATGTGTGTGTAAGAAGGATCATTTCTGAGTAAGATGTTTGCCAAAATAAAGGTTTAATCTCCTTTAAAAAAGAATTATAACCTGTGCACACACACACACACACACACACACAAATACACACAAATACACAGTTAATCTACTTCTTATCTTCACCAAATCCATCTATTTTGGGAGGAATAAATCCACAATTCATTGGGGCAATTTCAACAGGGATGGACAAAAAAACATCTTATTCAATACTTGAAAAAAAATAACAACGTTTTTTTTTTTTTTTTAGATCTGGTGGATTAGAATTTTAAAATACAGTTTTAACACTATAGGTCCCCATTATTTTGCCCACCCGTATTTCTTGGCAGAGATCAAGCAGATCTGTTTGTCTGACATGAGGGGGGTTGGATGACAAGTGTGTGCATATGTCTGTCTGCTTGTATATACCAGCTTACAACAGTATAACCCCAGTCAGAAGCTCCCTCATCCTCTTTTCACCGGATTTTAATTTGCCATCAGTCTGCTCAGTGGTGTATATATATATATATATATATATATATATATATATATATACAACAATGAAAGTGCAATAAAATGCAATGACATTCAGTAATACAATTTAGAAATGAATTCATGGGGAGAGGGCAAGAAAAATGAATAAAACTCAACGTCTGTTTTTCACCATCTTGTACTGTATCCCCGTGAAACCAAGATCCCATCTTATGTCTTGTCTTTTTGCCGTCCTCTGTCACATCGAGCCACTCCAGAGAAGGGCTACATCTGGAGCCCGTTCTTGAAAAACGCAAATAATGTAAATATTTGATGATCGATATATATAATTCAAATCCCTATGTGATGAATTATGCACTGTCTGGTGGGATTTGATGAATATTTGTCTTTGCTACTGATAGCGCCGTCTCCCATCTCAAGCCACTGCGAGTGAAGTCCTGCGAGTGTGTGTGTGTGGAGGGGAATGATAAAAGAAACATCAGTTACAGTCAGAATATGTGAGTTCATGAACTCAGCGCTCAAAAGTAATCAGAGTACTTGATACTCCCTAGAGCAGCAATTTGTACACTGCTTACACTAATACTACATACATTTAAATATTAAGTAGACACACTTCTAATGAAGTTTCTGTTCATCCAAACCAGCTATTTTATTGTATCTATGAAAATCAGGATCTCTGTTTTCTTTCTAGTGAAACATCAGGAAATCAAACAAGTCTAATGTTGTTGTCCTGCAACAGACTATGATAGTACAGATAACAAAAGCAAAGAATGTTTCTATTTTTTCCGCCATTTCTCTTCCGCTCGACATGAAAAACAACTTCAATTTCAGCCTGTTATTCACTGTAGGTGCATGGCCTCTACAGGGTTCGCGTCTTTCATAGCGCTTTGTGCTTGTCTCCAGGTGAAACAAAAGTGACATGCATCGGGTCTGGCTAATTAAAAATTAAATAAAATGCAATGGCAGCAAGTGGAAAAAAAATGCCCTGTAGAGATCTGAAGTGACAGAGGCTCAGATAAAGCTGTGAAGACACCGTAGAGAAGTCAGCTCAGTCGAGCAGCTGAACACTGGGGAGGATTGAATGAGCTGAACAGCTGAGGATACGAGTGCTCATGCACACACATACACACACACACGCACGCACGTACAGACTGCTAATGGGTAGGGGTTATTGCCCGGTCAAGATGAGTCAGGAGAAGGTCAGGGAGGAAACCAAATTTTTGTTATGTAAGATTATCTGAACTGGCAGTGTGTGTGTTTGTGTATGCTTGAATGACTTGCATGTGTGTCTTCCTGCCTCTGTCAG
>NW_022280050.1:2929105-2940161 GCF_004355925.1 Anarrhichthys ocellatus
CACACACACACACACACACACGCCACATGGTTCTTTAGCCTCAATTAGCTCAGGTACCTATTATTATAAGAGTATTAGTAAAAAAAAAAAAAAATTATTATTTCTGTAAATATTTGTGATATATGTTATAGCTGAAAATCAAGGCAAGACCCGACCTGATCTGATGTTTATAATAAAACGGTTTACTGTAACTGAGCTTTAGTACCATAGCTATGTCCAAACTCGTAGCTATTGTAGACTTGTTTGACCCTGCAGCAGCCGCAACACACTGCAAGTTGAAAATAGTTAATAGTCAAATATGTAGTTATAGTATGATTTGTGCAGGATCATCTGACCATCAAGTTTGATTTAATGTGCTCCAGTCTGGGCACATCAGTGCTGACAGACAGCAGGATGTATAACCATTACTGTATCTGACCGTTGTTCTCACAAAGATTATTTATTATTAATCATTTTGTGTGAGGTGTCTAGTCTTTGTAGGTATCTGAGTTTTACACACAGAGAACAAAAGATAAAGTTACACAGTGTTCCTCTCTCGTGCATAGGAGCACATCACACTTGATTAACAGCTTTTCCGTTTCAAATCTAGTTTCCGAAACAAAAACAAAGTGAGCCTTAGATGTCTCCTATGACAGGGTATAATTATCAAAGTATTGTATTTGGCTTGGACAGAACTATATCAGAAGGCTCATTGAAACATCTGCCTTTATTGCACTACTTCACTGTTGGTGTAACCCATGCTTCATATAGCTGCACACACGCTCCTGCATATCTGTTTAAATCCTAACTTCTGCATAGGAAATGGTGAATATATCTTTCAAACCCCCTTCTTTGTGCACATGCAGTGATTATAAATGAGCTCCCAGATGTATAATGTGGCAATTTCCATTGTTTTTTGCCTACATTTAGGCTAGACTCATTATTTCAGTGCTGTTGCATTGCACTTCCGAGAGATCAAAGTTCAAAGTTCAAAGTTTGCTTTATTGTCAATTCCACAATGTAGTGGACGTACAGGGGAGTTGAAAAGACGTTTCTCTCTGGTCCAACATATAAACATATAAACATATAAAGTGAATGCAGTGCAATAGATAAAAAAAAACATTTAGACAATATATATATATATAATAAGAGAAAAAAGAACAAAAAAACTATCAATCTGTATTTAGCAGCAGTTGGACATGGGGAGTCTTAAAAGAGAGAGAGAGAGTTCAGAGAGTTCAGCTTCCTAACAGCCTGGTGGACGAAGCTGTTTGAGAGTCTGGTGGTGCAAGCACGGAGGCTCCGGTATCTTCTCCCAGAGGGCAGGAGGCTGAAGAGACTGTGTGAGGGGTGGCTGGAGTCGCCCACAATCATGGTCACTTTGCGGGTGAGGCGAGTGTCGTATATGTCCTGCAGGGAGGGGAGTGAGGGGAGTGAGGCACCAATGATCCTTCCAGCTGTGTTCACTATGCGCTGCAGGGCTTTCCTGTTGTAGTCAGTGCAGCTTCTGCCCCACACAGTGATACAGTTTGTCAGGATGCTCTCAATGGTGCCTCGTTAAAAGGTGCACATGATGGGTGGTGGTGTTCTTGCCTTCTTCAGTTTGCGGAGAAAGTAGAGGCGCCTCTGAGCTTTCTTTGCCAGTGATGTTGTGTTGGCTGTTCACGAGAGGTCCTCACTGATGTCCACCCCCAGGAATTTGGTGCTGCTCACTCTCTCTATATCAGCACCATTGATGGTCAGTGGTGGGTGTTGAGTGTGGCCTCTCCGGAAGTCAACAATAATCTCCTTGGTCTTGCTGTTATTCAGAAGGAGGTTGTTGTCTCTGCACCATGTGGCAGATCACTTGGCAATCAAATTTCATTTTGGCATTCACGCTTCTTCTTCCCCCCCAAGGACACTCATTCTGTAGATGAACCACCATGTTTTCCCAACTGCTCCAGCTATCCTTCTTCCCTTCTTTTACTATTCACTGTCATCTCCTGTGGAGCTCTCCATTCATCCGGCTGCCAAGAGAGATCCAAAACGCACACCCACAGACAGTCCTGAAAAGACTTGAAGCCAAAAGTCTAAATGTTAATGTAGAGCAGTCTCACTATATACGCACTGAGGGTAGGATGGAAGATGACACATTTATAGATGAAAAAACTAAAATGTACACCATCTTCTTCAAATCTGAGTATGAACATGGCCATAGAGGAGGAGAAGGTAGACCCTTACCTACATTCTGAGGGACATATTTCCTGTTGTTGCCCCCCTTTTTAATCATCCTTTCTTTTTGTCTTTATGAAGTTTTACACCAAGAGCGAGCTGAATGCAGTTATTACGCCTAACACACTTTATATTGCGGGCCCTAACAACTGCCCCCCCCCCCCATCACTGCCCCGTCGCTTTTCAAAGGTCAATCCCCGCCCCTTGTTAAATGTGAACGCACCAATCAGAGCAGTTTGCACCGCATGATTAATGAACCCTACATAGGTCATGACCTTTTAATAAGTAACTGCAGTGATAAAAACAGTGTGTGGGTGTGTCTCCGTGTGTGTGTGTGTGTGTGTGTGGGGGGGGGGGGGGGGTCTGTGTGTGTGTGTGTGAGAGAGATGTATAGGTGTAATAGCCAGGAAGGCTGCAGAGTGCATGACTTGATATATGAAGAGTAATGACTAGTAGAGCACTCTCCTTAGTACATCAAGATAGATATGGAGCATTGCATGACTGTGTGTGTGTAGATGTGCGTGCGTGTGTGTGTGTGTGTATGCATGTGACAAATGAGAGCAAATGGGACAGATGAGAGCTGAAGATGTCATTTAGTCAACAGCAGAGCTATGAAAACCAGTCACACTCTACCACACATGCTCTCTCTCTCTTTCTCTCTCTCTTACACACACACACACACATACACACACATCCAGCAAGCACGAACCACAGCCAGCATTAGCATTTCAAAGTAGCAAGGTGCAAGAAGGCACAAAATTATGCATTTTGTGCACTTTGAAATGGAGATTTGCTTAAAGACTGGAAAAATACTGTTTGCTTTTCCACAAGAGAGAGGATTTGAAATGGTCCCAATCATTTCCACTCTATCGTCAATGTCGACTTCACTCACACCAGTTCACTCACTCGCTCGCGTACCCACTCGCTGAGAGTGGTTTGGTAATATAAAAGTAACAATTCAGTGCTGGTGGCGGTCCAAGTTTGCTGTTTGATCATTTTATTATTACCCATAAGTCATGCTGCGTTCATTGTTGTTGGAAGGGCCTTAACACTCTGGACTTTCACGTCAGCTGCAAAACAGTGTCACACTCACGTGCTACTTCGACAGAAATCAAGCCAGGAAAACAAACAATCAATAAACATGAGTAGCTGCTGAGGCTGCAGCTGTGTATTCTGGAGAGTTGCTCAGCGTTGGTTTGCTGCTTACAGAGCAGACAAACTTATCTTCTTCAAGTTGTTTTTAGATGTGTGTTCAATAAGCTACTTCAGGGTTTTTCAAAGTCTGACTGTGAACCAGAACAAGTGTGAGCAGGTTTCACAATCACATGTCAGTACGTAAAGTGAGATTATTATGAAAGCATCTCAAGGACAAGGACCAGAAAAGGAAACTTGTTATTCTGAAGTTCTGTGGCCAGTTTATTGTAATCTCAATGACAGTATATTCTCATTTTGACTTTGAGAAAAGAACAAAGAGTCTGGTTCTTTAAAGCTGACTTCAATGATGTCTATCATACATGAAGAAAGATTATCATGATGGGTTTGAATGAATCATCTGAGCATGATAGAGAAACCTTGTAAACGGTTTTATTCTGTATTGCATAACAAAAGATCTACTCTGATTCAAGACAAGAATGCCAAGAATTTCGTTTTGCATGTTTGTTTCTGGGTTGTTGTTTTTGTTGTTGTTTTTTTGCTTTTTTTACTTGAGTTTTCTTTACTTTGGACAGCATATTGGATGACAATTGTGATCTTTTAATGTGGTAATTAAAAATGGAAAAAAAAATCAAGCTAGCTCTCATATCTATCTATTTCAAACAGATCAATGCTTTTGTATATTAGATACATGTTAAGCAGCCAACGATTCATATTCAGTAAGCTCTACAATACTGTGCACTGTAATACAACTGCTGCTGGGTAAGAAAGCATCTCCTGGCATAAATGGATCCATTGACATGTCAGAGAAAAAGATGTACATGGGTAGGGCAACCTTTCAGAGAATAGACTGCATTAAAATCCACAAGACGTTCGTATTACAAAAGAGATTCGGTATAATGGCGACGCCGTTGAGTGTGAGTGACACCAGCTTGTCTAAGTACCTCAGCCAGCAGTCAGTCTCTCTGCTCCACATCTTTGTTTTCTTCCAGAGCGCAGCATCAGAGTATCTCCATATGTAAAGCTGTGCTTTGTAAAACACATGACATCTCTGTCTCCATAGAATAAATATGGAGATAAATTGGCTGCATTAATTACCAGATTCTCTCAGCTGAGAGTTTTTCCCTGTAGTTCTGACGAGCGGTAATGAAGTGTTAAATTAAAGACTGTAGGCAACCTATACAGTACAAGCTATCAATTAATCACACGTACAGTACACAGGAGGTGTGTTTTTTTATGTGAGATGAAGAGAAATAGACCTTTGTTACGTCAGACATTTTGACTACAAAGGTGCAATTACATTTATAATGGCTCTATTCCATGTCTGTGTCCCATATGCCAGCATCCACAATAACAGCCCTTTCTCACAGCAGGCATTTTAACTTGTCACCATAGGAAACGCACAGGTGTTACTAATAACATTAACAATGTTATTCTCCTGTGAAAAAGGCCTGTTGGTGCCACTAAATCAAATGCAGCCATTATTGATTTGATCAGTTAAACATGTGTTTAACACATCTCTGGTGGTAGGAGGTAGAAGTATTTCACTTTCTGACATAGTGGAAGAAGAAGAGTAGCTAATCACATGAAGAAGTCTACTTTGCTGCATTGTCTTTAAAATGAAACAGTCTGAGCCAGATGACTTTTCTTCTACAGTACATTAAACAGCCGATGATGCTGAACTGCATCTTCACTAAACGGCTTTAGCATTCGTGAGAAACTTAATGGTTGTGTAAAGAAATTGCGATTTTGACAGATGTTGAAATTACTGGAACACCCAAGCAATCGAAAAGGAAATTGTCAAGTGTTACTTTGTTTTACCAATAAATTCGGCCGAAATATACTTGTTAGATTTTTGCGATGGACCATGGCAGGTCTATGAAAACAGTTTTTATTCTTTGGGTCTTTCTACATTTGATAGCCAGCTCCATTTACCCGAGTGAACATTTTGTTCCTACTGGACTATTCAATTCTACGTCGTTGCATACAAAAATACATTTACATAAATGTACTCTCAGTGAATGGATATGACTTCATAAATGTGGTTTTCCCTGACCATAGTGTATTTGACTCGCAGTTACATAAGTTAGTAAGGTTATTAGAGGTTTAAGGTCTTAAGAGGTCTGGAAAACAAATGTGAAGAAACCGAGGTGATATTATTGTGGAGGAACAGAGTGTGTACAGTAATGACACCCGGGGAAAAATTAAACAAATTGTTACTCAATGTCAAGAGTATTTTCATTCTCTCTCTCTCTCTCTCTCTCTCTCTCTCTCTCTCTCTCTCTCTCTCTCTCTCTTTGCCGTGTTGCAGGTGATGGAAGACTCCCAAGTCTACAGTTAAACCTCAGTAAATGTCTACCTCTGTGCTGCTGGGGTAAATTTACACCCCTGCAATGCCTTTCAGTCCATATAATACCTAAGCAGTCTAAAAGCACTTCAGTACAACTAATCAGGCATGATAGGGAGAGAAGAAAAAGAAAAAAAAGCGTTATTAATTAAATTTATTGTAGTGCAACTGTTTTCGCATCTATTCTATGTAGCTAAGAGGAAGAGGACAGCTCTTTTGGAAGATGGCAGGATAAAGAAAACTAAAAGAAAATAATTCATCCTCTCTGTACTTGTTTGCACTTTGATCAAAAAATGCGGCTTGAGGCCTTTTCTGTAGCCAGCCAGTGTGGCAGTGATTTGTTCTGGAATAATTCATCATAACATGACCAGATCTACTGTATGAATTTCATTATTTGACCCTATATGGTGTCATAGTTGATGTGTTTGGCTGTATTTGCATCCGCTTTCTTATTTCTTTCTTTGCTTGAGTTGTCAATAAAACAGCTTTGAAGTGAAGTGCAACTGAAAATTGAGAAACAACCAGAGACAAATTTGGAAAAAAAACACACCCTGGAGCAACAGGATGCGACATAGCAGGAAGGAAGGAAGATAGGCTGAGGGAAGGGAGACAGACGAGGCGGGAAGAGAGAGAGATGTGCACGTCGGGTGGAGATGGAAGGAGGTGGTGGATGTAATGATAGAAACATACAGGGAGAAGGTGTTGGGAAGAAAAAGGAAGATAGAATAGACAGACACTTCTAGACAGCTTCTTCTCCAAACATCAATGTTGTCAGTGCAAGTGTGTGTGTGTGTGTATGTGTATGTGTGTGGGTGTACCACTGGGTGGACCGTGTGAAGGACTGACATCATGGTGGAGGAATCTCCTTTTTCAACAAGTACTCAGTAGAGACCCTCGGGGAAGAACCTCAGTTTGTGTTCCCATTGACTAAAGGGCTCATGCATGTGTGCACATGCACAGTGGTCTGTGTGTGTGTGTGTGACACTGCAGTGTGAGACTCGGGGTTAACATCTTTCTCTCTCCCATGCTGTGCTCATCAGACTAGTGAGATGAGGCTCTCGATGGTTAGACGTACATGAGAGAGTAGAGTTTAGTATTCAGGATCAGGCCACACTCATCTGTCTGTCTGTGTACTTTCATTTTATACCGTCTCTGTCAGATGTCCAGACTGTTTCATGGACAGAGAGTTCAATCCACTTTAACCTTATCTGAATGGTCCGATGCGTCACAATCACTTACGTCTCACTGTATCTCTGGTCTAGCTCGGAGTTCTTGGAAAAAAAAATTAGCAGGAAAAGTCCCAGAAGGGCAACACCTACGCCAAATCCACAGTGATCAGCATTCATAATATCCACAAGCCAGTGCTGAGTATGTCGTTTTATTCTACACAACCCACATATACAGTATGTAAATGTTTGCTTTGCCACATTTGTTGTGGTTCAAAATGTAGGTTTACTCTTTATCCATGTTATCCATCCATATACTAATTGTATATATAAAGATGTTTTTAGGAGACAGGGTTGCACAACACTAGATCAAGTTTTTAAAATTGCCTCATACGATACACGTGCTGTAAGTCTGATTCATAAAAAATACATTTCTTAAGCTGCTTTGATGGACTTTAACGGTCTCTAATGTACCTGTGATGATGAGTAAATCTGAATTTTCATGCATGCATTTGGTGAGAGAGTCACACATGAAGCACTTTATTTTATCTAACTCTAGCAAGTGACATAAATACCTTTTAATGAATCCCTTCTGCCGAACATGTGAAGTCGTATATACTTTACTTAAGACTATATCAAATGCATTCAGGTCCATATTGTTCCTCCCTGTGGTTTGTATTTGTTTTTGCCGTGCGTCTATCCTTTAAGCTCTTCATATCTGTGACCGTGATTGACACATTTAATACTCTTAACAACCGCCGACACGCCTCAGCAACCATCTGTCACTCAAGGTGCCCTGTCGCCACAGTTACAGGGGTCTAAAGAGGGGGGGGGGGACCAATAGAAAGAGCCCATCCATGACATCCTGTCACCCCTAGCAACCTCACCTGCTCCCCACCCACCCCCCCCACCCCCCACATCTCTTTCTCTCCTCGTAGCTAATTTTCCCCTACTACTCTTTCACAAGGGCTGAATTTAGGCATTTAAGCGGTCCAGCCGTGAATCATATTGAGTCAGTTGTCGAGCATTGCCGGTATGTGGGCAGTTACTTAAATAACAGAGAGGTTCGTCAGGAAATAGCATATTCAGCAGTGTGTTGCCATTTTAATGAAAATGCATTTCCAGAATACGATGATTCTCTTTTTCCATATACAGGTGAGATGAATTGCAGTGTTTTGTTACAGATGTGGAATTCATTGTCATGCTACATTGGTTTTGACTCGCTTCCTTCAGCATGTAGCGCACAATGACGCAATGAGACTCGTGTTATTCTAACCTCATTATTTCCTCTATGTCGTCATTATGTCATCTCCCCCTGTCGTTTTATTGAATCAGGTCGTCTCTGTTTCAAAGAGAGACCTCACAGCACAAACATTCATCAAAATGAGAAATTAGTAAACAGCCACCTGTTTCATGTAAAATGCCTTGGCTATTAAATGAAAGTTTAACTGCCTGTATTGTAGCAAGACGAGATGAAAATAACCCTCATGATAACCATCAGGTGGCATGTCATGTTTTATGTTGGTTATTGCATCATTTAATCAGCTGCAGGATTTGTGTGATGATGTAATAGTGTCAGTAAGTATAGCTTAATGTGATATGATATTGTATATTTATACTCTGTATCTGTGAAGTATCTCTGTGTAATTCCCTGTGAGAGTTCTCTAAGTGTGCAACTTTTTATTTCAGGCAGTTATCACATTTTCTTCCAGTTATCATAATGTAGCGGTTACCTTATTTTATGCATGGCAACGTTTGCTCAAATTTAATTATAAGAATCAGTTGGCTTTTGTTCCAGTTGATACATTTTAAGTTTCATTAAATTTGAGGACTTATTAAGGATTTATGTGGGCAGTATATTAATTCTCGTCTTCCCCCTTCTTTCCTCCTCACTGCCTTCCTTGATACCTCCTGCTTTGACACTTTGCTACTCGATCAGGTAAGACAACTCCACTGCCACTAAACAGCTTGCATATTTAACAAGCTCTGCTGTATGTGTTTTTACATTGCCACGCATTCTCTCACAGCTCAGGTGGAAATAAGTCTTATGAATATGCATGCGAACCCCGAGCTTTCTGTACTGAAGCCTGCTGTCGTTACTCCTTCCCGTCTTGTGCCCCTGTTTCTCTCTTTCTGTCATTGCCTCTTTTGCCGTTCACTCAGTCAAATACCCTCAAAACAGGGAGCCTGACGTTAAGTCATGAAAGTACATCGTGGATGATATTCACAAAGAATATTCAATGCGAAGATGAAAGTTTATCTGACATTGTACAAATGTCTACGGGCTAGATTAAAGATAACTGTGTCTTTGTGTTTGCGTGTGCACGAACAACTATAATTAAGTTTGACAGCTTGTCTCAGCTCTCGGAGCGTGCAGCAGTTATTATGTGTTCCTGCGCGGTTCTTTGTAGTATCGTACTCACGTTTTCATAATTTTAAAACATATTCTATTATGTAATATATATGTGTGTCAAGCTGTCCTGTGTAACATATACTTTATCCGTGTATCTACGAAAAGGATTTCTGTCAAGTAGAATCCTATGCATTCTTCACTATATATAATCTATACTTTACAGTATAGTGGGCTGTAAATTACAGGATAACAAAGCTCATTATAGTTAGTAATGGTGTGAAAGTACAGGCATGCAGGAAGAAAAATAGATAAATGTTTTTTTGGGGGGGGGGGGGGGGAATACAGGAATTATTTGCATATCTCCAATATAAATAATGCATTTTCTAATAAAATAATCCCTATGGGAGGCCAGGGGGGGGGGGGAAAAGCTTTAATACTAAGAGCTCAGGACACAATTTGGTCTTTATTCAGAAAGTACATCCAGGATTGTTTCCAGCCCGATCTATCAAGGTATCACAAGAGGAAGGGTCACAGCATGATGGCACGTTGTTCATGTATCCCACCACCGCTAACACATAATGTACACACTCTCACAAATATGTGAAAAAAACACATCATCATGCTGACCCTCACTAAAAGTGTCACAACTGTCAGCGAGAGCAACAACACACACCTGATTGCTGAGTTCAGTGTTCACGCTCACTGACCTGGTAATTTCACGCTGTGAAGTGGCTTTTGCCATATGCACCTCAAAGAGAAAATTGTGCACATGTGTTAGTGAGCCGATTTGTCAAACTGCGAGTGATTTTTGATGAATAGCAGTTATTATGCTGCTGTTTTGTTTCATCAGGGGAAATGAACAATAATATCCACAACTAGGAGTGCAGTTGTGTATTTCATGTGACTTTACACAGCGTGTTGGTCAGTTCTTTGGTAATTGTCTGACTTTCCATCCGTCTCTTTCCTACTGTGAAGTAGATCTATGTCTTCCAGCCCGTCTGTCTGTCTGTTTGCTCCAGAGGTATCTCGATAACTACTGGACGCGTTGCAAAACACTGTATAGCTTCAGAGATTAAGTCTTTTTCTTTTAATATCAACATCTAAAAGGCAGATTTTTTACAGCGCGCCTTCCCAGAGGATTAACCTGTTCTCATTTTGGATACTCCGTGAGCTTTCCTTCAGATTAAGAAGAGGAAGGTAGGTAAAAGGGGAGGATGAGTGAGAGGAAAGTAGGGAAGCGTGGCACCTTCCCTAAATTGGAGTGATGTGGTGAGAGAGTGAAGAAAGAGAGGAGGCATGGAGGAGGAGGAACGAGGGAGTGATGGAGAGGTAAAGACAAGGTTGAGATGAATGAACTCCTGGTAGCTGCCGGCTAGACTTGTGTATGTGTGTATTGCTGCATCTTCCTTCTTCTCAGAAACTGCCAGTCTGTGTGTGTGTGTGTGTGTGTGTGTGTGTCTCCACTTTATCTGAGGTGTGTGTTGTATCATGAATTATAGATGGGAAGTGAATCAATAGGGCACCGACTTACTGCCAGAGAGTGTGTGTGCTTGTGCGTGTGTGTGTGTGTGTGTGTGTGCGTGTGTGTGGATGTGCTGATGTTTGCACGAGTGTGGTTGCATGTTGACATATTTATAACATTCAGCATTTTGTATGGTCAAAAGAAAAACGCATAATATAACCGATTCTGCTACAACAATTTTGTTAAGTGTCTTTTGTCTTCATTTTTTACTTAAATTATTAAATAAAAACATTAACATCATCTTAACATAGAGGTAATACCTTTCGATCTGTCCGTGAATGTGTGTGTGTGTGTGTGTGTGTGTGTGTGTGTGTGTGTGTGTGTGT
>NW_022280050.1:2940171-2945659 GCF_004355925.1 Anarrhichthys ocellatus
TGTGTGTGTGTGTGTGTGTGTGTGTGTGTGTGTGTGTGTGTGTGTGTTTGTGTTGTACTTGAGTGTCTGCTCCAATAAAACAGCACAGCAAGATAGAATGCCGCTCTCACACCAGAGTGGAAAAAGACCTCTGCAGATTTACTATGCTATTACCGCACACACATACACAAACTGTCTCTTACACACACACACACACACTCCTTGAGGAAAAAAGTTGTAATGGCCCGGTGCCCCTCCAAGGACGGGTGAGCAAGAGAGGAGCGAGCAGAGTAATCACAGTTAAAGAGAGAGAGAATGTGTGTAGGGGGGTGTGTGTCTGCAGGGAGGTGAATATATGGACTACAGGGGACAGAAAAGGGTTTGGTGCTGGAAAAATGGATGGTGGATATGAGCGGAGTGGAACATCCTGTTCAACCTACCATCCTTCACACACACACACACACACCCACACAC
Organism: Anarrhichthys ocellatus; assembly: GCF_004355925.1. Taxonomy (NCBI): domain Eukaryota; kingdom Metazoa; phylum Chordata; class Actinopteri; order Perciformes; family Anarhichadidae; genus Anarrhichthys; species Anarrhichthys ocellatus. Next base: position 2,940,625 of record NW_022280050.1, read on the forward strand.
ACACAATGGCTTGCCGTGGGAATGTTAGTGTTTTGCCGAGCAATAGAGCTGACAGATGAGTGAATCCAGGACACGGAATGTGTTCCAGTACTCCAACAAGTCCATTTATTCCCTTTAATTCCTTCAGTTCCCTTCAAAGCTCACTTAACCTGAAGCTCCACCACATCCTCTGCACACTATGCAAATGTTGACTTTTAAAGTCAGACCTCATAAATTAAGTCAGGCAGCACACACATTACTTACCTATGTAGTGTATTTGAAGATACTCCACTATACACTACTATACAGGTGTGTGGTAATTTATGCACATGTTTAAATAATATCTACAAATTACATTTCTGCCTAAATGTGTGAACACTGTGTAGACACATATGGGTCCCTCAGGGATGTGAATGCAAGTCGGTAACAGTTAACACATTGGACTCTATTTTTGTGCAAAGTGCAACATGAATTTGGCAAGGTGGCATTTTCCTAAGAATCACTCAGGTTCTTTGTTTCTTCACCTGCTACTTTGAAATTTGGGTGACCTGCCTTGTGCCACAGTTCAAAACACAAGACCGCATTCTTTAATCATACTTTTCATTTTTAATTTATGGCACAACAGTGGTAGTAAGGTTTGTAATGAGCTTTTCTTACCTCTGGAACCTGGAAGTTCCACTTTCACTCTCTAGACTTGAAGCCTAAAAGTATGCTTCGGTGGCGTATGTGGGCAGATGGGATTATTAACGTTTTGTTTCTGTTGGCAAGGCAGTGAAATAACCTCTCATGTTCAAATACAGTGGTCAATAGCAAATTGTATTTTGACATGATATCCAGGAAATAAGGTTGTAATGTGGTGCACGCTTCATGCTCAAGGAACAGGAAGTTTATCTGGTTGACTGCAGCGGCCTCATCCACCGTCGGATCTGTGTCTCCTTCCCTCAGAGGACCAACACCAGGGAGGAGGCAGTTTCCAGTTATAGCAGTCAGGCGCTTGTTAAGGGCAGGCAGCTCCAGTGACTCCTGACAGCGCAGTGTGTCGATACAACGCATCATGCTTCATGGTGTCAATTTAGATTTTAAAACCAAATCTTTTTACTTTCTTTTTAAATTTTTTAATTAGGAAAACAACTGCACATTAAATAATGACTGGAGATAAATACAGAGACTGGATACAAAGAAATAGACAAACGACAAAAGGAAGGGTTTGGTCTCTGAGTCAGAAGTATTTACTGTGGCTGGGATGGGCAACTCAACATTATTTCTGTTATTGGTCACAGCAGTGCTACGGCCAACAAGCAATAAAGCCTCAATCTCCCCCAATATAGCCTCAACCTCAACAACAGCCACATCCATTTCACACTCCATCACGTTTCTCCTTTTGATTAAAAGTTTCTTCCATTCTGCCGTACAACAATAAAGATTTATATGCATATCTGTGTTCACAGCAGCCATGTTATTGTTGCAATAGATCAGTGTGAAATGCAGATGGTTGATAAAGCAGTTTGAGCAAAAGCAGATTTCTCTTTAATGCTCAAACTGCCTGTGAGAGTCTGTGCACACTTTTATGAGTGTAACCTCTGGTCCAGACACTTGCTCTTTCATCCCTCGCAATAGCTAGAGTGCCATGGACTGAAGGCAACATAATGTCAAGTGTTGAGTGGAAATGTTTAGTGATTTAGTGGAGGTCAAGGGAAAGGCATGTAAGAGAACCCAGTAGTCGTTGTTGCATCTCTGCTGGATGCACGGTTGATGGACCAGCTCTCCCAAGTGTGTTACAACCACCATATCACAAGTTTCCATGTGTTTAACGTAGAGCCATCCACAGTTTTCTATGGAGGAGGTCATATGAAGTGTGGTATATGATGTTCTCTAGCTAAGTGTATATGCTGTAGCTAAGCTATGTATAATTGATATAGTCAGTCTAGTCCACACCATGGCTATTGATGGCCATTGATATTCTAAGGCAGGCATACTATACCCTTGAGGGAAATTGCTTTCAGAAAGGGAGACCGAACAAGTCTTGTTGAGCTTTCAACCCGCTCATGAGGCCAGCTTTAATTACCACGAGATATAAGATATTCTTTTGTATTCCACTTGTAATTTGAGCTTCATTTCCCCTCATATCAGCCTTTAATAGTAAGAAAGAGTAATTTCATTTCTATGTCCAGTCACATTTTGTGCAGTTTATATCCATTAAAAAGCTAAAGCATCACCCTGCTTAAAAGAGCTATTGTATTCAATACTTAAAAAAAATCAGTAATACGTTAGACTAAGGGTTCATCTGGGCACCGTGAATATCTGTTTCATGTTTTCTTGGCGATGCATGCTGTTGAAATATTTCAGTTCGGTGGACAGACTGACAGGCGGAGCGACAGACTGCTATTGTGGCTAAAAATATCACCTTGTTAGTGTTTGTTGCCAGTAAACTAAAAAAAAAATCCGTTCAGGCACAATACAGTATATTTGTAGCCAATACTTGAAAACAACACTAAGATAAGTGAATGGACCAGAAATTTTGTTTTTAACCTGGTTGTGATAAACTGTAATTAGTCCTTCCTTTGGTAGGCATATTCACATTTGGTGGAGTATGGCTTTGAATTACTGTCTGTAAGTAATATAAGGTAAATATAATCCATGCATCAAAGCTTTTGTCTTTGGGGGCCACAGGGGATATGCAGTAGCTACATAAGGATTGCAGCTCTCGTAGGAGACGTCATTAACTCTTCCCAAAGTGCAGTGCAACACCAGCCATTGTCTCAGCCAAGAAGGGAGTTGTCAAGATAACTTAATGTCCTTATTAGACCTAACGCTGTGTTATTAAATATAATGCTATAGCTACTCGCAAGTACTTAGGTTCATTTATTCAAATGTGATATTTAAAAGAATCCCCAAGACAACCTAAATATGTAGATTACATTTTGTGCTCTGCCGAAGATGACATATAACAACAGAAAAAAAAGATAAAATCACTAAAACATGAGACCGCTGTACATTGTAAAAGGCTGTTTAAAATGTAAATGGTTCATTCAAAAGAAGTGAGTCTACTTGGCAACTGCTACCTTATATTAGGCACAAAGTGGCTTTTTATATTACATTGTGTTACAAAGTATAAGCTATTTTCAGGAGGGTTCGGTTCAGTTTGTTTATTCAGTATCCTAAAGTGACATCCGTCTGACTGCAGTGATACAAAAACAAAGTGAGTATATGGGGAAGGTATTACAGTTGCAAATCAAACTGTTTGCATCATGTTTTCTACCACACATTTAAGAGGAAAAAATCTCCCACTTCTTATTTTAATAATGGATATTTATACAATAGATACTTTTCATAATGTAGCTATCAGCTACCAGTAACTACTTTATAAAGCGCTCCAGTTTTGAGCAGTGAAAGTCTAAACTGTGTGTTTTATATAACAAGAAACCTTTCAGTCTGAAATAGTATCAATATTGGCCTCATGTAACTTGGTGCTCCACTACTAGCTGCATCAGTTGAAAAGTCAACACTAGCAATACAAATGTACTCTTTCTGGATTATTCTGACAGTCTAATATAACAGATGAAAACTCAAAGTAAGTGGTGTCACAGTAGATCGACAAGGATAAAAGTGGTGGATGTTGCATGTATTGTTCTGGCAGAAGAAACTGCTACTTGTTGACTCTCACGGGGGTGGCTGTTAATTATTGATTGAATAAGCACAGCGTGAGTGTGAGTGTGGCATACAGACTTATTAATCCTATTGTTAGAATGTGTGTGTGTGTGTGTGTGTGTTCAAAATTGTGTGAGAAACCTTTTAAAGGTGTTTCAGGTGTTCTCAATAGAGATGACACAGTGTTAATTATAGCTCATGATATAATGAAAGGTGAGAACAAAATGTTAATGCTTAAAATCTGTACTTTTGGCTGATGTGATTATTGACAGAGTTGCTCGATAATTGCACCGTGACAGTGTGCAAGCTCTGTGTGAAATTGGAAATGTATTAAGAACGAGTGAATGTAGTTTCAAAAAGGTAGCGACAGACGCAAACATACAGGACCAAGAATGAAAACAAAGCAAACTAGATAGGACGAGTGCAGATCTCCGCCAGGTGTGTCTGCAACGACCACAGCTGTATTGTGTGATTGAATGACCACAACCCACAATTGACTAGCATCCCAACACCCCGTCCAGATCGAAAGTGTATCAGACGTGTTGATGCCCAATATAAAGGCACTCAGCTGTGTCATCACTAGTGTCCCCTACCGGCCGGGGCCTCTTAAGAGTATCGAGTGAGGAGTCAGCAGGCAGTCAATGGCAGCATCAAACAGGCAATAAAAGGTGTTTTGAGAAAGTGTGAGTGACCGCAACCATGAGAGGTCCTTGAGCACGCAGCCATAACTGGCCACCCAATAAATGCCGGAGATAATAATTAGGGTTGAGTATAAAACACCGAGCTCCAGTAAATGCATTGGTAGCCAGAGTTGTTGTCAAAAGCTGTCATACTGAAGGTTGGCATTGAATGCTTGGTCAGATTTTCCTTATTTAGTCAGATAACTCACGATTTCAATCAGAATTTAAGACCTTCTTCGTCAAAAACATGGTTAATTTCCTCAGGTTATCCGAAAAGTATCCGTTATGGTATCAATACTGAAACTCAGGCTGTTTCAAATACCCAGTCGTTCTAAAAGGTCCACAGCGACCACGTCGTTGATCCATCAACCTCGCATGGTCAGCCCTTGTGTGTGTGTGTGTCTTAGGGGCCTTGTTGAATGGAGCAGTCAGTCCCATGTTGGACAAGTCACCTCCCTGTACCTTTTGGCTACAGAGGACACACACACACACACACACACACACTGACAGAGTTGAACAGATGGGAGTCTCAGTCGTGGTTGATGGAGGTGTTTGTATGTATATCCCTACGGGCAGGAGACACACACACACACACACACACACACACACAAGCCTTCTGTCCATTACAGAAATCCACAAACACTAATTACCACAGGGGTGAGAGAGCACTCTGCATAAGAAGTGTGTGTGTGTGTGTGTGTGTGTGTGTGTGTGTGTGTGTGTGTGTG
>NW_022280050.1:2945669-2958488 GCF_004355925.1 Anarrhichthys ocellatus
GTGTGTGTGTGTGTGTGTGTGTGTGTGTGTGTGTGTGTGTGTGTGTGTGCGTGCGTGCGTGTGTTTTGGCTGATGATTACCGCGCTGCTGACAGGTACAACACTAATAAACTCCTTTTTGCCGTTCACACTATTCCACTTTTTTTCACATGTTAAATGACTCTTCTGGATACATTCATATCTATCCTCACGTTGGTGGCAGCCCAGCAGGAAGACATTGGTGAATCTGAAAGTAATGACACACATGACAGTTATCTCACAGCCTGCTCCAGTGATGGATTTAAAACTCGCAGGCAAGTGGCTGATTATTTCCTTAGCAGCACAACTAGATATCAAATCTGTGTCTACACAATGCAACGATTAATTGTCTCGTCAATTTCATTCATTTTTGATAGAATTATGTTGCCTATTTGACACAGCCTGACGGACACCGCCACAGTAAAATGTACAAGACATAGATAAGTTACAGCTTTCAATTTAAATCCTAATATTCTCACATGTGGTTTATTCTGAAGCAGTTATCCTGGATTGTCAGGCTGTACAAAGTTAGATTAAAGCTGAAAATGGATTTCAAAGGAGATTTTTATTTTTTTTACCCTGCTCTTCAACAAGCAACGAAAAGAAAATATTCAAGGATAAGAAGCTTGAGAAAATATCTCCTCCAAAAAATTGCAGCTGGAATTGGTTTATCCACAGTAATTCATTCATAGATTGTCTTGTTAATGGGTTTTATTTCCCTGTGCATATAAATGATAATTCAACGTTAAATATATTCATTATCAATACAGTATAAAAATATAGAATTGTGTATGTATGTATATGTAGGTACATTCAGATGTTGACATGTCTACACCATTACAACCTTGCACGTACAGTATCTGTTAATGTTGGTGTTTTCTGTTTTGTCTTTAGCCGTGAAGGAAAAGTTACAGAAATGTTACCAGCTCCTACCAAATTATCAGAGTGTATTTGACAGTGACTCTGGGTCCTTTCCAAACATGATGCCAAGAAGTAAACTTGCCAGAACATTAATAGAGCAAAGTGCATGTGTTAAAGGGCCTTTACAATGCTATAAAGACACGAAGCCAACACCGCCATATTCACTCAAGTCGCTAAGCAGCTAAAACAAAAAAGGGAGGGTGAAGAGAAAGGAAAGTGGAAGGGTAAATCTTTCATTCAAACACATCTTTGAAGTTTTACAATATCTTTTTTACCTGACGTTCAAAGTCTAACAGTTTCATGTTTCATTTTATTCGAAGAGCCAGCGCTCCGCTAAGGTGGCAGCACGTCTTGTCAGACTAATTCACATTTTAACCTAGAAGCAGATGTTCCCATTTACAACTTGAAAGCTGAGGGTCTTTAATATTTTTTTTGAAGTAAAGTTAGTGTGTTTGTTGAGGAGTGATACCAGAAGAGGTGCACATTAAAGCTACTATGAGGAACTTTAGTTTTGTGTTGATTTTGGTCGTCCCTGTAGATATAAGTGGTGGAGCACCAGAGTCCCCTTAGAAAACCCTTCATTTTACTGCAGCAGTGTCAGACAGTCTGCCCCCGCGCAGTCCATGGTTCTGGTTCTTCAGTGCCTCTGTTCCCTTCAGCGGACCCACGCATTACGGCCTGGGCCTATAGTAGCGCAGTGTCGGTGTCGGGACCCAGCGTGGACTGGCAGAGCAGCAGTGCGGAGCTCTACTCGTGGCATGAGGAGGAGCCGCTGCTGCCGAACACAGAGCTCTCCACCTCCCACCGGAGCTCCGACTTCAGACTGTGGGTCCGGGTTGGAGGCCCCGCTGAAGTCTGAGCTGAAGAACTTTCTTGTGAACCTGCATGATTTCATGATACCAGCTGATTTTGCGCACTATCCGACCCGGTGGCACCGACTACAAGCATTACGATATATAGAAAGAGACAATCTTCTTGCTGATGGTCTCGTTTACTCATGTAGATCCTCAGTATTAGATTGAGACTGTTTCATAACCAGTTAAAAGTTATTACAGTTGGAAAAATAGTTCTCTTGTGTCTCTTGTGATGGATTTTGTACTGCCAGGCATAACAGGAATAATACAACTAGATTGTTGAGATTCAGGTGGGAGCTTTTTCTTTTAAAAAGAAAGGCCTCTTTCATGCAGCTTGACCCTCCTGCCCCAGGCTCAGTGAAGAGAGAGACAGCAGCCTGCCCCTAGCATTAGCCGATGCCCTCGGCGGCGAGCTCAGCGACCTCCTTCCTCCCGACGTGGAGTGGCAAACCCAGCGGTTGGCTGATCAGGCCCTCCAGCAGCTTCTAGGAGGTCATCCCAGCCTGTTGGCCTGGGGGAAGAGAACAGAGGGAATAAAAAAGAAGACAAGCAGCTATCCAGCCTGACACCCTCCCATCGAACTCTGTGTGGTACAAAAATACAACACTTTCTTCACTCACAAAAAACGGAGCGTCTGAACATAATCCAGGAGCAAATTACGTTACTTACCACAATGTTCGTAGCATATAAATGTCATTTTTATGACTCAGGGTTTTTCAGGGAATCGAACCGAAGACAATACAGTCACAAGTGTGCTTCTCTCCTGTCTGTCATTTTCTTATTGTCAACCTTTTTTACTCCTTCACCGCTCTTTTTTCTTTCTCCTTTTCTCCTTTTGCTGTCTGTCTTTCTTTCTCTCACACACACACACACACACACACACACCCACACACACACACATACTGCTTCTCTGGGGTGTTATCTTTTATGTCCAAATACAAGCGTTGACTCTGTACTGCTCACTCAGCTTCAGCTTATTGTTAATTATACGCTGTATGCTATAATTTCCTTACTTTTAATTGAGATAAATCTTAATGTTAAACAATAATGCACTTCCAATTTTGTGGCAACAGTTTGTGGAAAGCCCTTTGTTTAAAAAAGAAATGGTTCTCCAAGTTTGGTGTGGAGGAGCTTGCCTGCACAAAACCCTGACCTCTACCCCAACACCTTTGGGATGAATTGGAACTTATCGCCCAACATCAGAGCCTGACCTCACTCTTGTGGAAGAGTGGGGGCAAATCCCTGCAGCAAGGTGTCAAACTCTTGTGGAAAGCCTGAAACCAGATTAATGGAGGCTATTATAGCAGTAGATGAATGGTTTTAAAATGATCCCAAGTACTCTTAGTCACGTCGTAGAGCTGTCAGATCTCAAGAAGTGTAAATGCAGCCAAGACATATTGAAATCAAATTGATCAAATCACCTTGGGAGGTGGTTTTGAGGTGATTTGAGACTCATTCGAGCCAGATGTTGAAAAGATCGAAATGCATCCGTCTCGCCAAGACACATACGTAAGCTAGAGTTCTCTTAAGTGTAACTACGTCAGGAAGTAGTGGTTGGAAGGAGCACTGGTGAGAGAGCATTGATCTGTATGGGCCAGGGAGCGGTGTAAGTTAGAGCCTATATGAAGACGATAAAACTTTTGTCTTGCTTATAGTCAATACTTAGAGTCTTTAATGTGTTAGTTTATGGATAATTGATCACTTGTTAGCTTTTATTGCTAACTGTTAAATGTTGTCACTATGCTGCTAAAGTGCCCAAGTTGTTCTCTGGCAGCTAGCGAACAGCTCCAGGTACATTACCACCACCCGCCGGACTGGTGGAAGGATGATTTGCATGTAGCCCGGGAAACTAAAGATGGATTGCAATTATATTTGTGATCTGGCCAACGGAGACACATATGTGGCTTAGGGTATTAAATCGCCTCTAGATTTTATCCGGATACGAGACAAATGACAAGCGTGTGTTTCCTCATATTGCATCACCACTGATCTCGGTACAGTCATGCAGTGGAGCCTAGGGCTGTTCTCCTCAGTGTAGCGTCTGGGGAGAATCAGCCTCTTTAGTGTGTGTATAAAAAGAGTAGATATGTGTGTGTGTCTGAAAGCATGTGTGTATTAGTGTTGTAAACACCTTCTCTGGGAAGGAAATAAGTTGTTTTCCTTTCATGCATTCTTCTGTTATATGCTGCTGTTTGTTTATCTAGATCTTCTTTGAGATAAACTCCCTTTTAATACCCGTCTCCTTCAACAACATGTTCAGTATATTAAGTGTGTGCCGAGCGCTGCAGTGTTTGTTTGGGTTTATGTGGTGGAGAATGTCAATGTGTCATTGGTTTTACAGAAATGTAGCTTTTGTGTCATCTGCAGGTTAAAAACTGTATTCTCTTCTTGATTTGAGCCTTTTATTGTAACTCCGATCGCACCAATTAATCCCAATTTAACTCTTAATTGACGGCCAAATCCCCTCAGTAACTGTTGCTATTCAAGTTTTTGTTTATAGCACGACACGATGCTGGAGTCAACATTTCCACAAATCCAATGAAAAATGGATAACAGAGCTGCTGATGTTTAAACTCTGTTGCCATCCAGGATCTGCCTTCACACGGTGGCGAAAAGGCACACAAAGATGTCCTAGTACTAGTTTCTATATGTAACTCGTAACCCTACAAATAATGCAACTTAGTTAGTTAATGATCTGCTCTTTAGTCTTGGGAGTTACTTCTCACTACAGTAATAAGGCTAGTTAGCCATGCTAACAATTGCAGTTAAGTATATCTCTTACTACAGCCCTATGCATTCAGCTTCTACATGTGGACATCTACAGCACAGTGTAGCCTACAAAGCTCGACAGTCCCGCTGCACCTAGTTGCTGTCGTTAAGCTGTGATTGGACAGTTGCTGTCCAGTCAGGTAGAAATTGATCAATACTGCACTTGTTGTTAATAGAACTTTAATAGGAATTAAGTTCAACATTTCGATCATTTTCAAGTATGGCATCACGTAAAACATGACTTTGTGGAGGGTAAATGGGTCAATGTGCATCTGTCCTTCACATGTGATAAACGAGACACCACAGACCTGATTTTGATGAAAGTCCAGGGAGTGATGTGTCACACTGGTCTGGCATTTTCAAAATTACTGTGTTTGGCCCAAGGTGGGAGCAGCAATTACCTGGCAAACATTTTAATAACCAGTCATATCTCACATACTGCAGGGGGTGATAAAATGAGACTTGGAGCACATAATCAACTATCCGTGCTCTACAAATTTGTCTCCAGGGCCAACAGTTTGCCACATATTGGATTTTCTACTGTTTTTAGTTCTACAAAACCAGTTTTACCAGTAAAATGTATTTTTCTTCTTCTCCAAATTAATTTTCTGGTCACTGCCTCATGTGTACCTTCATTCAAATATCAGTCACTACAACCATAAACATAAAAAATGCAAATAAACCCATACAACACATTGTATATTGTTACATAACAGACTTGAAACGGATTTGTTCCAGACGTGACACAAGAGGCACACTTTCCAGCTCCTCACTGTATTAGGAAGAATATGATGAAACTTCTGTTCACTTTATATTCAGGAAATTGTTAGCCCCAAGGTGTGTGAGGTATCTGGCATCATTTCAACACAGCGGCACTATGTGTTGACAGCAATGCTTTAAATCCTCTGCAGAGGCCTAAAAATGCATACACTTAACGCTGCTCTGCGCAACATTTGTCTGTAAAAATACACCTGTCACCTAACCTTTTATCTCAATTGCTCTGTGGGAGTGAACCACAGAAGGCTGTCCTATTCTCACTGAGACTGTTTTTCTGGTTTAGGATAAGATAGCACAAGTTTCTAAAACAGCAGCATATGAGTGCTGTAACTTAGTGGTTCCTAACCTTTATGGATTGTGTTGTGTTAGGACATGAGACCAACACAGATTATGTTCTAATCTTAGTGCAGATATGATAATGATTTTTATGTCTCAGAATGTTACGTTTTAGGGACTTTAAGAGGCCTATTTTTATTTTTTTTTAAGAAAAAGCACATAAAAGTCGAAGAAGAAAATAAAAATAAAAAATATAACAGAAAGTCACAGTAAATGTAGAATTTTGTGGAACATAATTGTTGTTGTTTTTCCTTCTTTTTTATCCTTTCGAACATTTTGTCACCACTCTGATTTATTTTGGCTCCCTTTTGGGGGTCCCAGCCCCCAATTTGGGAACCAGTGCAAATCAGCAATACCAGAAGCTCTTCACGATCTTCACACTGAACAGACAACAGGATGAAAGTCATCCCTTGTAGGACTTTAGATGGATCAAGAGTGACAAAGACGTTTGCACTGTATGGAACATCATCATCGCTCCTCACCATCTTGAGGAACATGAGGCTTGTTTTGATGCATTTAAATCCTTTGTTAGTAAGTGTATGTTTGTAATGTGTATTATTTTTCAGAACATCCCAGCGCTGCCTTGCGGTAAAGCCCTCTACTCCTACGAAGGAAAAGAACCAGGCGATCTCCAGTTTTCAAAGGGCGACATCATCATCCTGCGACGCAAGGTGGATGACAACTGGTACCACGGAGAGCTCAGCGGCTGCCATGGTTTCTTGCCCGCTAGTTACATCCAGTTGCTGCGTCCCCTGAGCCAAACTCCACCCCAGGGCAAAGCGCTGTACGACTTTGAGGTCAAAGATAAAGACCAGGATAAAGACTGTCTGGCCTTCAGCAAGGTATCACACACACACACACACTCACATGAGGACACTGTTTTTATATCGGACACAGAACACATGTATTGTGTGTTATGTGGCTGGGCAGGCCTCATGGATGAATCGGTGTAAAGAGATTAGAGGGATGGCTGAATTTGCAACAGCATAAATACCGTAGTGGAAGAAAACACTTATCCGTGGTGTTACACCAGGGTGGTTCATTGTAGGACACTAATAATTTATTACGACTGGCTCTACTCTTCAGATTGGTTCTCAGAATTTAAACTTCAAGCAGGATTAAAAGTATACATGCTCTGCATGGTGCATGTTTATGCAAACATGCATAAAAAAGTACTATTTTTTTACTAACAATCATTTGTGTGGTTGTTTGACATACGGTGTCAATGTATTTGTTATTGACTAGTAGTTCCATATTGTTGCATGAACATGAACTTTGCCACACAGTCCTGTGGTCAGCTGAAAGACTTTTAAGTGCATACAATCTAAACAGGCCTTTTCTTTTTTGTGTACAGTGACTGAGGATTATACATATCCTGACATTAAATGAGTTGGTAATTGCTTTGTTGTGCCTTGTTTTAACACTTTTTAAGCAAATTATAGTTTATAGCATTCAAATTCTTCCATTTATTTACCAAGAGGTTGGAAGAAACAGAACCCTAAAACAGTAGTTCAACCACCATGTAACTCAAAAACTCCACATACTTAGAGTATTGTAACTGGAAGGTTATGTAGCTATTTGCTCTCCATCTAGGAATATTGTGAGTATTATTTATTGTGTAATACATTATGTCTGCTGACTGTTATTAAAGTGATGATTTCTCTGGTGGGACATCTGATATCAAAGTAAGAATGATGAATATATTTTCACTAGCCGTTGTGAGGGAGCAACCTCCATCTAGATGTCTCTATGGGTCCTCTTGGTTCTTAGTGAGCAACACCAACCCAGAACCCAAGTTGTTTTATATACTTGTATTCAATGTAATCCTGTGGTGTAGGGTCTCGCGGGGTTGTGGGTCCCAGGTCTGTGTGCCAACATGTCCAATACTGGAAGCGAGTGTGCAGGAGAAAACATACAGGAGATGTAAAGTGTGAACTGGAAAGTGCAAGAAAGATGGCATGTTTGTGCTCTTTCTGAGCAAGGCTGCTTGTTATCTAGTAGATCCTAATGCTCGTGCCAGTACTGGTGTCTTCGGGTCACCACTGGATTGGTTCTCCTTCTGCTTTTGAAAAATAATTCATATAAGTCGGACTTGGATCGGTATTCTATGGGTCTTTTCAGAGTGGGTCCAAATTCATCTTAAACATCATCCCCATTTGTAAAAGTATCTCCTAAATTATACTTTGAAAGGGATGGACAAGATGAGAGAAGACACTCATTTCTTCAGAAGTGTGCATCCAGGTCAGGTGTGGTGTAAACAGTCATTTCTATTCTGCTCCTCAAAGCGTATCATTTTGTTCCTGCTGTTACACAGACTCATTTGTGCTCGGCACATCCACTCTGTCTCTGCACTGTAATTGTGTGTCTGCGGCGAGGGAAAGATTATTAAATTACGGTGTACTGTACACTTCACTGTAGGTGTTTTGGACTCATCACAGCAATGGCAAGCATAGTCATACAGGCGATACCCTGTCTCAAACACACCGAGCTCTACAGCCGGATTAGCAGATAACGACGAGACATTCAAAGTTCACATTATTTTGCGTTTCAGGGCTAAACTAATCAACAGATTTATGTTTGAAGATTACACAAAGACATACACTCGTGCCCCTGCGGTGCGCTGTATGCGTGTTGTCATGCAGAAACCAGTATTTGTGATATTTTGTATTGTGTGAGAAATAATTACTCAGTATGACTAATACACAACAATGATTTCCCAGCATTATCTCTGCTGTCCCTAATGGTCTAACCAAGACCTTCGTATTCATGTGAGGAGCAACAGAGGGAAAAACACTTTCATGATGAAGTCTGTGTGTGTGTGTGTGTGTGTGTGTGTGTGTGTGTGTGTGTGTGTGTGTGTGTGTGTGTGTGGTGAACGAGGAACATATGTTTCCATGTGTGTCGGATATAATATTGCTGAGAATATTAAATGGTGAAAATGAAGGCAACTGAAATGAAGTGAAACCAGTAGTTTCCTATCAATCTAGAAACGTATGCACGCACAATTTGTAGTTAATGAGCTACAACATCCAAGAACACCATTTTTATTTATTTAAAAAAATGTTTACCTTTGGCATCATTCCTTGGTTGAGCAATCCAACATAAGCACATACAAATGAGGAAAATTGTAGCTGCACATTGTAAGGGCTCAGTTGACCACATCAGGAGAGATTTATAGCTCCGGGTACCAGGTAGCAGAAAAAAACTGTCAGGTGCCAAACATCCCCTCGCAAAGAGTTTGTGATGCTTTGTGTTAGCCAGTTTCCGATCAAAAGCTTGTGTTTTAGTAACTGGGGAAAACAGAAGACACATTTATTTGTTAGTTCATCCTCTCATTTTATTTTGTTGTTTTTAACACCACCAATTACTAAATTAACTAAAAAGCTATTATTTGGACTTACAATGTGTGAAGGCTCACTCATTTCCCCTCTCTCCAGGATGAGGTACTGACAGTAATCAGGCGAGTGGACGAGAACTGGGCAGAAGGCATGCTGGGAGACAAGATTGGCATCTTCCCCATTCTCTATGTGGAGGTAAACCCACAGACATTACACAGATTCACACAAAGCATTCACATATCAGGCTATTACAGAAATGCTGCAGCTGAAAAAGTGATGTTGCAGAAGAACGCCAGTATTACAGTGTTGTCGTTTATCATACTGCCACTCTTGAGAGTGGAGGCCAAAAACATTTTCTCTCTCACGGTGAAATCATATCCTGTCTACGTTGACAAGAAATGAAGTAAATGCTTGTTTCTATGGATAGAAACATTCAGAGTAGTTTGATGTTATCCATTGAAAATATGACAAAAATGCTGTTTGGCTTCCTCATTTTTCACGAGTGTAAACTGCCTTATTCAGATTTTTTTTTAGAGAAGATCGGATGAATCAAAATAGTGTAAAAAAAAGTAATATTCTAATCAAATAATCAATTAATGCTCCCTGGTTTCAAATATACTTGAACTTAAGGTTATTCTGAGCCCGTTTTGTATGTTATGTTTTTACCAAAAGTCCTGCTCAATGATATAATCCATAACTTTTAACTTGATACATTTTGATGCCACCTGTGCTGAGAAGAGCGACTTATTGAGCCTCGAGGTCAGGATGTAACAGAGAAGATGGTTAAAGCCATCAAAACAAGTCCTTCAGTGTCAGCAGAAGTATGTAAGACCGACTGAGTACCGTGTGCTATCTGACCTGGGTTTAGCAGAGGTCGGACACTGTCTTTGATATGAAAGGGTGAACACATGTTCAATGTAAGACATGGCAATTGGACTCAAATAGCATGGTGTGTTCATTATCCTCCGTAAAACTGTATCAGCAGTGAGCTACATGATGTTTTCCGTGTCAGGATGTGATATTATGTTTGACCACTTATCTGAAGGAATGCACAACCAAAATATTCAAATTGCCCCAGAAATATAAATTGCATTATAAATGCTGTTTGAAACTCGGCAGAGGGGGAGTTTTCTTTTAGGGATTTCCTTACAGTAAAAAGATAGAAACCCTCAACACCGCAAACATTTTACCGCCTTTCATAGTGCCATGCCTGTCAAGGTTGAAATACAGTTTACTTTAATCCTTGTGCAACTGAAAAACAATTTGCTCTGCATCACATTGAAGGCTTTTAAGCTGTGGTAAAAAGCCATTGGGGGAATCTGGAAAGATGTGTGTTTCCCTCTTTCTTGTCTTTCATGATTTTCTTCTCTTTTCATCACCACACATTTGTAAATACGCTGACTCTCTAATGGCCCTGTCAAAAACAAATGATGAAACCTTCGACAGGAGGCTCACTCAAAATGGGAAGTACATCTACGTATGCGTGTTTGTCGAGACAATAAGACTCTCACAAGAGCCAGATCCAGTGTACAAGTGTAGTACATTCTGTATTCATGTACTGTAGCTTAGAGAAAATCATTAACGTAGAGATTAGAGAGTGAGACTAATGGCATGACTCCTCCTTCATGCTGCATACATTTTATTGCTTTTGATATCCGCATCTGTACAAATATATACATCAATCACTGTTCTGCTCATCTACAGAGCTTTTCTTTTGTGCTTTGCCATCCTATAATCATACTGCCTTCTCGAAAACACACTCTTTCTCTCTCTGGGTTTGCTGCCTGCGCGGGCTTGGACTCTTGGCTAACCAATCATATCCCTGAAATTAGCTGTTTGACCAAACAGCTCTCTTAGGTGATGATGATTAAGCCGTAGGCTGAGAGAGGCCCAGGACAAACACACACAGACACACAGGGGTTGCTATTAGATAGAGATGCATCAATAATTTAGAGCTCTCCATCACTCTGACACAGCGGGGGTACGGGGGCATGTCGAGTGTGTGCGTGTGTGGGTGGGTGGGTATGTGTGGTGAGTGTATGCAGTGGGAGCTTAATGAGGAGGGCCCAGCTGGACTTCTGCTGATCTGTGCTTGTCTCGCTGGATATAAAGTACCTCTTCTATCTGTTGTCTATTGAATGCAGCCTGCTTGCGTTACTATCTGGATACATAGATCCGTGATGAGGGGCTTGCAGATGACAGGGATGCCGCCAAAATAGTCCAAATTGTTTATTTGGCAGTCGCAACATTTAAAGCGGGTGCTACTGTTTGTTACGAAGACTGTACTGGGTTAAACAATGCAAAGGATTATGGGTGCATGTTGCTAAAGAGATGGGAACAAACCAAGAATAATGCATCTGCTAGTCTTTTTAGAGGCTAAAACACTGCACAGCTGTTTATAATACTATGAGAAGAAGACCTCAGAAAAGGATACAGGGACATGACTTTACCCTCTGTCCAATTATCAGGTAACATTAAACAGTTTTCTTACACATATTTGATTGCCCAGCACCTTGTATTGCTGGTTGAGTTGTGGCAAAAAATGTTGCCCGACAACCCTGCGTTTTTTTAATTTTTTGTTGGAGCCCTCTGCATCGGGACCCCTGCTGTGCCAACGCAGTGGTCTCATTGAAGTAAAGGTGGATCTTTTGACCATTCCATCCACCCTGACCTCCTCCCTACGCGTACTCAGCGAATGGTCGACAGGAGCGGTTGCTCTTTGCCTCTAATATTGCTGTAGATGGGTTTACATTGGGGTTAGTTGAAAGCATGGTGCGTCTCACGCAGGCGCTAAAGGGTGACGTGTGCGTCGGTATCGGACACCAAAGGGCGTGACAAAGTATCGATATTTGACAACCTGGGATCAAATAACCAAATAATTAAACTGCCATTGTGGAATTACATTAGTTTACTGCCAAATAAGGTATTGTTTGTGAGTTAAGTTAGATTTGGGCACTTGTTGGTGGATTTAATGGGTGTGGGTGTGCTTGGAGTTGGGTTTCTTTGGGCTCTGGTGGGTTTGTATCTGTATCTTGATGAGACAAAGTTGTGCTGGGATTGTTATAGATATACTATACCAGACCTGACTTTGGCTGGGTGTGCTGAGTGGGTTGGAGTGTGCTGTATAAGTATGGGAGTGCAGTTGTGCATTCAGGTGGATGTGATGTCAGCTTTGATGAGTTTGAATTGAGCAGTAATGTGTTTGAGCAGATCCAAGGTTGATTCATGCAACAGGTGGACAGGCTGAGCATGAATCTGTCTCCTTCTTTTTCTTTCTTTCTGCCCGTTTCATTTTATGCATCTTACTGTCTCTGCAGCAGGAGGGAGTTGGCACACACCTGCCACTGTGTGTGTAGGTGTGTTTGTGTGTGTGTGTGTGTGTGGGTGTGTGTGTGTGTGTTTGTGTGTGTATGTGTGTGTGTGTGTGTGTGTGTGTGTGTGATTGTGTGCATGAGCATGCATGTATCTTGCTGGCTTACCCTTTTCGCAGTGCAGGTATCAGCTCATCAGCTCGAGTCTTAGTATTACGTGGAGAGAGCACCCACCCTCCAAAAGACACAAAGCACAGAGAGAACAGACAGCTCAACACATAATAGATGACCTTGGAGATTTCGTCCAGCCAACAGCACCGAGAGAAGAATTGTCTCTTTCAAAAACATCTCTCTCTCTCTCTCTCTCTCTCTCTCTCTCTCTCTCTCTCTCTCTCTCCCTCTCTCTCTCTCTCTCTCTCTCTCTCTCTCTCTCTCTCTCTCTCTCTCTCTCTCTCTCTCTCTCTCTCTCTCTCTCTCTCTCTCACACACACACACA
>NW_022280050.1:2958498-3053289 GCF_004355925.1 Anarrhichthys ocellatus
TGTGTGTGTGTGTGCGTGTGTCCTCAACTGAGTTGTTTCTGCAGCATCAATCCATCATGCTTATTAGCATATGAGTTGGCTTTGATTAGCATATCTATTAATATGGAAATGAAACATCACCAATATTGAGCCCAGACGGGTCAGTGCTGTGCACACTCTCCTACACACACACACACACTCACACACACACACTAGGAAATGCTCGACTTTGTCTCCAGGGATTGTTCAGGAGTTTGAGGTTACGCTAAGCAGACATGATTACGATGTAAATTTGTTAGAAGGCTGAGGCTGAAGATTTTGTCTGTTATTGTGTTAGTTATTGTGTCCCTGTTTTCACATCGTTAGGCTGTGGTCCGAAGACCAAGTTCAATGACCCACAGTACCTTAGTGACCATGCTCTGCCCCGTAAGATTACACCAAGAATGATTTATGATTCATTTAACACGTACTGTAGGTGTAATATTTGCTTCACATGTTTGCTTTTACTCGGTAGAGACAAGTGTGGAACACTGCACACAGTGTGCAGAGGTAATGCTAGGTAGCATCCTCTGCAGTAAGACTTTCAGAGAAACATCTGTCCCTCTGGTGTTTATGTAGTGTGCATATAGCGTCATGTAAAACGTCGCTGGATTTAACCACTCAATGTTTTGTGTTTGCATACAACGCCTGTCATAAAAGTTGGCCTCAGCTATAATATCACTTAAGTTTAAACATTCAAGTCAACTATTTCTTTTAACAATTCATTTCAATTTGGCAGCGTCACTCCGCTCAATTGATGCTCTGGAACAAATCTCAACAAGCTTTACGCAGACTATTCCTGAGCTCACAAACCCCCTCAGCAGAGCCTGAGATATACAACACGGATGAACATGAGCGCATAAAAGAAAAAAGAAAAAAAATCTTGAAACCACACCAAATGGCACTGCTGAATGAGGGAGGGGAGGTGGAGAGAGTTAAATTGCAAGCAGCAGGTAGTTCGGGAACATTGAGAAGCAATGTGAGTGTTGGAGTGAGCAGAATTAATGAGCGCCAGCCTGCTTTTCGTGCCCATCCAAACTACTGCGAAGCTCTATAATTGTCAAAAAACACCGACTGTTTTCCCATTTTACAACCAAGATGTGCTCACAGCAACGGGGAAGAAAATACTTCGGCACAGTGGCCGTCATAGCTCATATATATGGAACATCCATCCTCGCTTTTTTTCATGCCGCTCTGATAAACAAGTGTCGGCTCTATAGCTAGCTGATATGGTTAATGGAATTACAGAGTGTAATGGCAGCTATAGTAGTAGTGATGGACCTGACCTCCGCTACTCCATTGATGCATTTCTTTTTGCGGGTAGTGAGAAATGAGCCGATGACTTTAGTGTCGATCAGCACAGATTAAGAAAGCAGTGGTCCCCTAACCCTAAATACAGTATGCCAGACACTAGACACATTTTAGATGATGGTGCTCATCAGATTAGAAGACGTATTTATATGATTTATAAGCGGCAATACTGGATTTGATAAGTGAAATGTTTAATATGATGCTGGGGAACACAAAAGGAAACTGTCAAAATCTCAACGAACTGATGCATTTTCTGCTTTGCCACCTCTTTCAAAATCTTCAACTAATTACACACTGAAACTCTAAATGGCAAGAGCTACTCTTACACCAATCAGCAAAGCTTTGTTATAGGGACTGACACACTTTGCACATCTCACTTTGCACAAAACACCCACCACATTATTAAAATCCAGAGCTGTGAGCAGACCATTAGATACATACACCTAATTGTGTACTCTGAGCTAGAAGGAATGTTTACTTCTTACAGTTATTTGGTAATACTTAATTACTTACTTATATGAAACTGTAATCACCCAGTCTTGACAGGCAATTACAATTGTTGAGGATAAAAACACAATACAGCTAAAAGCATGAGATGACAGCTTACAAGCATATTACTTTTGTGGGGTGTGTGTGTGTTTGTTTGTGCGTGTGTGTGTGTGTGTGTGTGTCAAGGATTTTTGGGATTCATTGAATTGTTTAATTAGGGATTTGGTCATTCAATTTGGCACAAGATTGGGTCGATTTTGAGACTGTGAATGACTTTCGTTCTGAAATTCTTAAAGAGAAGCCTTCGTGGAGAACCATCAAACACCACTCAGTCCTGATGTAACGTTTAACTTGGAATTATATTGTATCTTATATATAATAAATAACTGAATCTGATTTTACCAAAGAAGAAAATGAGATGAAACCGCAATGATGACAGAATAGAACAACCCTGACTCACGTTTGGTTATGTTACGTGTGGGAGTAAGTGAGTACAGGGAAGCTCACTGGACCAGCTGCTGTAAGTGACGATTGTTATGCTGCTGGCTTTTGAAAAGCTGCCAACAAGAACAAGTGAGAGAAGTACTGGAGATCTTGTTATGGATGTGAACCACAGAGGATTTAAATAAAACACCTGAACTTTTCCTCTCTTCTCTCTTGTCTCTCCCCTCGACCCCCCTTCTTTTGTTCTGTCAAACACCTGCTTCTCCTCCTCCTCTCGGCTCAGTTAAATGAAACAGCCAAGCAGTTGATGGAGATCGACAAGCCCGCTCCAACTAACGCTCCAGGTCCGAGCTCCGAGCCAGCCCCGCTGGGCCCCTGCTCTCCTGGCCCCTCCCCCAGCGCTTCCCCGGCCAATGGAAATGGCTCTGGCCATCGGCGAGGCGAGGGGAAGAAAAACGCCAAGAAGAGGCATTCGTTCTCTGCGCTGTCTGTCAGCCAGAGGGCCGCCCAGCTGAACAACAGACACAGTATGGAGATCTCCCACCCGGTCCTCATCAGCTCATCCGACCCCAGAGCTGCTGCACGCATCCAGGTACACACACAAACACGTACATACACACTATAATTAGAGTAATGTGTAGTAGGGGTGGTAATTTGAGGTAGAGATATATGTAAAATACTTCATTACGAGGAAGGGTTCTGCCTTCAAACTTTTACATAAAGGAACAGTGTGTAGCATTTAGTCGGATCTATTGGCAGGAATGGAATATAATATTAATCGGTATGTTTTCTTTTGTGCATAATCATCTGAAAGTGGGAATTGTTCCGATTTTCATGACCTTATAAACCGTTTACATCTCCATATTTAGTGGGACCTTGTCACGGAGCCGGCAGCTATGCTTCTACAGTATGGACAAACCAAACACTGGCTTTATTTAGTTATTAATTCATTTTTATCGTGTGATAAAGGGATTAAAAAGCAAGTGTAGACAAGCACATGAAGACACAAACAGCTAAGGAGATTATACAAAGTAAAACAAAGACAGGCGACAAATTCAAAGGGGACAAAAGCAATCTGAGGAGAATAACATTTAGATGGATGGGTATGAGAGAACAAAGTCTGGCTCTAGATTGGGCCATTCTCAGCCACCGTAGTCCTACGTGTTTGGCACACGGGAGAAGTTTCAGTAAGATGCTGCCAAATCCTACACACTGCACATTATAGTCAAAGTACAGAAATATAACAGTACTTGTTTTGAAGATTGAGAAGATTTTAACATTGGTTAGTGGAGATGGAGCTGATTTTAACTATTTTATTTAATGTTTGGTTTAGCGACATATATGTTTTAAGATGATCTGTGTAAAATCTTGATCTCAAAAGGATATTATGAAGAAGCTCTGTTTGTGTTTTTATCTGGTGCTTCTTGGTCAGGTTTAAAAAGGCGTATGTTCTCTTTCGTTGGCTACTCACCATCACATCATTATAACCTTTATTTTGTTTGTCAATGAACACTTTTTAGCAAGTCCAAATGGATCAATTGATCATCTTCCACATTGGCTGTATCAACCCAATTGCCACTGACATCCGAGAACATCAATTCAGTTATTATTCTACTGTTTGTATTCATTTTTATCAGCATCCGAAATTCATAGAAATCAAACAAGGAAAAAACAAAACACACTTTGAAACACAAACGTTTTGGATTGCTGTAGATCTTTGTGTGAATAGGCTCATAGATATAGATGGGTTGGAAATATAAATGGACCTTGTGATTGTGACACAATTTTTCTTGCACTTGGTCTAAAAATATCTTAAAAAAGGTATTATCCGATAGGCAACGATATGTTTCAAATTTTTTTCATGCCAACATATGTACACTGATACAGATAAACAGTATCTGCAACAAACTATTATCAGCCAATATATTAGCCCCGATAAAATATTTCTTGGCCGGGCTCTAAGCACACATATACAGTACATGCAGTACACATGCACGTACTGTACGTTTTGCAAGCCAGAGTTCACTGTGGTAACTTCTCTCCACTGTAGATTTGATTAACTTATTCCCCTATCACCTACTCTGACAGTTCTATGTGACTAACAGCATTCCTGTCTTTGACAGCTGGCGACTGGAGACACATTGCTTTTACATTTATTGCCTCTGGTTGCATTCACACCTGGGTTAAATGTGTTTTTGAATAATACCCAGGACGCACACTGAAAAACCGGAATGGCTGCTGGCACATATTGCAAGTAATGTTTTATTTTAAATGGAAACCACTCGATCTGTATGTGTGTATCTGTCTGTGTGTCTGTAGGATGCATCCCACCAGGGTCCCTCTCCCTCCTTGGCAGGGGTGCTGGTGCCGCCCAAAGTGGCATCCATAACCTCTGAGCTGCTGGCCCATGCCAAGGTTCAGCTGCCACTCAACATGTGAGTACACCTCAAGGTGCTGTCATTCACTCACCTGCGACCAAGTTTTTTTAGTGCAAACACCCATTCTGTTTTCCAACCGAGTGGATATTCGTCTGAGATCCAAACATGATTTCAGAACCTCCTGGTATAGCGTTAAAAATATTTCCTCTTTTGTGCCCAGAGTTATTGGCCACGTTCCACCACCTCTGCAACCACATTTACTCCTCTGCTGGTCAAGGATCAAATCCCCCTCAGAAAAGAAAAATACAGTCACACTCCGTTCTCTCTGTTGTGTGATGCTGACGGTACATCAGTGTTTCATAACAAGGCTTTTCAGCAGCACAGCCATCGCTTACCCTATGCATTTTAGAGCACAGCCTGTTATGTATGTAAAGAAAAACATTTCCTAATTAGCAATGAACAATAAGGTGGTTAGTCCTTGCTAACAAATGCAGTACTGGATATATCTTCAGTTCAGAATATATGCAGCTAAGAATGCTTGTTGTGTCAGCTTTTTAGGGATTTTGGGGAATTTTTCATTTATTTGATAGTGGACAGACAGGAAATGAGGGGAAGGGGAGAGAGAGATTGGGATGGCATGCAAAAAAACTGAAAAGCAGATGTTGTGATGACATGATCGGCATCTTAAACCCCCTGGGGTTCATCAGGAAGCTTTTTTTTTTCAAATTTACCAAAACTTTCAGACAATACCTACAAATAGTACAATAGATGGTAATATGACTCAGTATGAGCACTCAAGACAAACAAAGTGGGCATTCATAAACTGCTGTTGGAAGCTTTGCTATTGACTTAGATTATTTCACAGGTTGATCATAGCTTGAATGGATCAAGAGCGGCAAAAAAATCACCTGACAAACACTCACAAGCACAATTGAATTCTTGTGGAAGTGTAACCTCACTAGTCGCATCCAGATGGTTGGTGAGGCGCCAACGCTGAGCAAGACTGTTCTATAATTTACCTCGTAATTAATCTAGCAGGTAACTGCCAGAAAGATACGGGTATCTTCAAGGTGAGTGTGTGTTCGTACTCTTGTACTTCCATCCTTCTGCGGACCAATCCCAACCTTTGAGAGGGCAGGTTGGGATATTTTTGGAAAGTGAGGATGTTTGGTCAGTAATCACGTTTTCCAAGGTCAGTATTCGGTTTGCGGTTTTGGCAAGGGGCCGGGCTGTTTACTTTTACCTGCCTGCAGGATGCAAGTCAAATACAAGTCAAATACAGCAACATAGTCAGCTTCAATAATATCACCTTCCAAGCAGCGCTGGGTGGACACACACTTAATACACGCAAGTAGGTTTGTTCTACTGATGAGGTCGGATGTTTCCATCTTGACCTGGCAACTATTCCTGTTGCCATGGGGAGACGGGAGATGGTCCCCACATCTGTTACCATGGCAACGGGGAGGCAGCGCATACAGGGCCTGTTTACTCTGTGGCCTTATCGTCTTCTGTCGGATTCTGGCACTACGTACTACGAATGTCTCCAACAATACTGTAAGATGCTAAGTACTACAGTTATCGGCTTACCTGTTAGTGAGCAGGTAAACGAAGACATATCGACTGCCCATTCATGGGATAGTACATCATTTGGGAGGGAGTAATGAGTCAGTCAGCTTCTGTTGGTCCCATGACCAGAAATGACTTGAATTCTCATAAAGAATATAATAGATCTCAGGCTACATTATTAAAGCAGTCGTACATCTTGTATGAGTCGGGCTATTCTGATTCTGAAACTTTTATTTGTAAAAGGTCATGTGTTATAGTTCACAGTTCATTGCAATATGTCCCAAATAGCCTTTGATTCTGGTTAACATGCTAATATTTTGGAAATTTGATCTGTTGATATCTGAATAAAGATTGTAGTTATAGTAGAACATATTTAATGATTTCCATACTATAATATCCCCAAAAGCCTTATTGGTGTTCATGAAAACCAGGTCATTACTGTAAAAGAGGATGTATTCTCAGTTAACTTACCTGGTAGATTGAGGCAAGATAAATTATATGTTTACGTTGTTTTTACGATATCTCAAAAAAATCTCAAAAACCTGTAAGTGTGTGTAAGTTAATTCAGTTGTTCAGATAAAAACTGTTTCCGAAAACACTCCTGGCTTACTCAAATAAGATTGTCTTAACTGGTAGTCATACCTCAGTAACGAAAAACTTTGTTGTTGCTGTTTGAATGGAATTCATTTCAGATGCTAAATAAGATAAATTACTGATATCTGACAACAAGCTCTCATATCTACAGTTGCCACCTACAGTTGCTTTCCCACTCTTGGGGAAACGGATGATATATGGTGGGAGGACCAACCTCCACAGTTTCTCTCTTTGTGCTGACAAAGAAAATCCTTTTATAAATCAAAATATGGTAGTTTCATAAAGCAGTTGGTTGAGCATCGACAGTGTGCATGCTCTTATCCTTTGGTCCTGTGCACTGTACATCTTAACAACTAAAAATAAAATGTAGTCTTATTTTTCATTTTGTAAAAAATAAATGGCGATAAATACTTGTAATCCCAAAAGAGAATTTAAACTTGTTTTTGATAACTGAAAAAGGAAAGTGTCATGAATATTCCTGAGTCATTTTCTCGATACCAGAGGAGTTATTCACTCTCTGATTCAAGTAAAACAGCATTGAAATGTGGTGTTCTCTCCTTCCTTCTTAACACACTGACAGAAATGTCTACTTGTTTTTTAAAGGATTTACATTCATTTGTTTATTTATTTGCATTTGTAATTGCTTTGCTTTTACTTTGCATAATTCATATTTAGGGTAATCCACATGGGAGATAATTGGTATTTGGTGAAGGGTTTCTCGAGATTTCCTGCTGACTTATAATGATTTTGTAATTGGACTGTTGCCTTTGTTCCACAGATATCTGGCTTTATACGCCTACAAGCCCCAGAAGGCTGACGAGCTGGAGCTTAGGAAAGGAGAGATGTATCGGGTGACAGAGAAGTGTCAAGACGGCTGGTTCAAAGGCACCTCACTGAGAACTGCTGCCTCTGGTGTCTTCCCGGGGAACTACGTCACGCCCGTGTCCAGGTCAGTGAGGTCAGGCTTGGGCATGTGGAGGTCGGAGGGTATTGTGGTGGTAGATCTTCCTAGGAACATCACAGCATCCAAATACAGTCATGTTGGTGATGTGCAGTTATAGTACAGTATCTCACTTCCTTTGCCCAAGATGGAAAAGGGAAAGTAATCACGTGTGCTGTCAAGGTGTTCCTCTGCAACAAAAACGACCCCTACCTGCTGCAATAGTAGTGTACTGTCAGTGTAAGTTTAGCTAACTCATTCAGGTGAGAGGGCTGATGGCTGGGTAGTGGTGGTCAGGGAGCTTCTTCTCTTTCTGCATTGCATGTCATCTTCATATGCTGTTGGTATTTCAGACCTTTGCTCCACTTGTCATTTGGTTTGGTCATCTGAACACTGAAGTGCAGTACAATCAGTCTAAGGCCCCTCATTTTGTTACACAAACGCAGCGGTAGCGCAGTCGGTGTAATTTGCATTGTAATTTGCGTTGTAATTTTCCGTGGTAATTCCCTTGCTTCAACTGAACCGAAATGAAGATCAGACTGAGCAGTGTAATTTGCCTGTTATGGCAAGTAATCACACTCGTGTTTTTGTGTACTTACGCTGCCTCTTGTCACAAAAGCACGCCCCAAAAAAAAGCAACGTTTTGGAGGCTTGAGTTGGCGAAGGCCTATTGTATTCTTCCAGCTTCAGCCTCTGCTCCCCACTGTGCACTGTCAGGATTTTGCTTTCACCAAAATGAACAAAATGATTTGGTCACACCAGCGACAGCATATTCTGAGAAGTACTTACCTGGAAGGGACCGTAAACCACTGTCAACTCTTTTCTAAAACAGTTCTTACAGTATGAATTAAAATAAAAACACATGTTTTACCCATCCATCCCTTTTGGAAAATGGGTTTTCTGTTGTTTTTTGTGAAAGTCTAACTTCACTGGTTTAACTTGCAATTAGAATTAGGAAAATAATAGAAATAGAGAACCTGAGGTATTTCCAATTTGATTTAAATCCAATGTAACACACATAACATCAGTCAGTTGATACTGGCTCTGTCTTTGTAATGTTGGACTACCACATTGTAGATCACTATCGTCATCATCATGAGTTTCATCATCATCATCATTGTTGCTTTTAGCATCCGAAACACTGTTATTCATAGCTGTTAAAACCAAATAAAACAAAATAAATTGTGTACTGAAATCATATTTGGCAATTTAATAACCCTCATTATTCCTGCATGCGTGAAAACATTTGCAGTGGCTGTTTATCTAATCTGTATTCTGCTCCATGATGAAGGAAAAGAGAGAGAGAGAGGAAGAAAATGAAAGCAAAGGAGAAGTATGAAGAAAATATCAAATGAGGGAGGGAGAGATAATGAGAGGATGAAAACAAAGATATGGTACTGCAGGATAGACAGGAAGGTTGAGTGGAGGAAAAGCGCACCGAATGGGGCGGAGAAAGAAATTGCGAGAAAGGTAGAACGAGTCGGAGAGAGATGTAAAGAAATTGAAATAAAAGATAGTACGAGAAAGCAACAGAGTGAGGCATATAAAGAGAAAATGCTACAAAGAGATGAAACGACAGCAAAAACAGCAGGTGTCTCTCTGCACTTGATATGAATGGCTGCTTCATATTCTGCAGTTATGCAATCAGAGAGAGAGAGAGAGAGAGAGAGAGAGAGAGAGAGAGAGGCAGGACAGGCCAGTAATCAAATGAGAGGCAATTTGTTATTTTTACGCAAGCATACTCTCTCCTTCTCCCTCCCTCCCCCTTCCTTACCTCCCCCCATCTCCTCTCCTTTGTCTGCAGTGCAGCTCAGAAATGTTTCAATATGATAATGAGAGGCTGCCAAAGATGCCCACACATGTACGCACACATGCACGTGCATACATTGTTGAGTTAGACCGATACAGGCTGACAAACAGCCTGTTTGAAATGCAATTTTAATATTTACATATTTGTTGTGGAATTTATTATAATGATTGACGCAAACACACATTATTTGATTTGATCAGATTCCATATTAGAATTCATTAATGCGTTTGGATTATTATTATTAGTTATCCTGGATTCATTTAAGATTTGTAACATCTTATAGCGGCATACATGCTGCTTAAAGTCTTAAAAGTTACTGATAGCAACTAAAACTAGAGACCACCTAGTCATAGGATGATCACACGAGCCGGAACTCCAAATCGGGCCAAACGCAGAGACTCACATGGTGGAAACATTACCAGCGGCTGGTAAATATCTGTATGGGCAAAGCGCAGCACACACAATAAGCAGTCCGTGTGTTGTCCATAGAAAACCTTTATTCAAAGTATCTGTGAATGGCTTTTCTGTTTCTGGTGGTACACACATGCATGCAGCACACACACAGAGAAAGCCATAACTCTGTATGCGCGTGACAGGAAGTCAATGGGTGGCCATAAGAGTGTGAATACCGCCGAGTCAATAATGTTCAGCTCACTGTTCTGCCATTCAGCACTCTGCAGACAGAAACTTGAGCAGCCTGCAGCTCCATATATGTTACAGTAAGACATTAAGTCATGCTGATCCACCGGTTAGATAATAAAACTGAAATCACTAACTTTGATGGAAGTTTATAGCGCTGTTTGTCCCTTCTGCTCTGCTATTATGGACAAAACACTGGCTTTTAACATTTTCTACTAGACAAGACTAAGACTCTACAGCCATGCTATGTGAGGGTGTACTCAGGCACAGCTTTGCTTTGAGCTACATGCTAACATCAACATGGTAACACCAGAAGCAGGTATAATAGAGTGCTGCAGGAAGGTGTCCTAAACCCCAGATATGAGTAAGCATTTTTGCCTTTCTTGTTCCCTTGAAGGGTTTTTTGAATGGCTTTTTGGTTAGATTGCCTCACATAAGGTCTGTGGTTAACACAAGCAATATAAAGCAACATACTTTTTTCATTAAAACATGTGATCAGGGCTGACAAAAGCAAAAATAAAAAAATGTCATGTTTAAACAGTTGAAACATTCAATGACAAGCCAATATCCCTCACTCCTCTCTCCTCTGCAGGGCTCCGTTTGGAGTCGGTTCTTCTCGGGGATCGTCTTTGTCCAGTCCAGTAGGTGGAGGAGGAGGAAGTGTGGGTAGTAAAATCTCCGACCCTTCGTCCCCGGGGTCCCCGGGGCCCTCTTCGTCTCGTCCCTCCACCCCACTGGTAAACTCTGTGAACAACACCAGTCCCGCCTCCTCGCCGCAAACTGCCGCCGCCCAGCTGAAGAACTGCCTGCGCTCCAGTCAGCATACAGTTAACCAGGCACGCACCTCAATGCAGCTGGGTAAGCAGAAACGTACACACACACAATGTTACAAATACACATAATGGGTTTAATCATTGAGCACCGGATCCATTAAACATTCAGAAGCATCTGTTTTCAGTTTTGTTCCTGTTTTAACAGTCTATTGATCGATCCGGATCACATATTCACTGATTAAGATAATGGCACAGCCCCAACATATCATAGTAAAGAAACAATTTATTATCTTCTTCCCAAAGTGGCACTCAAGATAGGAACTGACTGACTCACAAGTTGAGCTACAAACAAACATCCTGCTATTCTGCAACAGAAGCAGCCACATTAAAGCCTCCCAATATGGGACCGTATGAAAGGAGAGGCGCATCGTGTTGCATCCCTCCAGAGAAATGTTAAGCAAGTGAAAAGAAAGTATTTACTTACATGGAGATGTGTCTGTGTCTGGTATTTTATGCTCTGCAATATCCCACTGTGCGATAAGACTCTTTACCAGCCTACAGGGTTAAAGGAGCAGAGTGCAGATCGTGCATCTTGCAGCAGTTTATCCCCTTAGTCTCTTATTACAGAATAATAGAATATTGATCAGTGAATATCCAAATGAATGAGCAGGATGAGATCCGGTTAGTGGCATTCAAATACAGCACGCGGCCAAACGTTTCTCGACATTTGAGCATTTAAATCATACTATCATAACATTTTTAAGCATCTCATTCCAAAACCAAAACCAGACAAAGAGTACACTCAAGTATGTGAACTCATATTTTTGGCCATAAAGCGGATGTTTGTTGTATATCAATATGGCATATGCGTCATATCTCTTTTGAATTACAATTCAAATCTAACTTTTTTTCCATTCAACAATTTTCTACAACCATCACATGGCTTAAAAAGACAGTCAATCGCGCTCACATATACAGGAAATCTTGAGTCTGCAATTTTATTTACCTAACATTGTGATGCATTTGTTTTCGGCACTTTTGCCTTTAGAAGAAAGGAGAAACAGTACTGAGGTGATAGGAAGTGAGGGAAGAGAGATGAGGGGTGACATGCAACCCGAACCGGGGGCATTGCAATTATATTGTCAGCGTCTTAAACCCCTCAAGGCCCCGAGGACGGCTCTAACCTGCATGTCTTTGGACTGTTGGAAGAAAAACACACCGAGAACCCAGAGGCAGGTGAATGCTTGCAGTGAGGTGACAGTCGTAACCACCGACCCATCATGCTGACAACAATTTTGCAATAAAAAAAACATGTATGTGATACGGTTTTTGGCAGCAAACCACTCTTACTTCTCCTGCTCTATACAAGCCCACTGAATCATCACTGAACATAAGCAACTCACAATTTAGCTCAAACTCACAATTTAGCTCAAATGCAGCATTACGACATGCACTCCAACGTACAAACTGTGCTCAGTCTGCACACATAGACACTACTAAGAGCTCTGATTACTCGGTGGTACTGTTTGTGCCTGCAACTCACCAACGCAAACGCACACACACACACTTGTGTCTGTACAAGGTCTCTAGATCATATCATCAACCTTATTGTCCACTCAGAGTCTATTCATCTCTCCAGAATCCCTTTTTTCTTTCTCTTTGCATGCTTTCTTTCTCCCTTCTGAGAAAATAATGGTGACCATTTCCTTTGGAAGGCTGAAGATTAGACACTGTGAGAACACTACCAAGAATAACACACACACACAGAGACATGTGCACACCCACACGCATACACACCAATGAGCACACACAGACTA
This sequence comes from Anarrhichthys ocellatus, assembly GCF_004355925.1. Classification (NCBI taxonomy): domain Eukaryota; kingdom Metazoa; phylum Chordata; class Actinopteri; order Perciformes; family Anarhichadidae; genus Anarrhichthys; species Anarrhichthys ocellatus. Next base: position 2,971,278 of record NW_022280050.1, read on the forward strand.
CTAAACACAGCTGAATGACATCACTGTGCTTTTTGTTTTATGGAGGCGTAATGACAGAGCTTCATGCCTCTCTCCGTCCACCTCTTCCCTTTTCTCCCTCTGTTTTTCTCTCCCTCTTTCACTCTCACATACACACAAACAGACACACACACACACACACATACACACATCTGGTCTCCATTACAAAATAAATTATGTGCATAGTTCTGGCATTTAGTGGTTTTATCACATGACCAGTGCGCCTCTCTATGGATTTCTGCCTGAGTACTGCAGTGTAGAAGAGCAGGTGGCTAGCAACCCTGTGTGTGTGCGTGCGTCGGTGTGCGTCTGTGTGTGTGTGTGTGTGTGTGTGTGTGTGTGTGTGTGCGGGCGTGTGTGTTAATGTGAGAGCATGTATATGCGTCTATGTTTATGTGGGTGTGTATTTTTGTGTACTTATTCTCATGAGCACCAAATGACCTCATTCAAATTGAAGGCTGAGAAAAATGTTCTCAAACTCAGGACATCTCAGCCTGTTTTTTGCACTGTACAAGGTGCAAGGTTTAGCAAGGTGGTTTGTTATTTTATAACTCATCTTCTCAGATTGGCCCTAGTTTGTTGGTTTTAGTCGGACCATAAATGTACAACTGAGGTGATTTGAAGACGCTTAGAAGACTCCACACTTGTCAATAAGTAAACTGTATGTGATTGGCTGGTTTCTCTGCCTTCCGCCCAATTCATGTGGAGATAGACTCCAGCAGCCTTTACCAGCCTTTACTGAAGCATTTAAGACTTAAGCAGAACAGTGTGCCAAGTAATTGCATTTTGCTTTACCCAGTATACTTTTTTAAACATTACTGTACTCTAAAGTTTGCACAAAATCCTCAAATAGGGTAGCTAGAGGCTGAATCTTGCCGGAACCAGGGATCTGTTTTTTTTTTTTTACTATGATTATTTATCTCTCCTTAGATTTTGAGTGCTCCAAAATGATTGCCATGTTCCCTCTCAGCACTAGTGATGACTGCTCTCATTATACGTTTCTCTCAATTATAATAACACACATGTATTTTTGTCTGTTTCAGTCCACAGTCCTCCTGCTGGAAGCCCCGAGCGCCCCACAGTGGCCCTTTCCCCCCTGCGTCCTCAGAGTTCCTCCCCCTCACGCTGCCCCGGCCAATCGGGTCGTCCTCACTCCATGGTGTCTCCAGGACCCAGCCTAGGGCCCTCACCCCTCTCCTCTCCCGCCTCACGGCCCCTCCTCCCCCTCTCATCCCCTCTCTCCTGCCTCACGCCTCCCAACGTGTCGGCGGCGCTCCTCAACGGGGACCCAGCCAGTCCACTGCAGCCGCCATCGCCGGGCCCCTCCCATAACCAGGGCGTCCTCGCACCTAAACCAGAAAAGGTAAGGCTCATCCTCACGAACAACTAATAAAGCACATTTTATCTTAGAGTTAATTATTATTGGCTTGTTTTAAAGCTGGAGTCTCCCCCTCTGTCACTGAGAGTAATTACACAAACATGCATGCTTGTGACTGCAGGTGAACTCGTCGCATATGACACCACCGCCAGAAACGATCTCTTCAAGTCTTCCCGTGCAAATGAAGATGCGATTTTAAAAAAGGCGCTGGCCCAGTATTTTACAAATACCAACCTGCCCAAGAGCAGCAGTGTGACATCCTCATCTGCCCTTCCTCCCTTCTCTTCATTTGTTTCATTTGTCCCTTCGTTTATTCTAGCCTGGAGCATTCACACCTGAAACTTCTAATTGGAAGCTTCCACCATATTCTTACTCAGCATTCCAATACTCATACTACCATCCTATTTAGTATGCCAGAAAAAAACATTTAGTATGTCCCAATACATAGTATGCAAATGCAGTATGCCAAAAGTGCCAGGATGTCCCAATGCATCCAGTCTCATTTTGCAGTATGCATGCCAGCATGCTTTACCAGCTATTCTGACCCACAATCCTCTGCGGATGCATGAGCAAGAGGGTCAAATAGATACTGATATCTCCACCAGCAGTTGCCTCAATTAACCAGATTTGCATACAAAAGATTGTATGTGTTTCGAGAAATGAGAGCAACGAGCAGTTTTTCTCTAATAGAATAATTAGATGTCTTGCTTCTACAATGCAACTTCTATTATTTTCTCAACATGCATAATCAAGAGCTGAATGCAGTACATCCACGCTTGTTTTCCAGAGGGAATTATAAGATATCACTCTCGCAAGTACATAAAGAGAAGACATATCTTGGCTAAACGGGGTCTTAAAGCTCTTGATCGTAGAATAGGACTTTGAATACTGATTGGTTCAACATATTTTAATTAATATTTAATTTCAATTAAATAAGATCACAGCCTTCTGTCGAAGGGTGCAACTAGCGATTATTTTCATTATTGTTTAATCTTATTATTGTTTTCTTGATTATTTGATTAATTTAGAACTACAGTTTTCTAAAGCCCCACTCGGTTTCTTCAAATAGCTTATTTTGTCTGATCAACACTCCAAGAAGTATTGATTTACTACCGCAGCAGCTCCTCACAGCTGAGAAATTAGAACTATGGAACAATTGATATTGTTGCTTAAACAATGACAGAAGTGATTGATTGATTATCACAATTCTTTCAGGTTAATTTTCTGTCTGTCGACTAATTGGTTATTCGAGTAATTGTTTCAGCTCTAAATCCGTCATTATTGATGACAATATCCAGTCAGGCAACTGTTGTTTTCCGAGCAGGGAATTCAATATAACAAAACAAATATTGAGTCTGTGAAAGTCAACACCTCCGTTAAAAGAACACAATCCCTCTTGTTGCATACCACTCACTCAGCTATAGTGCACAAATAGTATATTTAAATATATAAAAAATAAAGTGTGAAAGGAAAAATGACATAGTGCCACTACTTCCTTTGATTCCAGATGTTTTAGTCATCCTGTAAATACAACTCACCATACTTTTTTTAATTAACTTGATTAACTTTAACACCATCACCTCAGCTTAAAAAAAGGTGTTTAGTCCTCCAAACTTCACATGGCTTTGTGTGAAAATCTGTTGTGTGTGTATGATGTGCCAGAATTCCTCTCCTACCTCAGCAAGTGTCATTCACCCAGGCATCTGGCACAAATGCCGAATGCCATCTTATGTTGTGAGATCTGCCGCGGTAAAGCTGTGGATGTTAAATCGGGCTGCGCTGACAGTGAAGGATGGCACCGAAAGCTTGCATCTGTCTCAGCTCCATTTGTTTCACTGTTGGCTCCACTGTCTGGGACAGCTAATCTATGGCTAGCTGACAAACAGCTCATTGACTATGGAACAGCAGGCAGTGGGCTTGTTTACATCGTCACACTCAAAGATGGCTCAAACCGGATTCAGGTTTATTACTCATATACTGAATATATCTCGTAAAAGTTGGAACAGGGCAGTTAAAGTGCTCCAACTGTCATTCTGATATTAAAGAATGCTCTCATCTTAGTACGAAATGTGTTGTTGTTTGTTATTTCAAATTCATTCTAGTTTGCTAGTGACATCCTGCCTTACTCAGACTAAATGAGCTGCTACTCTACCCAAAACAACCTCTCAATATGGATTTGGCTTTAGTTGTAGCTTCCAATTATGATCTAAATGCTGTTTCGGAAGCTTTTACTGACTGACAAGATTAAGATTATTGAGGAAAAGCAGAATACATCTCTGTTTTTAGTTTTAAGTCAGTAGATACACTTTTAAGATACTGAGTATGGGCACAATTAATCAACTGTTGTCTGCCTTGGTCCCAAAATATTAGATCGTATTATCCCTTTATAAAATGTCAGCCTAACCCTCGTTCACAGCACTTACCTTTGTGGCTTTGAGCCTGGCAGAGCAGAAACATCAGGTTTGAAGTCAGGGTGGCGACGAGGCTGCACAGAGTCAGTCTTTGTTACAGAGGAAACGATGAAGCAGCTATGATAACTGTCTGGCAGACACAGTTAGGGTAATCTCTGTTCGACACACTGTCACACTGTCTGGAGCGCATGCAGCCAGCATCCCAGACACATATCACGTTGGACATTGAGATGTGTTTGGAGAGCGTTTCCAAGAAGTCTGCGCTTGCAGGGTAGCTGCCAACTAAAATGCTGTCAGAATTTCAGTAGCTCCAGAAGAGAGTCACAAAATGTCTTGAGAGACTATGTTTGACTGAACAGTATTAACGGCTTTGAGTTTAGACAACAACATCAAGAAAAATATGGAGTTACCATGATTCCCATGGGGGGTGGACAGAAACTGTGGTTCAGTCCTTCATTTCTCTCAATCCTGAATATCGTAACGCGTCTGCGTTTCTGAAAGGTTAAGCTCAAAACCTGCCTTCATCAATGGCTTCAACACTGGATTCTTCCTAGATTGCTTTTAGATTATTGTATGTGTGTGCGCGCAATTTTTCTTTGGAACGAAATAAAACGTCACACTTAAAAGCATAGATACTATTTATTTGTGCACCAGTATGTAAAACGAACAAAGAGGAAGGAGGAAAACACAACAGTTCCGTTCCAGTATCCTGCCCGTGTGCTGCAGAGCAAGGCACTCCTCTGGTCCTAAATTAGATTTAAATTGTGTAACGGATTAAATTGTGAGTGCATGCTGCCACCTGGTGGTTCAGCAGCAGCTTGACTCATGTACTCGGACACACACACACACACACACACAGGCGTGCGTACACACAGGGAGGCAGATTAAGCCTTTAAGCCTCCAGATGAAAGAGGAGAGGGAGCAATTATTCATTTTTTGTCTGCTGCTTTCAGTCCCACCTCCTCCCTTCCTTCTCTCTTTCTCGATCTCTCTGTTCTCTCTGTCCTCCCTGCTTTCTTCCTGTCCCTCCACCTTTCCTCTCCTTCTTTCTGCCCTCTCTTCCACCTATTTCCCTCTCTGAGTCCCTCCCTGTCCTTTCCTTTCTCCCTCTGTATCTCACCCCTTTCTCCCCTTCTCTTCATCTTTATTTTCCACTCCATCTTCTCCTTCCTCTCCCAAATTAAAATTCAAACAAGCTGTATTTGCATGACATGTTTCCAAAGCGGTGGAATATGTTATGTGTACACTCCAGACAGTGAGCATTGTTAGATTTACACGTTTCTAATCCTGTGAGAAATGATCAAGTCTTTGTATTTAGGGAAATACACATAAAGCTCAGGTATTGGAGTGCAGGAGAAAGGAATGCTGTTTATTTTGGGTCTGCTGAGTCAAAGGGTTTACAGCCTCTCTTGCTCTGTCCTTTGTTTTTTCTTTGCTGTCTCATATGACTAAGACTGGTCATTAAGACCCTCTTTAATTATTTGATTTCTTGAGCTTCTGGAATTTTTTCACGGCTGTTGTTTTATATTTTTCACAATTAATTGATTGATCAAAAAATAATGAATGGATTAATAAAATGTTAGTTGCAGCCCAAAGCCATAGGAGGTGTACTCTGTCGTTTCTTTCAGAAAACTTTCTGCAGTGCTGTGCTTTCTGTTTTCCTGAGGTCTGGCTTTTTCTCTGACAGATGATCACTTTGATTGCCTCCATCTTTTCTGACAACTTTTTACAGCAGTCATGAAGCACAGGCAGGTTTGCTTTAAACCTAGTTCAGTAGTTGACTGTACAACGGAGCCAACTCGAAAGGCTTGCAAATTTGGTTTGACAGCTGGGCGGAAAAATTTGTGCTAAATAAATATAGATATATCTAAAAAATGTAGATTTTTCCTTTATTGATTAAAGATTAAGATTAATGATTACGATTATCTCAAGATGAGCTCTCACTGTCGGTTCAGAAACTGGAGCAAAGGAGATAAAAAGAGATGTGAAGAGAGAACTCATTAATTAACCATTAATGATCAAAGTCACAAGGGTTGCACTTACAATGTCTTTACACGTTCAGGTGGTGGGAGCTGAGGGCTCACACACACATAAACAAATGAACCTGACAACAGCAAATCTTTGAGAAAAGAGCTTTGCTCTGATATCTCGCATAAGGATAGCATCCTTCTTCTCTCTGCATGCCAAATGTCCTCTTTCACAGCCATGGCAGTTGGCGGCCTATTATTTAAAGTAGTTTTTTTTTTTTTTCTCACCCGCCCCATTCTGCCTTTGATTGGCTAGAACTCGTTGCCTTCTTTGCAGAATTGGTTAAATTTATTGCTGATGAACAAGATTGGTGGAAGGTTGGTGTAGGGTTAATGATTTCAACTCAGATTGCAGCCTGCTTGTAAAGTGCTCTCATATATAATTACAATGTCCTGATTATGGGAGAAAAACGTTTTTTAATCTTTTAAATGTTGCTATGTATGTTGTCATTATGGATGGAATAAAATCTCAGATCCGTTGGAGATTAACGTGTCATAATCAAACTTAATGTTAGCGTTAATGTCGACATGGCTCACTGATTTAACAAGGAAATAAAAAAACGGCACTTCGTATCAAAAAGGTTGCTGTTCCCTGCTGTGACTTGACTGTTTAAGAGTCTTTCCAGACAAATAATAACTGAAGATTCAGTGTGACTTTTTAATTTTGTTTTTTAGCGTTCATGTTTGCAACTGTCCATCACAGCATCGTAAAAGTCAGCGCTTGATGGAAAACAATTTCAAAAAAAGAGATTCGTGATCCAGCAGCCCATGTGTAAAAGAAACAGATGGCTGAGGGAGAGACAGGGCTGATATGGAGGCTCCATGCATCGACAAAAAAAAAAATGTTTTAATTATGCTCAGGCATGCTCGGTATTGATCCACGGTGTCATGACTGAGACTGTAAAATCAGGCCAAGTGGCAGAAGAGACATGTTTTGTGCACCTGGTATCACATTGAGTCCGACTGAATGGGCAGCATTGTAAAGCCTTTCTATAATCAAGCATGAATGGAAAAATGTGACTCTGCCTTCATAGGTGCCATTAAGAAACAATACAGATTATTCTACCGCAGTAGACGGTAGACGCACATGTATTCAGCTTGAAGGATCGTTAACTGACCACTTTGCTACCTGTCTGTTCAAAATACGCATTGCAGGCATTCATACTGTGAACATTACTTACTTTTCTGCGTATCAGAGTAGTAACTACTCCCATTACCATTGTTTTTTTTCTCCCTGAGCTGTGAGTGAAGGTCAGAAGGTTGAAGCAGAGGAGAATCAAGCTGCCGCTTTCATTTTGATGTGATAGTTGACCCGAATCTACTTGTTCTGCTCTTAGAAAACAGCCCACATGACATTGCCATGTAAATAATTTTTTTTGTTTTGTTCTAAAAGATGCAATTTATCTGTCCGTTCTCCTATAACTCACAAATTTGCAGTGATTTTGTTTTTGGTTTCCTGCGTATGGGAGACCCAGAGAACTCGCTCTGTAGTCTCAGCCCTACCATGCAATTATGTGTCCGCATACACTGGTTTCAAGGACTAGTTTAATTTAAAAACATTTAAAAAGCACAAAAATCCAGCTACCACTTACATCCACAGCTCACTTATTAACAAGTTGTATCTTGTTTGTTTTATGCATACACAAACAGAAATGTCGAGACAACAACTCGCGACTTTCACAGGAAGTTGCCATTTAATCTGAGATTGCTAGTCAACCAGCAGATATGCTGCACAGAAGTACTGGGTGGATGAATAAACTGTAGATACAGCATGTATCTTCCTCTAAAGTCTTTATGCTAAGCTAATTATCTCCTGGCTCCAGCTCAACATTTAGCGTACAGACTTTAGAGTGATATTGATCATCTAACCCCCTGAAAAAAAGGCAAATATGTGTACATCCCATCTTTAATTAAAGGAGGAAAAATTGAGCATTTGTAAAGAGGAATGACCTCACTGTTACCAAAGCACCAAAGCAGCAGCATAAAAAAGACATTAAATCTCTCATTCCGAATTCTTAAGACTCTGTCCATATGAGTATTGAAAGGACACAGCTCACCTTGCTTTACTGCCTGCCCTCTGATGAAACAAATGTGCTTTTATTATCAGCGGTATCTTGTGTCAGTTGGAAAATATTTTTCTATTTGTTTCATAGATGTGTTTTTTGATTAATGTGTCAGGAGGGCATTTGTGCTCTGTGTGATTTTTTTTCATATCGAGAAAAGCAAAAGCAAATATTCTGTAGAGGTATTGTTTACACAAACACCATTTTCATTACAATCTTGTCACTTTTCAAGAGAGTCTTTATGAAACATATATTCCTGTATGTCTCACCGGCATCTGTGTTTATTTGCTCTCCATCTCCTCGTATATCTCCCTCATCCTCTCCATTCACTCCATCCATCATCAGAAGGAGAGGAAAGCAGGTGGTTTATTAAAGCTCTTGTCGGGGGCGGCAGCCAAGAAGAAAACTCGCTCACCTCCCTCCTCCCCGCCCACCCGTGACCCCTCATTGGCTGGTCATGGTGCCGACCCTGCCCACCATCCTCACCACCACCACCACGCCCGCTCAGGTTCCTGTCCGATGGCGTCACAGGGGCGGGCCGGCTCCTGTCCAATCGAGAGTGAGATGGCGGGGGCCATTGGGCTGGAGCCCCTGCACAGGAAGTCCGGTTCCCTGGACACCAACTTCCCCATGTCACCTCCGGCAACACGTGCCGTCAACGCTCTGATGGCCCTCCGGCCTGAACCCAAACCCCTGTCCAGAGAGAGGTGGGCAAACACACACACAACCACACATAATGACATTATGATGATCTTGCTCTTAATAATGCTAATAACCTTTAAAAAAAAGGTGATAGTTTTGACTTGGAAGCCTATAAGCCACCATTCATGTCCTTGTTTTCTGCGTCATCTGGGATTCAATACCTACTCACAATATGTGAGCTAAGGTCCCCCAGGCGCAACACTTTTTATCCCAGAGTGGTACAACAATACACAACCCAGTAGCCTTAAAGACTCAAGCTCTGCTCTCATACAAACACACACACATATACAAATACACACTTCATACCCCTCAGTGGAAACCTGTTAAATCAGGATTTAATGGTTGCATGTCCCTTACTGGCAGCAGGATGCTGATGTATTGGGAGCACTGGTTATTGCACCAAACCATGCACACTGCTCCTTGTGTGTGTGTGCGTGCGTGTGTGTGTGTGTGTGTGTGTGTGTGTGTGTGTGTGTGTGTGTGTTTCTCTCTCATCTTTTTGGCACACATACAGCTTTGTTTTTCAATGTTTGCTTATAATCATAACTATGGCGGCAAACAATGATTCACTTTATTAAATTACTGATAATTTTTTTCTACTATTATTGAATTAATTGCCTTGGTAAAAGCAAAAGGCATTTCATACTTTCATATTTCAAAAATATAAAAAAATTCAAAGTGCCTTACAGACATTTTTGATGATATTCCAACTGAAACATTACAGGTAAAGGTGGTGTTGATATTATTAATATTTACCCATAGTGTTAATACTTAGTACTTCCCTGTGTTATTTTTTGATGAAGTTTGTACCATCATTCTTCAATTTAAAAGATTCAGAAAACTAAATAATAAAATAATGTTGAGGTTCACAATAAAACACTGTTGCTGCCCCGTTTGATCTTCAATCACCCAGAGAACCTGATATGTAGAGGGCTGAAAGGAGCACCGACACCTAGTGAAAAGTGTCGGTGCTCAAGTAAAAAGTCACTTTATGCCAAAGAGTAAAATGTACAAGTGGTACTGCGGTCTGGAAAGTACCGGCCCACTTCAAGCTATATCAGTGATTCACTGGGAGCAGACCGACTCTCGCACCGTTTCCCGGGTCGACGGTTGGTGTAGGGAGCAGACCGACTATCGCCCCGATTCCCGGGTCGACGGTTGGAGTAGGGAGCAGGCCGACTCTCGCACCGTTTCCCGGGTCGACGGTTGGCGTAGGGAGCAGACCGACTCTCGACCGACTCTCGCACCGTTTCCCGGGTCGACGGTTGGCGTAGAGAGCAGACCGACTCTCGCACCGTTTCCCGGGTCGACGGTTGGCGTAGGATGCAGACCGACTCTCGACCGACTCTCGCACCGTTTCCCGGGTCGACGGTTGGCGTAGAGAGCAGACCGACTCTCGCACCGTTTCCCGGGTTGACGGTTAGCGTAGGGAGTAGACCGACTCTCGACCGACTCTCGCACCGTTTCCCGGGTTGACGGTTGGCGTAGGGAGTAGACCGACTCTTGACCGACTCTCGCACCGTTTGCCGGGTCGACGGTTAGCGTAGGGAGTAGACCGACTCTTGACCGACTCTCGCACCGTTTCCCGGGTTGACGGTTGGCGTAGGGAGCAGACCGACTCTCGCACCGTTTCACACATGGAACACAGTGATGTCATGGCATCTTTGACGGAACACATGCTTTGAGACAACATGTTTGTGACTACAAACCAGCATGGCGTCTAGTAAAAGACTACCAAACCCAGAGTCATCGGTCATAACAAAGATTGATGCTGAACCACTGTCAACTGGCCAGCCAGCGTTTCTCAGATTGGAATAAGACAAGGAGAAAAGGTGATGTCGTGATCTTCGCAATAAAACATCATTGATGTGACCTCTCTTGGCCAGACAGCGTTAAGATGTCTACACAGTCTTCATTTCCCTCCGTTACAGTTTAAGTTCATCATTAAGTTCACCTGTTAACGTTCATCATTATCGCGATTTAGGAGGAAAAAACGTAACGTGATGAAACATGCAACCCCACCTCGTGTTCCGGTGCAGTTCACGCGGTCACTCATTAACGTTAAACCGGAACACGGGCGCATCTGGTTGCAGGTTGTTTTTTTTAACTCAAAGTAGAATGAGGCGATTCAGGAAGAGGAGGCTGTTTGCGTTGCCAGCTTGACGCAGGGCTGAGCTGTGAATGAGCTGGGCCTGGATAAAGGTGGAGGTCTAAACAGACGTGGGTACAGCTTCCTGCTGTCAGTGTTTTAAATACATTGATAAGGCAGGGTATGCTAAATGCAGCCTCTGCTCCAAGGAGATAAAGTACAGCAACACGGGCTCACATGCCCTCTCATCACACTGCCAGACACTGTTCACTGTAATGACCACAGCCAGTGTACTAACAGTCCCAACAGTCCCAGGTACAGTTGCTCCCAAGGGCCCTGAAGTAATGAGAAAGAGTGTTAAGGTGCCTGTACCTTCATTTCAGCGGGTTGTTAATGCAGAGGTGTGTATAGATTACAGCTATTCTACTCTTGATAAACTACCTCAGCCAGAGTAGATTATCATTTTAATTTAAATAATTAAACTGGATTGAATGCATATTAATTGCAAATAGAAGATGGACCACAATTCTAACAGCTTTACAGTAACAGTGGAAGTTAATATGAAGCCATACAGTAACAGGGTTCAATGAAAACGAATCACTTTATTTGGTACAGGCGATGGTTCTCGCTACTCTTGCTATCTCTTTTTATATGATTAAAACTTTTCAAAAATGAGACCTCGGTCTCAATGGATATTGTCGAAATGATAATAATAATATTGATTGAAAAAAATAAAAAAGCTAACTAGCCAGCTGTTCAACTAGAGCTGAAATACTGATTAATCACTGAATAATAAATTAGTTTTTTGCTTAAAGTAAATGTCTTATCACTTAATTTCTCAGAGTACACCAGAATGCTGCATTTTAAAGCTCATATTTAAAATAAAATTCTCCCGGTGGAACATGCCCCTGCGCCGGGTCTCGGGTTCGGGTGCTTGTCACCTTTTTCACCTCTTATGAGTTTGCAGGTATGTGAATTAATGTGTTAAATTTGACACTCTCAGGTACTAAACTTTGAATGAACTGTCACTGCATTACCGACTTGTGTGGCATTTTGTTTAGGCCTCGGAGCGCGTGATTTTAGTGCATTTTGCATGTTGCACTGATCTAACATAACTGGCACAAGCGTGTGTGTGTGTGTGTGTGGGTGCGTGTATGTGAGAGAGATTTTCAAAATCCATTAAACATATTGACGGGTTCCGGAGAATCCCAGAGTCGATATTTCCTTTTACCCATAATTCACACTGCTGTCTATACTTGGGAACATACTGAGAGTCTCCACTCATACCTGCACTGGTTAAATGCTTTCAGCATGTGATGTAGTCCACGCCGTTGTGTGTGTGTGCTACAGCTGTGTCTGTGTGTGGCAGGTATCGTGCGGTGGTGCCCTACCCTCCCCAGAGCGAGGCGGAGATCGAGCTGCGGGAAGGGGACGTTGTGTTCGTCTACAAGAAGAGGGAGGACGGCTGGTACAAAGGCACCCTGCAGAGGACAGGACAGACCGGCCTGTTTCCCAGCAGCTTCGTCGAGAGCTTCTGAACTGGAAAAAGTGGACAAAAGAACAAAAAAAATGTTCCTGTTTCTGAGTCGCAAAACACACACACACACACACACACACACACACGAAGGATGGACCGACATTGGTTTCCATGAATCATACTTTCGGATTAAAGACAGATACTGCAACAGAAAACTTAAGTCAAATTAAAATCTATTGAATACTGGCACAAAACATCATAAATAGTAATTGTCTTCGGAAACCTATATCGGTCCAACCAATTCAAACACACAAACACACACACACACACACACACACACACATACAGGAAAGCTAGCCCCGGCTTCGACCAGCCACACAGGGAGCAGGGCAGCTTTTCCCGTCTCTCGCCCAGCTTTGTATCAGAGGGGCTCCAGCAGACTTCGTTGGACCCATGATGTTGACTACTGAAGGCACACAGACTTAAAGAGCACAGAAAGACAAACCCTTGCCTCCCAGTTCTCCTCCTTGGCATCATCCACCAGCAAACACTAGCACAAAAAGCATTAGCTCTGCTTTCCACTGAGACCTCAGAACTTAAATTTGGGTGCTGTCTTTGTTTGAAAAGAGTAGATGTACCGCCAGGTGATGAGGGAAGTGTGTGAGCCTACAGTCCAGGATCATTGTAAGCACATCTCCATGTCTAGTTTGTGACAACAAGCACATTTGTTTCTTACCAACTCAATATATGTTAATAACAATGCATGTAGCATTATTCTATTTTTTGTTTATATATATATATATATATATATATATATATATATATATATATGTTGACATATATGTTGTCCCAAACTAGTCATGCTGTGATGATATGTCACAAAACAAAAGGTGAAATATGAATTAGGTGACTCATTCTTCTATTTATATAACTTACATACATTCATAAAGCTGTTTTTAACTTAAAATGTGACCTTTATAGACCCCCATGTTTGGGATAAACTGAATAAACTGGTTTGCTGAATGTAGGAAGAAACAAACAAGTTACGCCAAACTCTCTAAAGAATTGATTTGTATTGATAAAGATGTCTTTTGATCTTTTATGGATTATAGAGACAAAGAATGCACTTGGTAATATTTAATACAACTTGCCATAACTACACATACAGTATTTTACACACTCAGTAATTATTTATTTGACAAACGGTATTTCCGGTGCTACTTATCACATCCTTTTTTTTTTTTTAAACATGCACAAACCATTTGGTGAGGACAGAAGTCTCAATCCAGCCATTTTAGTCATAATGTAAAGTTCCTAAACAAACCAACAAAAAATATAAAATAACTAATCCAGAGATCAGAAATACAATACACTCTTGCTGACAGTAATTCCTCTTACTCAGCCTTTTCTCAACCGTTGAGAGTTTTCGTTTGATTGCAGCAATATTGTGAAACCAAATGTGTGTGGATTCGATGCTCACAGACGAATGTACTGTCGACGGGAAAACACCTGAAGTCAGAAGGCAGAGACACAAGATTCTCATCACACAACTGCCAACCTTTGACAACAACTTTTCCTCTGATCTTGTCAACCTCTGACGAGTATTTTTGTACGGCCTCAGCGAGTGTACAGTCAGTCTGCTTTGTGAATTTGTGAGTGTGGATCACGGCTTGTCTAGTTTACATCCAGCCACAACCATCTACCTTGTTTCCCTGTTTCTGGAGATAGAAGCACAGCAAAACCCAGAGCTTGACTTGCTAACTGTGTGTGTGTGTGTGTGAGTGTGTTTATCTGTGTGAGTGAGTGTGTGTGTGTGCGCGTGTGTGTGTGTCAGAGAGTAACACCGGACATGTATCAGTGAAAGAACAGAGATCATGAATGGTTTACCTCACCTGCTGTTTTTAAGAACTGAGCCAGAATGAAGCACAAACAACTACTGGCCATGTGCACGCGGGTGAGGCTCACTGATTGGCTGAGCACAGAAATGTCTAATTGGGTCATAACCAGGTGAGAGTCTGTCATTGGCCAAGCACACTTCTATGTTCTCGGTGAACACCATTCATGTCACGAGAAAGGAATAAATAAACTAATACGTACATGTAAATACAAAATGACTTACTGCTTTTCTTGAATTTCATCAATGAAAAGCTTCTCAGAGTCAACAAGATGTTGCAGCGTCAAAGCAGTTTGGAAACTTAAGTCATTTCTTATTCCCATATGTTGACTGCAGAATAAACACTCAGATGTGAGACTTTACTACAAGCTCTCCGCAGTCGAAACAAGCACAACACAGATATTGTGTTGCCGACACAAAGTCTGACTCGAAAATGCAGTTTAATACCACAAGTTTTCTCTCACTAGATTCATGGTCTGATAATGTAGTTACATGATTGACCTTTTCTTCTCTTTGTGTCCATGTAATTCCTTTGTGTGTAATACTTCTTACTGAGAAAGAGCAGTAGCAAACTTTTATTTATTGTAAAAAAAATAATGTTATTTTTAATGTCTTCATGTTCACCTTGAACTTAAAGTAGGGGTGGCCTGTCATTGAGATTTGATGTGTTTTAATCCCAATTTTTAGATTGTGGGAAAAAGAACTCGATCTCTTAAACTGTGAAGGAAAGTGAACAAAAACATGGAAATGAACTTAAGTGATTTACAGCACGGTCTGCAATCATCCTCTGGCTGCTGGCAGTGCAGTATGGGCAACAAATGAAACCAAAAACACTGCAAATTAGATTTATCTTCGTCACAAACGTGCAGTAACAAACAAACTAGGGCTATTCTGACAAATATGGCTTTTTCAGTTAGAATCATGTATATGAAGCAGCCGCTTTGATTCTTTACAAATTTAATGTTTGATTGATCAATTTTGTCAATTTTGTGTATTCAATACAATTTCACACAATTGTACTAGACTATGATATCTGCGGTGTTTTTAATTAAGTGTTATAGTTCAGCTAAAAAAAGAAATCCGGTTTATTTTCGATAAAAAGGGTCAAAACGAAATGTCAAATTTTGGATATTAGTTATTGGAAGCTTCAATCCAAAAATATGTTCATTGGCCTTCAAAACCTGTCAGTCAAATCCTAGTGCCTACAAATACCAACACACAGAGTATTTACACCAGGCAGACCAATCCGTCTTTTGTCTCATCCTTACTTTTTCTCTCTTCTTATCGGTACAGTGAGCCTGCTGCTTGTCCTTCTCGCAGCCCTGCTTCGTTTGTCAAAAACAACCAGCAGATCCCAGAACAGCTCTGCACAAAAACCCCTCACTATGGTTTTCCCTCATCTGTTTGTACGCTGAAAAGAGGACTCTAATTTCTACTGAGTCAAACTTAAAGCACAAGTCCTCGTTTGTGTCGGAGGTCAAAGGATCTCGACTGTCTTCATTTGTTTTCACAAGGTCGATGCTGTGAGGAGGAGGAGAGTTTACAACCGTCAAAACATCAGGAATAAAAACCACAGTGGTCACTTTACATGGAATATCTTGAGCCGCTGGTTACACACACATGTCGTTTGTGTTTTTATTTACGTGATGTACACTTTGTCTTTCGCCTCAAGCTTCCTGGTTGTAAATACCTCTTGTGAACAATTGTAAAGCCATCAACAGCAGTGGTAATTCCCATTGGACATGAACTCAACACAAAACATTGCACAAGCAATTTTTTATTTATTTTTTATTGGACTTGATAGCAAATTACTGTCCACTTCCTTTTTTTGTCCTTCCAGGAAGCTTGAGCACCCACCCTGCCATCTTGAATTAGATGTCGGCCATATTTGTTCCTATGGATACTTGTGTGTGTGTGGGTGTTATGGTGTGTGTGCGTGTGTGTGTGTGCGTGTGCGTGTGCGTGCGTGCGTGCGTGCGTGCGTGTACGAGGGGAGGGGGCCTCTGTATGTAGCTCTTTACATAAAAAAGGAACTTTATGAAAAAGTGGTGCGGCGTGGACACTCACGCCTCATCGCAACTGAGTTGGGTTCAAAACAGCGGTACGGCGAGGAAAACAGAAAAAAAGTATATATATTATTCTATATTGTGCAGAATATTTATAGGCCTTTTGTGCCATTGAAGTCATGCTCTGCGCTGGCCATGCAGCGCTCTCTACCATGTGATCATTATGCATCGTCTTGTACCGATGACCCGTGGTTGATTTGATTGTTTTTTCATGTCAAGTGCATTTTTCGCAATAAATGCCTTTGTTTTAAAAACAGATTTTCAATGTCCTTTTTTTTTTGCATCTGCCCGCAGCTTTATAATGAAGGTAACACAGGCAGTGAGAGGCAGTAATATACACTTGTGTACTCTGATGAACAACAAACACATTACCTGTACAACCCATCAGGATTTTACAGTTGCCCTTTGGAGGATTCATCCTGAGAATCATATCCTGCTCTAATTATAATTATCTGCACTCGCTCATTATGAGCTTATGAAGCCTCATGAGCAGCACAGGTACAGCAGTCTGACAGAGTGTATTACCGTCATTATCATTACATTGCTAGTAAGGGATGTTTAGAAATAAAGCTGACACTCTTACTGTCTTTTCATCATTCCCCCCATCTTCTCCCCTCCTTCTCCCCCCTCCGTCTCTCTTGTGTTCTCAAGCCAACACTGGCATGGACGAGGTGTGTAATTGGTAATTTCAGAGCGTCGCCGGCACTCCCCTTAAATGACAACCTCATCTCTCCAGCAGCCGGGCCTGTCTTCAACGATCACCTACATTTGCATTTAGAGTGACTAGCAAAAGGTGACAAGGGTACATGTACTGGACTGTGTGCGTGTGTGTGTGTGTGTGTGTGTGTGTGTGTGTCTGTGAGTGCAGGTGACAGCTATCTTGGGTGTAAGTGCACACAGGAAAACTTGACACTAACACACAAACTCAAACTGCTATATTTAAGGCGAGCAGGCAGGCAGCAAATTTCGATTTTTCAGATTTCTGCTGAACAGAGATAGTTCTCCCCTCTGGCAGGAAAAACTGGGAGATAACCACTTCTCAGAGAGAAGCTGACAATGTCTGTACACAGGCACACATCCACACACACGCACACACTTTTGCACAGTTTGCCTTGGTGAAATCTCCTCGGGGGTGCGTCCTCTTCCCAACCTGCCAGGTGCCGCAGGCCCCTGCAGGGAATCGATCAGCATTCCTCTGCTTTACGCCAAACCTGTCTGTGGGCCAGGCTGCGAGTCACATGAAGGGCAAAAGAGCCGGAGGGTAAGACACTGCAGGGAACAGGACCTCTACCAGGCGGTTCAGGGTGGTCCCTTTGTGTGTGCGTGTTCAAATGTAAAGTGGTGGGCAGGAAAAATGTTAAGCTGCTGCTGTCTCCTAAATCTTCCTCAAAAGCAAAAAAAGGGGAGCTTGTGATCATCCTCTCTCCTCTTACCTTCTGATAAAAGGGAAGGAAGCGTCTCTCCAGTAGACATTTCTTGTAAGATGAATCACAGGGGTGGAGAGGATTTAAGTCGGGAGGTCTGTGGGTCTTACATCAGTCTAGAAATGCCTCACACTTTTTCTCCTTTGGTGCCTTTGCTAGAAACAAACAGTCCAGTTGTCCTGAGTAGGTGACACAAGCACTAAAAATGTGTTCCAAAAAGTAGTGTGTTCTTAAAGCTGGAAATGGATCGACTGGTTAGACACCTTAGTCCATGCACTTCTCAATGCCACAGCTGCTTTTCCTTCTCTTCCATTTTTTGGCAAACACCAGGTGACCAACCAATGCGTCATTTTTAACCTCACAATGCACGAACAGGATTTGTCTCATGGTTTGCTTTTATGTTAAATGTTTTGCAAACCAAGTTTTATCTGTGATGGCATGAAAAGTACACACTGAACTACGTGAAGGGAGTACAAGTCTATGAGTGAAGGCGTTTCAAGTTTGGATACTTAATCACTGTATTTGTTTTATAACGAAGTTGGTAAAAAGTAACTAAACGCATCCACTGAAAACTGCACTGTCTGAATGCAGAACTAGTAACAGAGTACAATATATCATAGACAGGTATTTCTGTTTACTAATGTACAGCATGATACTACTACCACCACTGACAACCGGTAGAAGATCATCTGAACTATGGAGAAAAACAGTACTTAAATTTCCCAGTACAGGTGCTTGATATATCAGTATGTTAGGATCCTTGTGATAAAACTGCATGAAATATAATACATACAATATATTTATTTAATTAAGGAAAAAGAAGCTGACATAAGACACCATACTTTGAGAAGAAAACAGACAGGCAGAGTGTATCATGACAAAAATACAAAGATTTATTTAGAAAGGAGGAGGAAAAAAAGCTCCCAAATAACACTGTTAATTCCTTAAATACAAGTGTAGTACAAACGTGACATTGACATCTTTACTCCATTACGCATCGGTGTGTTTCCTCGGATGTACTAGTTAGGTGGACAGTTTATTTCTAAGTAAGCGTCACACAGATAAGGCAGTAACACATATTAAGCACTAGTGTAAAATATAAAGTGGCAGTAAACGATGATTTGTAAATCACCCTTTACTGTTAAATGCTTCGAGGTGTGAAACCCTGTCTCATCATCCAGACACAAGTGAATAGAGAAATGTTTTTAAAATACAGTCACAAAGGTATTCTCTCCCTTTCCCTGCACTCTCTCAACAAACACAGACTTCCCACGAGTCAGCGCTTTTCAGACAGACTGCATAGCAAACTTCAACGGCTTGTGTCAGTAAGGAAAATAAGGGAGCACAAAAAAAAAAAAAAAGACAAACACAATATATATATATGTATATATGTATAAATATATGCTGTTACATGTACCGGAATCCAAAACCAAGCGTCAGCCCCAACCTCCTAGAAACCTGGACAAGAGACGTCCCGTTGGAACAGCAACAGGAGAAGTAGTGTGACGCTGGTGTGCTCGTAGTTAAAGTTTATAGCATCAATGATAGAAAAGAAATCAGACCGTATACAGAAAAAGGATGAGTAATTATAATGCCCGTGACCATGATTATGCCCACCCTTACTGATGAATGCACTAAACTGCCCTTCAGAAACGATCAGTTCAGCCCTTTTCAGACACGAGTTCTGTTACACCGCTGCATTTAGCTCCACATCCGTTAAATATCAAAAGGTCTCCGTGGAGTCATTATTCTGTAACGACTATTACACAGAGAGCTGCAGTGCTCACACTATGGAAAACGGATTGTTTATCGCTGACGTTTCATTAATGAGCCACTCGCCTCTCATGACGAGTAGACTCTAGAAACCAGAATGTAAATCTCCTTATGGAGCACATGTCTGAAAGGGGTTTCATAATAAATTAAAAAGCATATCAAAGATGGCTTTGTTGTCATTAGCAAAGTCTTAAGGCTGCATTACAACAGAATAAGTGTGTTCGTATTATACACTAGACATATGGCAGATTAAATAGAAGTGAAGATGTTCCTTTCAATGTAGTGTTGTATGTAAACAGCATCTAGTGAGGAGGCTGTGAGAGGTCCAATACACTGTAAAATAAAAACAGGGAAGTATATGGAAAATACAGGCTTTATATAAAAATGAAAAGATAAATATAAAATATTACAGAGAGGTATAAAACCCATTAAAAATACCATAAAGGAGAGTGTATACACACACAAAGGGTACAGACATTAAACTTTGGCACAAACACACTCACACACTGCTGGTTTGTGTGGCGTTTGTCTGGTTAGTGTGGGAGACTGGCCACAGAGGAATGGGAAGGACGTGGCCTCAGTGTCACTGGTCATACTGGAGTGTTCTTCAGATCCGAGCGTCTTCACATGAAGCCAGAACTGTTAGAGACAACAAGCGGGAGTTTACAGCAAAATTCCATATAACGACACACGCTCACACCATCATCTGTGAGCAACTTAAATGTGCACTTACACTAAAAGTGGCGAGCTTTGCACCTCATGCACTAGTTTCCTAGAATCACTAATCAGTGAAAACGTTTGGATCTAAACCCTCACTGTCTTCAGGTGTATAAATCTATGGATCTTGATCATGAAACAGCAGCTCTCACTTCTTGCGGTCTTTGTCCTTCTTGCCGTTGGCGGTGAGGCTCTGGGCCTGCAGCAGCTGGGCGGCAGCTCTTCTCTTGCCGAAGGAACTCTGGTCCTCGTCCAGGAGTCTCTTCTTCTCCTCCAGAGACGATTTCTCATCTGCGTGGAGACGCTTCAGCTGCTCAAAGCGGCTTTGCAGCTGAGACGCGGAGAGAAAACAACAGAGTTGAGTCACAGAGACGCCTCATTTAGTATCAAGAAGAACAAGTGAAAACAAATGACTTTCCTCCGTCGCACTAAAACCAAAGTAGATGTGAAATTGTAAAAAGATTGACTTTTGCTGGAAGACTTTGATTTTATCCAGTAAAAGAAGAAACATCATGAAAACATTCATGATATTTGGTTTCCTCATGATTCATAGGAGTGAAAAACTAAATGGGAAAAGATGTTGCAGTAATCACATTATTAAAAGAAGTACAGTGTACTGGTGTTGGTGTCTACGTACGTCTCTCTCAGCCTCCTTCAGCTCAGACTCCTTCTCCTTCACCCTCTGCACGAACATCTGCCTCATCTCGTCCTCTCTCTTCTGCAGCTCCACCAGGAACTCCTGACGCTTGGCCTCATAAGTCTGCTGCAAGCTGAACACACACACAGGTCAGTTGTCAGTCATGTCAATTTATGCACCCCTCACTGTGTCCCTGCAGGTGTTCATGAGCTCACCTGACGGGTTTGGACTCGGGGTCGGTGTCTTTGAATCCCATCTCCTCCAGTTTGCAGCGTCGGTACAGCTCGTAGTGGCGAGTGTGTGTCTGCTCTCTCAGGTCCTCCATGTTCACACAGATCAGCATCTCCCTCAGCTTCACGAAGTCACAGTGACTCTCGTTCTCCACTGACACACACACCCATAGACACATCGAAGGGTTAGGCAACCAGCTGATACTAAATATTGAATATTGAGAAATGTAGGTCTGATTTAATGGACATCTGTTAATCTTTCCAATGTGATCCTGCAAGATCTTTGGCACCACAAGCACAGCTGTGTAGAAGAACGCAGAAACAAAGACGGATCTGTCTTACCTTGAACGACACCCCACGGATACTGACGAGCCTTCACCATCTTATTGCCGACGGAGACTTCCTCTGTGCTGCCTACTACAGCGAACGGCAAATGACCCTACAAGAACAGCTTATTTTAAAATACATAACTACTTGAAAATAGAATCGCTCCAGTTCCAGGTGATGTAGTGGACGTGTGTGTGTGTTTCCTTACGTTCATAGTCGTGTTGACCTTAGCCACGGTCTCATCGTCCAGGGGGAACTGGTAGATCTGGACGCCGTTGCTCACCAGCTCGCTCATGATTTTGATCTTGAACTTGTGCAGCTCGCTCTTACTGATGGTGTCGGCTTTGGCGATCACTGGGATGATGTTCACCTACAGCGAGACGGGGAAACACGTTCACGTACGAAATAACAGATTCTTCTTCATTATTAAACATACTATTATCTGAAGACCTCAGAGACAAATTAGACCTTTCATGCGATCTGTAAAAAGAGATATAGATAGATAGATAGATAGATTTAGGCCTTATCAAAGCAATGAAAAAACATGGATACACATTCAAATGGCCTCCATTGGTCCTGACTGCAAGTACAACCAAAACTATTTCACCGGTATTTGTTACTTTATCTAAAATACTTTAAAAACTGCTTTTAGATAAGTGTTACATAAACCAGGTCTACTGATGTTATTTCTGGCCCAGCAGCCCACTCTGCTGTCCAAGTCCTTCCACATTCCAGTCCTGTCTGTCTGTCGTACCAAAGAGAGGCTTGGAATGAGTTGCTGTCACTAGACAAGCGTCTGGGCCGGGCCAGACCACACACACACACACACACACACATACAAAACAAAACAATGCTCGTAGAGCTGTTCCAACAGCTGTCTGAGTGACTGACTGTCTGTGCTGCACATTCAACAAACGGCTCTTTCTGTGTGTCCGTACAGTGACACAAAAGGACAACTCGAGTGTGCATGCGTGAGGTGATTACAACATTCCGACGGCCTTTTCTCCTCCATTCACACGCAAATCCAGGGTTACTGACACTCACAGAGCGGTGAACTCACACAAGAGCACAAAAAACACAAAGTCACTACACACAGGGAGCATGGGAAAGTTTGTGACCACTTCAAGAGGGAAGGGAGGGGTTTAGTCAGTGGGAACCGCTCCCAACAGTCAGACATTAGAGGAAAGTCTAGAAACAACCACGGTACATTAGTACGATCAGTCTGTATCTCCACTGTGATGCTTCTCCTACCTTGCTGTCTAGCTTCTTCATCGTGACCAGGTCCAGGGATTTGAGTGAATGACCCGAGGGGGAGATGAAGTAAAGGCAGGCGTGGACTCGCGAGTCGTGGTAGTTGTGAAGAGAGCGTTTGATTTTGAGCTCTTCCTGTAGATAACTCTCAAACTGCCTGTCGATGTAGTCCACCACTGGCTGATAGCTACAGGGGAGAGACACGTAGGGCTGATCAGAAATGTGGGTTTTTATGACTGATTAACACACATTGGTTCATAATGGCCGTACGTTTCTTACAGTCTTAAATCACATTCACTCTTTCACAATCGCTCTCCTCCTCCCACCTCTCCTGTTTGTTCATCTGGTCTCCGAAGCCCACAGTGTTGACCACGGTGAGGCGTAGCCGGACGTTACTCTCCTGCAGGTCGTAGGTTTGAGCCCGCAGCTTCACTTGAGGCTCAAAGTGGGACGACTCGAAGTTCTCAAAGTTGGTGTTGAACAGCGTGTCCATCAGAGTAGACTTGCCGATACCGGTTTCACCTGGAGACAGAAAAAGACACAATTTGAGTTATTGAACTTTATGGTTGGGACCCAATTTAGGAGTGCGAGCATCAGAGACGGGCATTTAAGACGCAAAAGAAAATGCCTTAAATGAAGTATTCCTAAAACTTAAATTAGTTAGGGGAAGCATGAGTCAACACCAAGGCATTGGAGCAAATCAGTGATGGCAGTTGTTGAGGAACAGGAGATATCACCCATTCACCCAACCACATATATACCAACTAGTGGAGAGATACGAACCAGCAGGATCCTTCACATCACAATGCTTCTTTGACCCCCCCCCACTGTCTAACACAACCTAATACTCATGTAATACTCAGTTAAAAGGAGTATGTGTGTGTGTCACAATATACCAATGCAGAGGATATTGAAGCAGAAGCCCTGGCAGATGGACTTGTTGACAAGCTGATCTGGGAGGCTGTCAAAGCCCACATGGCCCGCCAGACCCAGGGGTCGGAGTCCTTTATTCTGGGGAGGAAATTGCACAAGACAGATCAGTCTCAAGATGCAGAGGCCATTTTCTCCTCGAATAAGAAATATGATGGAAATGTAAAAGTGAACTTTAAGGCATTCGAAGCCACAACTTCCCGACTTTGTACATTTAAATTGTGTTATACGGATGCACAGTAATGAAGATTCTGGCAATATTTTGAACCAACCAATTCCATATGATAGATAATATCAACTGAGAAATGTCCAACAAATATAAAAAAAGACCTAAAAACATATTCTAAAAGTTAAAAATCCGCATCTCAGCTGCTGAGACTGACACGAGGAAATATATATATCATAAAATAGTATATTTCTTTCAATGTGCAAGCTACAAAACAAACCCCTCACTTTAAATAGTCTGTGGTTAATCGATGGTCCTCCCCTGACCTGCAGAGGGCTAACACTGACCTAGTTATGATGTGCTACAATTTTTAAATTCCGCATGATAAGAGCTTCAACATTTGATTATTATTAACCATGTTGTCTATTTGAGAAACACTAGTTTCGAGAACAACTTCAGCGTTATCTTAGGCGAGATGTCTTGGTTGGAGTAAATAACTAACTACGTGATCGCCGAACTTCATCCAAAAAAATGTTAATTCCGTATTTGTTGGCGTTTATCCAGCTGTATAGCATACATAACTTACCAGTAAAACATGACCTAATACTTTTGAGCTAGTGGTTCTAGCATAGGAATGTTTAACGGTGGAGCACCACAACTATTTTCAACTATTGCTTCAACTTTTGTCTGTTGAATGGCTAGCTTAGTGTTAGCCACATAGCGCCCTCCGCAGTGTATTCCGGTGTAACACTGAATCCCTTTTGAGAGGTTTAGTTTAAAAGCCCCGCTAGATGTTCCCGATGTACGTCTCCGTGAATGATGTGTTCTGTGTATAAGTTACTTTAAACTTCCGTGGTTTCGATAGCTTTAACAGTAAGTAGGTATAGCTAGCGGTAGCTAACTTAATGATAGCCATGGACACTCCCTACTCAACTATCAAGAACACTGTCACTTGTCTACCAGGAAAGAAGAAAAAAATACTGACCGGCTGTCGAGCAACATCAGAGGAAGCCATAGTTTTGGCCAGAAGTTAACAACTAAAATAAATTCAGAAATAATACAACAAAACTAACTAAAGACCACTTCTTTTTTTTAGAACCTTCGTTAGGACTGCATCTACGGTCGACAACTGGGCAGGCTAGACCACTCAAAAATAAGATAGGAATGAGGTTATAGCTTTAGTTTGTAAATTACTTTTAAAGCAAAAATTCTGTAAATTTGGCCGAAATGTAATCCAGTAACCCTATTTAAGAATCAAATACACGACAAGTGTAAGAAAATGTCGCCAAACGATGTCAATTTACTGCAGTAATACACCAACCACCCCTTCGTTGTATAATGGTACAGCGCAACTTAATTTTCCCAGTCGCTTCCATGGCACATTGCGGACTGTCAGAAAAATCGTAAAGCCAATTTCCGCGCAACATCTTCTCCATTGTGACGTTGATGCTTGGTTTCAAATATGAATGTTTACCAGAAAATCCATGAGAATAGGACATTGGTTAGCTTGATTCGTTAGTATTAAAGACCATGCTGTCATTCATTTGGGTTTTAGAGTAAAAGAGATGTACATTTTTGTTGTCATGGTGCTTTTGTCCCGTATGTATAGAGACCTAAAAAGACTACTAACACTCAGTCATCCAATACAGTTTTGAATGTTTCCACTAGTTTCTCACGCCATCACAGCTCAGTCAACACTAAAAACAAAACCGCATTCTCAAAAAAACGACTGCTTTTCCTTTGCTAGTAATTTGAAGCAGTCATTTACGAGGATTACATGAACGCAGCATGATATTTGCAGTGGTGAGCCGTTTGCATGGGTTGCTTCAGTTACCGACGTGCGCCCCCTATCGGCCACAGCTCGACACTCCCCGTGGAGGAGAGGAAAAAAGAAGAGGAAGATGCTGTCACCCTTCGTCACTGACCTAAACGAATGACAGTGGCGTGAACATGGAGTCATTTTGAAACGTGTAACTTTATTCCGCTATCTTTGCGCTCTGTTTGGGGACGTTCAGCATGACAATGGCGTCTCCGTGCACGGAACAAACCGTGCAGGAGTACCTGATGGAGAGGGGAGGGAGGGTCCAACAGATGGAGCTGATCGATCATTTCCTATCGGGTTCGGGGGAAAAGGACCAGACGAAGGAAGGGGTGGATCGCGAGGCGCTGACACGCATCGTGGACAACGTGGGCTTCGTGAAGGTGGAAAACGGCGTGACATTTGTTTGTTTGAACACTGAAGGCAGCGCGGAGTCGGTGATGCGTGCAGACACAGGCGGCCGCGATCACGCGGAGTGCAATGGTAATATCCAGGAGACACTGGACAACAACAGCTATGTCAACGGCAACTCTAACACCGGAGACCAAACAGGTGAGTCACACGCACATTGTTGTTGTTTATGATTATCTTTGTCCATGATTTATTTGTTTAAAATCTCCTACTGGAATGCCAAATCCCATGTTACTTCATTTAACCCGTATGTGCTATAATAATGCAAAATTATAACGCAGTGTTCACATATTTAAATATTTGCTTAGAGTGCATTGTCAAGCATTGGCTCTCTGATTGTCACATTTTTAAGTGTCATTGTTTTTGAAGGTCAAGACTACTACAACTACTGCTACTATGCTGACTTAGACTGGAGTTGTCAAAAGCAAATGATCTGGACCTTTTTGATTTCGACCTAAATCACAAAAACTCTACAGTAACTCAGGGTAATGACAACACAAAGACATAAAAAGTTTAGCCGTGTGCATACCCATGAGATTATCAATGGAAATGTTGTATTGGGACAACTCCTTCATTCAGTGTCAGAGCTGGATGACTATAACAAAATGCATGTACAAATTGTTCCACAGGAGCAACCAGCTCCTTGGCTGCCAGCATGGACAATGACAAACAGTCAAATGGCAATGGGCAACCTGCAGCCCCCTCCCAGAATAATAAGACCAACGCGGATACGCCGACATCTGGTGGAGGTGGGGAGGTGAAGCTGAGGGAGAGGAGAAGGCGGGAGTCTGCACCTGTGATTGGGATTGCGGATGTGGACCATGCTCACCCTGCAGGGTCCCACAGCCAGCAGGTGAGAGGGGCCCGCAGGGTGTCCAAGGGTTCCCAGCGGGCCCTGCTGACCAGCTGCCTATCTGAAGACAGCGCCTGGGAAGGGCTGGACTTTGTTGGAGATATCAACACACCCAAGGGAAGTCGCAGGAACTTCATAGAGCTGATGATGAGCAGTTCCCCTCAGGTAGTAGCCTACACTATGTTTCTCTGGCATGAAAAAGGTTCCGGTCAGATTGTTATTATATCCTGTAAAACTCACGGATAAAATACTGCTGCACTGCTTTCCATTGTTTCAAACCCTTGGACCATGTTATACATTTGGCCACAGCTAAAGCACATCAGGTGTGTTGTGTTTTTTTGTGCTCAAAAAGTTGTCCATAAATGAAATTATCCAGGTTCCCTTGCCTTTGCTGCTGTATAACCTACAGCTTGATGTAAAACACCATTTTGGGGTGTAACCAGAGATGCAATATTCATGAGGTGTGACTCCACAGCAGTAGTATTCTGTCTTATGTAACTGAGAGACACGGTGATGTAATCTTTTGACCTATGACCTCCATTTATTTATCATCATAAGGCAGTAACCAACAAAAATGTATTATTTAAAAACTGAAACTTTACTGTCTACGGTGTCTTTGTACATTTGAGACTTTATTGTGATAAACAGTGGTGCTCAGTCTACTGGCCTACTTTTGTTTAGGTAGCCTTCCACAAATAACAATAAAATATGCCTTTGGTTGTTTAAATATGGAATTATATACAGTGCCTGTAAAGTATGAGCCTCATTCATTCCAATAGTTTTCCCTTTACAGGTACGGAGGTCTCTGATCAACCGTGGTTCACGGCTCCGGGACTCGGTGAAGGGCGATGGCGATTCGGCGTCGCTCCTCTCCACAACCGCTGATGAGGACTGCGCGTCGGTGACCCTGCACCCGCTGGAACATGAGTGGATGCTGTGCGCCTCAGACGGACTGTGGGAGAGCCTGCAGCCCCTGCTCGCTGTGGAACCCAGCCTTGTGGCCAAGAGAGACTTTGTCACCGGCTTTACCTGCCTCCACTGGGCGGCCAAGCAGGGCAAAGCAGAGCTGCTCTCCCAGCTGCTGGCCTTCTCCAAGGACAACGCTATACCTGTGAATGTGAACGTGAGATCAGGTGCTGGATACACGCCGCTACACCTGGCAGCTATGCATGGACACATGCAGGTGGGTTGGGTAGATGGTGGTGGCAGTGGGGGGTTTTGTGTCTACTGTATGCATTTTGTTCCAAAGAAGGAGGGGGGCATCTCCACAGAAACTGGAACATTTGCAGGCTATGCTCTGGTTGCAGGGAAATATTAGATGTGGCCAAAGAGGAAACCTTTTCCTGACATTTACTTAAAAGTAAACATACAAATGCTCCAGGAGGGTCAATATATTTAATTTTAATACAAAAACAAACAAGAAAACAATGAATCCTTGCTCATGTTATGACATGGAATTATTTTTAACTGAGTGTATTTAATGAGCTGTGATTGACAGGTGGTGCGTGTGTTGCTGTCAGACTGGGAGGCGGACCCTGATGCTCGAGACTACAGCGGGAGGCGAGCCCTCCAGTACCTGTCCCCCCTGCTGGCTGCTGACCTGCAGGAAGAGGGAGTGGTCACCTCGCCGGGGGCCGAGTCAGACCACGGACCCGCCACCAGTAGCAGCGGAGGGCGCGGGTGGCGGCTTCCCAGAGTTCTCCAGGGCAATCTGAACCCACTGCGGCTCCTGAACCCACCCGCCGGGCCGGCGGAGGAAGGAGTCGTGACTGGGAGGACCAAAGGGGGGATGCAGAGGAAGTCTTCTCTGAGCCGACTGAACGCCCGGCTGCACCGAGGACGCCACCGAGCCCAGATCATCCACAGCGCCTCCTTCAGGGACACTGGGGAGGTGGGAAGAGGAGAGGAGCTCCCCAGCAGCCCTGTCCGACCCCGACCGCTATCCAACCTGTTTGGATAAAGTAATACAACTCTGAGATAGAAACCGATTTTATGACCAGAGTAACCAAACACATCCTCATTGACAGTATGATTTCAAGCTGATTTTAAGGTTTATTATTATAGGACCACAATATATTTCTCTGAAAATCTAACTTATTTTTGTTCCTATTGCAGTTTTTAGCCTTATGTTGATCACTGAGGGCAGGTCGCAGTTTATGTAGCATTTTATTTGCCACGAAATTCATTGAGTAAAAACAGTTTTTTGTTTTAGTTTTCTTATTGTTTTTTTAACGCTCTGTTTTTTAGAGTCGGTAGCAATCAATACACTATTTTTTTTAATGTAATACTTCACTACACTAGAACACACACAAATGCAAAAGCAACAAGCGGGACTGTATCAGGTTTTCTCTTTAGATTGGACTCACAGGGGTGAGGGATTTGAAAATTGCACTTGGGTTTGATTCCACAGAGTAATCTAAAATCTAGTTTTTGTTTCCAGAGTAAAGTAATATATTCATAGAACTCATTTTCTATATTTCAATCTCCTTTGATTGGGTGGTGCTGTTTTTTTAAAATACATTTCTGTAACGTGAATTTTAATCACCAGATTTCAGTATTCAAACAGAATTATTGTATGTCCAAACAGCCATGTTTGCACTTGTCACTTTGAAGACGGTTTGTGATTATGGGAGGAAACTGCTTAAACTAAACCCATGCCGGCTGTTATTGATCCCATTTCATACTGATGAGGGGTGATCAAATTGTTACACCCATAGATTTCTAATGCACTGTACTGTATATATATATATATATATGAAAGTACAATGTCATTTTCCCCTTATGTATTTCTACCAAAATGATGTCTTTAGTTATGTCTAAGTACTTTAACTACACTGATCAGTTACACAGTGGGACTGTTTCACAGGGTGGGAGCACAGGGGGAACTGGTGTGGTTTTTCTACTGATTATAATTTACCTGAAGTCATCTGGGTCTGGTTCACTAACCGTTACATTGCTTCTTTATGTGGGAGTTTAAGCAGTGTGGGCCTCTAATAGTAGATTGCAGTGTTTTGTGCAAATCTATTTTTAACATATAAATCTGAAAGAATCTGTACACATGTACACAATCATTGTTCATTAATCATCTGTGGATAGTGAA
Organism: Anarrhichthys ocellatus; assembly: GCF_004355925.1. NCBI lineage: Eukaryota > Metazoa > Chordata > Actinopteri > Perciformes > Anarhichadidae > Anarrhichthys > Anarrhichthys ocellatus. The sequence continues at coordinate 3,001,041 of NW_022280050.1, forward strand.
GAGCTTAGACCAGAGTATGCTGGATGTTTAGCGGATGAGCACATCGACTTTTTGACTGTTTTCCCAAATATGTGAACCGTGCTCATATCTGAATATCGGATCAATAACAAATCCTAGATTTCATGAATGTTCCCTTTGTTTTTTGTATCCTTTGTACTCAAATCATAGGGCTTCATGGTTGACTTTGTTGACGTAGAAATGTATTATAAACCTACTTTCATGTCACTTTTTTAAATACATGAATAGGGAAAATGTAAATTCTCTCTGCTGTTCATTTTTATGTCTAAAAATCATTGTTTCTGTCTTCTTTGTGAAATACTGTGACGTTATTATGTGATGTGAATACACTGTTAGTGAGCCACTGTCATCTATGTCTTCATGTCTTATCATTGACTATCAAATAAAGCATAAAAGTGAAGTCAGTGATCTGGTACAGTATGCTACTGACAAATATGAAGAATATGTAGGAACACAGAATCAGTAACAAAGATTAAACATGGTGGTCAGAGCTGTCATAATGTATGCAATCACGAATGCTAGAGCCAGATTCAACTAAGAATGGACCAAAGCTCCAAAATAAGCAGGCTATTTTGTATGCCGGTCCTGCTGACACCAAGTGATTGTCCCAGTCTGGTGGTGCTGAATAATTGATGATCTGATCACCCCTTGACCCACCACTACAGTAAATCCACAGCTTCCTATCCACAAGCTGCCCATGAAAAACTGCACATAATATATTCACAGCCGGTCCTCATTCTGCGCCTGTTTTGTGTGTGTGTGTGTGTGTCTGTGTACTCCTATTGTTACAAAGAAAAGATTAATGCAAGATTAATGACATTTTTATCTGATCTAAGTCTAAACTGGTGTAGTTTATGCCTTTCTTTTATTAAATACAAATTGACATTTAAAACATACAACCATTTAAACTGCTGATTTGTTTTTTTTTTCTAAGTTCAGTATATTGCAAATATTAGAAGGGACAAAGGACAAGTAGTTTTTTTTTTAATTAATGTGACTTCTACTTCATGTTTACCAGAGCACATCAGCCATATAAAAGCAGGATTACATATGTGTCATCACAATCAACTGTGCTGCTTGTTTAAATGTAAATGCTCCGTCGGAGTCTGCTCTTTTTCCCGGGCCGGTAGTTTCCTGCCTCAGGCAGCCTATCTGTTATAGATGACTGCCAATCGGGACAGAGCAGAGAGGCTATCTGACTGTAGCTACTGACCTACATACAAAGTGAAGGGAGTAATGTCTATTATCTAAATTCCTCTGCCATCTTTTCAGGGAAACTGTGCCAACTTTTTTGCCCGGGGCCTCTGCTGTCGGACTAATCCATGTCCAATCTATCCCTATCTCTCACTCTCTCCACAAACAGTCGCCACAGTGATTATGACATCCATAAGCCTAACTTGTGACTAACAGTGCCAAATGGTTATCAATTTAGTAACACATGTGCACTGTCTACCGGATGTTTTGCTGTCTTGTGACATAGCCTACAGTGCCTATAAAACATACTCATCCTATTTAGAGGTTTTCGTGTTTTATTGTTTAACTGTACAAGTAGATTTATTTGGGCTTTTTAATGCTAAACTTAAGAAAAGCCCTTTAATGTCAAAGTGAAAACTGATTTCTATAAAGTGATCTAAATTAATTATAAATATAATATTTGCATTTTTGGTGAATTTCAAGTCAAGAGTCAAAACACTTTTAATTATTTAGTCCAATAACACAAATGACAAATTTGCCTCGAGGGGCTTTACAAATTGTACAAGTCCTTCGACATAGGGTGTCGTATTATTTGTACTTCAATCAATTTGATTACCCATTGACTACACACAGATGATCTCCATTTAACTTATGAAAGAACACCAGAAAGAACATTTGGTTCTGTCTTGTTCCTGCACACATCTACCACACGGTGTCGCTGTTCTGAAATAACGCCGCTATGGTGCTGCTGCATGTTGTTTCTTTCTGAGGTCAAAGTTTACTGCATCCGGAAAACGCTCTATGGGTTATTTTCTGGTTTTTCCCCTGCAGCGTTTGGGTCTCTATAAATCAGTTACGTTGCAATACGTTTGTTGATTTTCTTGCCAGGAAGCTAACTAATGCCAGGTAGGTGGCGGTGAAATCTGCTGTGATAACCGACGTTTGTAGCTAACGTTATATATAAATGCTCTCGGACGTTTTGTAAGCGGTAGCTTAGCTAGCTACACGGTTACAAACCACTTCAAGCTAACGTTAACTAGCCCGCAACTAAAACACAATGTTAATGTTAACCACACAACTTTTGTCTGTTGTTATTAACCAAAACAGTTTGCTCTTAACGTTAACTAGCTAACTAGTTTAATAGCTAACGCGCTGTTTATTATGGTCTTTGAATTGTTATCATTAGCTAGTGTTAGCTAACGTTAGTCATTTGTTTCACTAATCAGCCCTCAGGTTTGTCTAACGCTAACTAAAGTTTATATATATCGTTGTGCGAGAACTGTTAGCTAACAGCTTTTGCACGTTAGCATACAACCAACGTTTGGTAACCTACCGTTTTCATTAGCTTGAAAATGGCTAATATAGCGGTGTTAGTAACTAGCTAGCTAGTTAACGTTACCTAACGTTGATGCTCGCTAGCTAATTATGTTTAGCTAGCCAGTTGTTTGAAGAGACCAAGCGGTAAAGATAAGCGCCATCAACACACCGTTTGTAAACCATTATGTTTGGTTGTTGTTCACACAATAGTGTACTTATTCAGAGCTGTTTCAAGAGCAGCTAACATGTGCTAACAGTCTTCATTGTCTCTTCAACCGCCCTGCAGCTTCCCGTCATGTCTGCTACAATGACCACCATTGTCCACGATACTACAGAGGCAGTGTGCTTCTCCTCTGAGTACAACCTCTACCTCAAGCCCATTGCCAAGATGACCATCAGTGTGGCTCTGCCGCAGCTCAAGCTGCCGGGCAAGAGCATCTCAAACTGGGAAGTAATGGAGAGGATCAAGGCCATGGTAGCTCCGGATCAGTTTTCAGCCCTGCGAATCTCCAAGAGCACGATGGACTTCATCCGCTTCGAGGGCGAGGTGGAGAACAAGACGGTGGTCAAGAGCCTGCTGGCTCGTCTGGATGGGAAGAGCATCAAACTCAGTGGATTCACTGATGTACTGAAGGTAAGGCTGACATTATTGGATGGAAAATCCCATGGTGACACGTTGCTGACAGGTGTTTCTAATATGTTTCCCAGCTCATTTATATCAATGAGAGTAAATATTACAAACATCCTTCTGTATAATGCAATGCAATTAAATGGCACCACAACTTACAAAATGACCATGTTGACTCAATACCTCTCTACAACAGTGTCATTAAAAACTTTATATATTGCAGAGCCATTTACATAACAAACTGGCGACTGAGTGTATATACAACCCTTGTCTCCTTCTCCTTCCTTAGGTCCGTGCGATAGAGAACAAAGTGGACTTCCCTACACGTCACGACTGGGACTCCTTCTTCCGCGACGCCAAGGATATGAATGAGACTGTGCCGGGAGAGAGGCCCGACACCATCCACCTAGAGGGACTTCCTTGCCGCTGGTTCAGCCAGAAGGACTGCCCGTACCCAGACCGGCCCTCTGAAGAGGTCCTGATTGCGGTCTTTCAGACATTTGGCCAGGTGGGACGTGTTTCTATTTTTAACAGGACAGTAACACAGAAATGACATTGGCCTTTGCTGCAAATCTAACATATAAATCTAACTATGCAGGACATTTGTGTTAATTTATCACAGACAAGGCTGGTATTAGAGTATACATGTACAATCTTTGTAATTACTGTTTTTTTTTTTTTGAGCACCGATCCTTACTTATAGCGACATAATGAGTGAGCTTAGAAAGGAACTGCTGTGTGGATCTGTAGTCTCCCATGAAACTGGTTGATTCTGCATGTATTTAATTTAGTAATAAGCTGAAGTTATCTAACTTTCTTTCCCTCAAACAATATAATTCAAAGAAGTCACCAAAGGTCATGTATATCATATTGCCACATCATTGAAATTGAGCCATAAACGACACTGTGTTTGATTTTGTCAATGTGCCACCCTTTTTGATCGTAGGTGCGGAATGTTGACATCCCCATGCTGGACCCATACCGGGAGGAGATGCTGGACAAGAACTTCAACACATTCAGTTTCGGGGGACACCTGAACTTTGACGCTTATGTCCAGTACCAGGAGTATGGCGGCTTCACCAAGGCAATGGACACTCTGCGCAGCATGAAGCTGATGCTGAAAGGAGACGATGGAAAGGCAGTGGCCTGCAACATCAAGGTACTGCAGGCTCTCGCTAGCCTTGTTAATGGTTATGGCAAGAACACACATGATATCTCTTTTCCAAAAAGTTTCCCGTTTCTGAGCTTCACGACCTGCTGTACATAATTAAGCTTGATTAAGTTGTTTGACTTCCTAAATATGTTCAATCCTAGAGAAATCGATCAGTCCGAACTAACAGGAAAAGCGTTTGGAAAACTTGAGTTTAACTCGTGACTAAGGTGTATAAAGAGACTTCTTTTCACAATAAGGCAAGTAGTGAACATTGCAAGATAGTGTGTTGCCAATCACAGTAATGGGAGATTACTTTGTTACATAAATAATGTATTTCTACGTTTAAAATCAACTCTGAAGCTCTTTTAGCACATTGCTATTTATTTTGCTACGGGTATGTAAGAGATCTGTACACCTTTGTTTTACATTTGAGGCAACAAGTAAATTGCAGCTGCTGTAGTGACATTGCAGATTTTAGTAATTAGATTATGTTGTTCAGAGACACATAGCAGCTTGAAGACCTTTTAGTAGAATGAGAATTAAATCTGCGTTATAATCTTTTCCAAGGTGATCAGAGTAGGGGAGAGCCAGAGGTCTCGTAATCCACAGAATAAAGCTTCACTTTGAAATCTAAACTAGAGTAGAGGAAGGAAAGAAGAAGAAAATAAGATACTTAAAGTAGATTATGTCCTTTAGATTACATACGTAAACAAAGAGAAGCTCTTGCCTGACCATGAAGGGCTTCATCTAGCTTGTATATGTCACGTTGTTGTAGTGAATATTTTCTACCATCTGTTCCTCACTTAAAGGAATGACCTGCCATGCTAGAATAGCACTAAACCCATTTGTTTGAAATTGTTGGAGAGCTGGCTCCGTCTTACTCAAATTATTTTTACTCTCTATTTTGACAAGAATGTTACGTCTGGTTTTACTGGACAGGCTGACATTACCACCACAGCACAAAAGATGGTACAGATCCATTAAAACTTCAATAAAACATCACAAATGCTGAAACACTTCTTCCAGGATGATTAAGATGCTGTTGTCTTTGGTGCCATGTATACCATGAAATATCTTGTTGTAAGCCGTGTATCGGTACGTGTGTGTGTTTTCCCTCAGGTGGCCTTTGACACCAGCAAGCACCTGAGTGAGTTGGCTCTGAAGAAGAGGAGCCTGGAGAGGCTGAAGTTACAGGAGCTGGAGAGGCAGAGAGAGGAGCAGAAACGACGGGAGAAGGAGGAGGAGGAGCGACGGAAGGATGAGGAGAGGTACGATGGGAGACGAGAGAGAAATGGAAAGCCGTTATCAAGAAGATAAACATCGTTATTTTAATTAGAGCAAGAAGTTACCAGCAATAACAGATGATCACGTAGGACAATTTCCCCTTTTGTTCAGGAAGCAGAAGGAGCAGGAAGAGGAGGAGAAGGAGAAGAGGAAGGAAGAGAGGATACGAAAGCGAGAACTGAAGCTGCGGGAGAGAGAGGAGAGGAGGAACCTGAAGAAGGTGAGGCGACAGCAGGAGGAGGATCAGAAGAAGCTGCAGATGAAGATCGCCATGGAGGAGAGGAGGCTGCTGCTTGCTCAGCGCAACTTGGAGTCCATCCGTCTCATTGCTGAGCTTCTGGCCCGGGCCAAGGTACACAAAGATACACAACACACTCTGAATGGGTATACACGCACATCCATCTGGAATGGAATTATACGGGAGATTTTTTTTTTCTCAATTGTTTTACTTATCTGTACCGCCATTTTTTTTCTTTCTCCTCTCCAGGACCTGAAGCAGCAGCAGCAAGAGAAACAGAGGGCTGAGCGGGAGGAGCGGGAGAGGCAGGAGCAGGCTCGACAAAAGGAGGAACTGGCTCGTCTTCAGCAGCTGGAGGCCTGCCGGCGCAAGCAGGAGGAGGAGCTCCGGAGGGTGGAGGTGGAGAAGGAGCGAGCGCTGGAGCTCCAGCGGCGCGAGAGGGAGCTTAGGGAGAAACTGCTTGGCAACCTGGTAAAGAAGAGCAGCGGTAAAGCCACAAGACCTCCAGGCGCACAGGACCAGGCTGGCCCTGTGACCGGGGAGGAGGCCTCTGCTCCTGGTGTTAATGATGTGATGTTGGGGGTCCTGGGCCGGATGTACGGAGTGAAGGCAATTGAGGGCGAAGAGAAGCAGGTGTCCAAATCCAGTGTGCATTCACAAGTGTTGGGCAAAAAACGAACACCAGAGGAGGACACGAAGAAGGACCGGGAAGGAAGGAAGGAAGAGGTGATGAGGAGTAAGCACGGTAGGGAGCAAGCGAGGGACCGCAACCACTCCCACAGAAAGAGGAGCTCCCACAGCCGAGGAAGGAGGAGGCGCTCTCACAGCTACAGCAGCAGGAGGAGGAGGAGCTCCAGTCGTCGTAGGAGGAGCCACAGCCGGAGCACAAGCTCCAGCCGGGACAGGAGCCGGAGCAGCAGTGGGAGGAGCTACAGCGGCGAGAGGACCAGCAGGCATAGTCACCGTAGATACATCAGAGGCAGCTCCAGGACCAGCAACAAGAGTAGAGACGGGAGGAGTCCCAGCCATCACAGGTACAAGAGACACAGCAACAGCAGAGACAGGAGCCACTCCAGACGATGCTAATCATCAGTTTGTTGATTTATGTATTCCCCATTGTTGGGCTTACACCTAAAGTTCAATAAGTTTCAGAAGAAGAATAGACGTTTTGGCCCTTTAAGTAAGTAATATAACAGTGCACCGAATGGCTTTTTCCAGAATAAGGCAGCACAAAACAAGAAATCTTGAATATGAAAAAACAAAAATCCCATTTAAAGCAGAATCAGCTGAAACTATATATGTAAGTGTACCCTGTATGTGAAAGGCATGTACATCAGTGATGATTCTAGGGTGGTGCTTTTACCTTTTTTATTTTATTTTTTTCTCCACATTTCATACTGCTCAGTATCAGCTGCTGACTCCATTTGTCAAATCTTCAATGTGTTTACATTTAACAACTTCATGGCATAACACACACAATTTACCATTTGTTTTTAGAATATTATACTTTGCCATGTGTGAAAGACATTGCATCTACATATGCACTGAAGTACACTAAAACCAACATGAATAAACGTATTAGGGTCTTCAAATGTGTATGTTGAGAACATTAACTGTCTGATAATTAAAGGTGAATATGATCGGCTCATTGTATTTGCAGATTGACACACCCGTCTGACCCTACTGTGAACCCAACAGCCTGTTGATGTAAGCAAGTAGTCTTTGTGCATGATTAACAGTTGGTTTTAATAAGTGGAAAGTTTTATTTTGATGTGGCACCAACCTCTTCATCCACACTCTTAGCACACCTCTATGTTTAGGCTGACCTGTCCCGTGTCAACGGCCTGAAATATTTCCTTGTGTTGCTGATAAACAGCTCGTCGTCCAGCTTAACCAAGCGGCACCATTTTTGATGATCACAAAGTTTCAACTTACAAAGACTTCATTTATTTTAAGTTGTATTTGAATTTACAAATGTGAATAAGTTGAGTGAGTGACTTGCGTGAATTGAAAGTAACAAAAGGCGTATTGGCCCCGACTCATCAAGCAGTGTTCTCCCTCTTTCTTTTTTTTTAATGAGTATGTCTTGAATTGAAGTGACGGCTTTGAGACCGCTCCAATTTCTTCAAGTCTGGGTTAAAGCTTTAATTATCGTTTTAGAAAAAAAGGGTTCCAGTCAGTCCAGCACTGTACCAAGTAGAAAGGAGATGTTAGGATTCTTTCATGTTCACAATGTAATGCTGGATACATTTCTATAGCCGTACTAATAGCTGTACAGACGGTTCTCCTTGTTGTATTTCAGCTTTGAGGAAGTCAATAAGGTCCAATGGTTGTTTTTTTTGACACTGCTAAATTGACATTTGTTGCTCACCATGGCAATAACCACTTGTTCTGTGTACCTCATGATCTCTGAGAGCATGTCATGCATACACATTTTAATAAAAAGTCATGCTGAAAACTTTGATGTTCTGTCACCTTCATTTTCTACTTTAACGCCGTTCTCTAAACTCAAATCCTTGTGTGAAGGATCGAGGTGACAGTTTACACAACTCTAGCTATCCGTGTGCTGTTTAATGAACTGTGTGGATGAATAATTAATAGTCTGATTAGTGTGTGTGTGTAGTCTCATAAAGGCTTGTGACACGGCCGTCTTGTGTCATTAGTTCTGATGCTACCATTGGTCTCTCGGCGTAAGTGCAATCAGGCCATATGGAGACGAGGAGGGGAGCGTCAATCAATCAAATCACGAAAACACACCTGATATGAGAATGCACTGAGTGAAAGTCTCCAGCCGAGTGTGTGTGTGTGAGTGATTATGAACAAGGCAGCAGTGTATTTCCACAGTTGTTTCTTTGTCCGATGCAGACTGAGCCCCTGCTCTAATCTGGGTTATCTGGCCGTAATCAGTTTAGCCCACTGCTTCTCACTTCTACTGGGTGGGCCCTTTCTGCAGCTTTAAACCTGGCTATGCCTACACTGGGATTCATACACACGTGTTGAAGTGCCTGAGGAGCAGAACAAACAATCGGGGAAGTTCACTTTGCATGTAGAAGAGCACGGAGGAGCACAACGTTCACGGTATTTTCGGGGAGTTCAGTCCAAACTGTGGCCATGGCTGAGCGTCAAGAGACTGGTTCATCGGAAGGGACACCTGCTGCGGATGCTTACCCCAGAAAGATACTGGAGTATATGGAAGGATTCCTCATCTCAAAGGTAACATGCACACTCACCTTCATGGGTCCCATACAGAGACGCAGACAAGCCTTTACTCAGTTTGAATTTATTGACAATAGTGTTACGGATTTAAAAAATGCCTGAAGTTTCTAACAAAAGGTTTCTCCCCCCCCCCCCCCCCTCAACTTGAAAGTTGATAGCATTCCAACATATAAATGCAGTTTCTTAAACTAAAATGATTAGGTGATTAAACAATTAGTCATTTAACAGAAAGTTAATTGTTAACGATTTTGATACTTTATTCATTCTTACTTTTTTCATGCAAAAACACCAAGCTCCACCTTTTGGATTGTGGGAACTGCTGCGTCGTATTCTTGGGTTTTAGACTGTTGGTTAGAAGATGCCACCTTGCGCTCTAGAACATTGCCATTTTATAGATCTAGTAATTCATTGAGAAATATCTGAGATTAACTACTCCTTAAAATAGTAATTAATTGCAGCCCTAAGTCTCTTAACTGAAAAATACACAAAGTGCTAATTTCCTTCTAATATATTTGTGGCCATGTCAGTTTACTACACTTTTGATGAACTATTATCTGCACTATAATGGATACTGGATGACGAAGCTTTAATTGTATTATCCCAATAAACAAATTGTTGCAGGAGTAAATGGTAAAAAGAGACGGACAAGAAAATTAGGATAGTAAATGAAAACATCTGACAGTAAAAGTAATTAAATAATGTGCAGAATCTTAGTGAAGACATTACTGATGTCTATAAATACGTCAATGAAATACTTCAGCTATACTTTCTATAGGTCCAGCTATCTTGACTGTTTGATTGGCTCTTTACTGTTTAGTCATTTTAATCCTTTACTGTTTAGTCATTTTAATCCTTTACTGTGATGGTGACTCACTCTGCTGAGTGTAATGAAGCATGACGCACCACACTAAATTACCTTCAATAGACGCATTGATACTGCACGTGTCTCTGTTGAAATAACTTTGAAGCATCATAACAGGGCTGTCCTGATTAGTGTAAATAGCCTATATAGACTTGTATGTGACTATAATTGTATTAGAAGAGATTGTTTAATTCTGTGGATTGAGCACTGCAGTCTATTTGACTTTGGTACATGAATGAACTGTGCTCTGTTCTTCTCTCTCTGACACAGACGCTTTTCTCTGCCTGTGAGCTGGGGGTGTTTGATGTGTTGCTGGCTTCAGAGCACCCCCTGTCTGCAGAGGAGATCAGCCGGGCGGTCGGAGCCAGTCTGGATGGCACACAGAGACTGCTGGCTGCCTGCACCGGCCTGCAGCTCCTCAACACACACCAGGAAAATGGACGAGGTCAGCACACACACACGCCTGAAAACTCTCTACTTGTAATAATAATGATGACACTGATTTGTTTAGAACAGTGTTGCATCATAATTAAGAATTGAAAAGCACGCGAATGTGTGAAACTAAATAAAAATAATTTAAGAAAAATAACCAATAAAACTCTTTAGTAGTCTTTTTAGTAACTATATGTAAATTTCATACTTGTCCATTTGTCATCAGACATTCATTACCAGCAACACACACCTCCCTCTCATTCTGTCTTCCTCGATTACATTAAAGTTCAAACGTTGTCTCAACACCTGCAGTGATTCATTCACAGTCACCTCTTCCTCGGTCTGTCGCCCTCCATCTCTCCCACCACTTCTTTCAGTGTTGTACAGTAACACAGAGCAGGCCAGTGTCTACCTGACGCGCTCCAGTCCTGTGTCCCTCTACGAGTCCATCCAGTACAGCTCCAGAACCATCTACCTCGGCTGGCACTACCTCACCGACGCTGTCAGGTCAGTACGCTGAGCATGGCCTCGAGCTGGGTTTTTTTTTTTTTGCCAATAAAAGTTAAATAGTATAGGCTGTAAAATGTCAGAAAATCCTATCACATTTTCCCTAAGCACAAAGCGATATGCAAATAAAAGTGATCAGTGTTTATGTTGATTATGACAGCAAACACTGAAAAACAGCAAATCCTTTAATTTGAGAGGCTGAAACCAGCAATTTATTTGACATTTATTTCTTGTTGCATGATACTAAACACAATGCTATTTCTAAATAATGCACAAAGGATGGTATTCATCTAAATGAGCAAGCCAAGAAGAGTATAGAATCTCACACAGGTGGGCAGTGAGGAGCTGTGAGAAAGCCAGGTTTGATTTGTAGCCTAAGGCTGTGGATTCCAGTCCTACTTTTTTGTTTGAACAGTGTCTCAAGATGGATTTCAGTCTCATTGTTATGTCTGAGGGAGGACAGCCAGCAGCTCTCCAACAGCGTGACTGGATTTACTGTGGCTGACGAGTGAAGTCCCATCTGTGAGAAACACTGAAAACAGATAGAAGTAAAGATTACATCTAAAGGATTTATTGACCTAAAATAGGCAGAACGTGATGGTGAATTCATGTCAACACATTTCATCTATGTCAACTGTGGCAATGAGATGAAGCTAAAGCAGATTTTAAGCAGTGAGACGATCAATACCGGGATCCCACATTGTGTACACTCACGTAGCAGATATGTGTGAAAAATGATCATATATGAATATTTGTGTCTTTGCCTTGTACCAGAGAGGGAAGAAACCAGTATGAAAAGGCTTTTGGAGTCAGCTCGAACGACCTGTTTGAAGCTCTCTACAGGTAAGAAGCTGTCTTGACATGAAAACACAGATTCTTGCTAATTTACATTCCACCGCTGTCTCTCCATCTTAAGCCTGTCTGTCACTCTCTTCTTTCTTCGACCCTTAAAAAAAACCCAGAGTCTCTGGATTTATTAGGAGGCAGGAGATGTGTGAGGGAGGGAGAGAGAGGGTGGGCAGTGATGTGAGGAAGCCTGGAGCAGACAGGGAATATATCTGCCATTGTCCTAAAGGTCTTGTGTGTTTATGGTATGTACTGCCCACAGTTTTAACGCTTCACTGATCTGCTGGTCAGCAGTTTTCAGGGGTCACATGCTCAAAGTTTCACACTTTTTTTCACTAAGAGGTTTAGGTCGGGCCTCCTGCATGAGGCACTGTGCTTTAGAATACCAGTCTCAAAGGAACAGAGGCCGTTAAAACTGAAACACGGTGGAAAAACGTGCTAAAACATCCTCCCTTCTTGTCCTCATCATGGCATGATTTTCACAACCGTTGCACTTTGATGGAAGGGGATGTTAACGTGTTAATGTGCAGATGTATGAATGAGCTACACACGCCAATTCAGCAGAAGTAGAAAGTAAAAACGGTGAAATTTGACAATACTTTGCATGTGAATGTATTTTGTTTTCTTTGGATTTTTACACATCACTCAATCGCTGTTTTATATGTTGCTGGTTGAATTATCTCTGTATTTGCCATTTTTGTTCTTATATCCTTTTTAAAAAGCAGCTGATCTCACAAAAACTGCCTCATTAAAAAAGAAAATGCATGTAGAATGAGAAAATTCAAATTATGACCCATGCACACACGCGTGATGCAATACAACCTTGTGCAGATGAATTTGCAATTCAGCTATAATTGATTGAAAATATTCCGTGATAAAAATGTCAACACCTGCGCACAATTGATTTAATGGGGAGTAGCAGTTGCTTGTCCCTGCTGATTTCCCCTGTGAATACTGTGGGTAAATTAGCAAGGGGGAAACAACCACTGAAGTCATTCACTGCTTTCTCAGAGCTCTGTAGCAGGAGCAAGATGATTCAAAGCTGGCTGGATGACTCGGGCTCCTGTTTACTCATCGGCATTTCACCAGCCGTGGACTGCACCTGAATAATTTACAACCAAGGCTCGTCCAGAGGTTGAATTCCCATATCTGAGAAAGCAGAAAAGATGTGGAGTGAAGAGAACTTTAGATTCAGAGAGATTTTGAAAATATACAAGACATTGCAAGGAAGAAGTTTTACAGATGAGTATTTATTATTTTATCCAAACCAGGTAGATGTGTCTAATGGTTTCAACCTTCACAGATGAATAGAATCTAAACGTGTTTTTGTATTTAAGGGTTTGATGGTGAAATGGTTGTAACGTTTTACTTGATGTGGGCTTCACATGGACTCATTGGGGGTCCATCAAATAATTAAAACTAGAGCATGAAGTAAACGCAAGGGATTGAACTTTTTAGGTTTATGTGTTAGAACATATTCTGGTCGTGAAACCTGGGTTATCCAAAGGCTGTCTGATGCACGCAGTGTACTAATCTTCACAATATATTATTCTAGCAATTAAGTTTTGTATTGACAATGAAATATACAAGATGTATGCTGACAGTTTTTGGATTGGAAAGCTACTGCCAAATTAAAATTTAAGCCGCAATTTGAAAATGTCCAGCTTTGGCACCGTCCTGTTGTGGTGTCAAAGGAGAAACGGTGGATGAGACACAGCTGAGATAATTGGACAGAAAGGACACATGGACTGCACCAGTTTTCAGTGACGTCGTCACATTTTATTCTGCAAACAGATTAAACTAATTATTTATTTTGAAATGATCTACATTTTTCTAGAAGTGAAAGCAAAGTCAAAGTGGACCATACTTTAAATAATACCCGTCAGTCTTTTCTTCTATTATTGTTGATAATGGGGAGGCTAAAGCATCAAGACAGCTGTAGAACACACAACAGTGATCAGGCAGCCGTGAGCCATAACTCAGTCTGCACAGATATGACAGAGACCTGCAGGGATGTTGAGGAGTACGCGACATGTCTGTGCAGAGAGCAGACGGATCACAAACTACGACAATGTTATAACAATGTGCATAAGGATAGAGAGAACCAGGCTGAGCATATTTTCCTCAAAATGACTGAAGACGGCACGAGATCGTGTGATTGTAAATGTACTCAATCGGAGACAAAAAGAGCTGCAGATGTTATCGTTGGGGGGCATTCGATAACTTGCGTCCAAAATGTTCTCAAATGAAAGCTGACAGTCTGCTGTTTGGCCTCAGTCATTTCATCTTTTCACATCCGATGTAATCAGAGTCTGAGGCTGCAACAATGAGTCACTTTCAAAGTTCCTCTGGAGGTCACTGTGTCATCTGAAGTTGCGTCACGTATCAGATGGTTGATAACTTTGCTGCAGTGAAGTTTGGGTGAATACAATGGTGTTACAGAATAGAAGATGATCAGTCTGTGTTTGTGTGTGTAGACCCAAGGCAGGCCAGAGTACTGGGTGATGAGGTGGACATTCCTCAGAGCAGCAGCAGTCACCACAGGCTCTTCTGTTCTGCTGCACCCTGTCTCACACACACACACACTGTCGCCATGGGGAGAAACATTGTAGATGAGAGGCACTGTGTGTGTGTGTGTGTTTGACTGTTTTATTGTGGACAGAGAGCAAGAAGAACCTCGGGTGACAGCTTACAGAAAATGCAAAGGAAGTTTGGCCTCGAGACACGGAGACTTAAATGAAAGTGAAACTGCTTTATCTCTCTCTCTGTGTGTAGGTCTGATGAGGAGATGTTGAAGTTCATGCAGTTGATGAACTCTATTTGGAACATCTGCGGTAAAGACGTAATCACGGCCTTTGACCTTTCGCCTTTCAACATCATCTGCGACGTTGGAGGTAAGTCTGTCTGTGTGTGTCATATCTAATTTCCATAAGGTTGTGGGTTCAGTCATTAACATTTAAAACAGTTGCCATCATGTGTTAACTAAGAGACAGCTGGCTAAGCCACACACACATTAATACAGTAAATTATGTGTGCACAAAAATGCGCAACACGCATAATCACCTGCGACCTTTATTAAACCCCCCCTCCAGCCTCTCTGAGTTAATGACTCTTTGTAAATCAGTCAACCTTCCCCACACACACACACACAACTCGGTCACCTCCACCTGGAGTTTCCCTTATCCCGTCAGAGATACATTGTTGCCAAGTACTAAAGTTATGGTGTTAAAATCATGTTTTTCTTTTCTACAAACACAACAACAACAAATGCAGTGTAGAAAAGTGGTGTTTTCTATGGCTTTCTTTTACAAAAATGCACACCGAGTGGATAAACTTAACAAAGCAACAGTACAAACACAAAGTAAGTATTCACAGAGAGTTGGAGGCAACAGAGTAATTTAACTTGCTGAGATCAAGTGAGGTATTCAGCCATGTTTGTCACAACTGTCTATTTATTTCAGCCTTCTTCTTACCAGGTAATGGCTGTAACATAGGAATTTGTAGTTCGACAACCAAGAGAATGCAAAAAAAATGATCGTTTTCCTGTTGTTGCAGCATGTCAGTTAGATAGTGAATTTAATGTGAAACCAGTGTTTTGTCATAAAACTAATTTTTGTGTTCACTTGGCCCAAGTGTATATATTACTAATTGGTTTCAAGTGATTTAGCATAGCCTGATCTCGGTGTTGAGGCCCATCACATGATTTTTCTCAAGCGTACCAGAAATATGCACTTGTTGATAAATAAATAAGAAGGGAAAACATTTGCTGCAGATTGTTGTAGATTCCATCCACCGTTCAACAGAAGACTGTTTGAACTGAACAGCTCTGAATGTGAAGTAAGATGTTGCAGCAGCGTCAGTCTTCTTTAAATGCATAAAGGTAACTTCCTGGACTGATCTCCCCTGTTATTTTTTTTTTTTTGTTTTTTTTGTCAAATAAGATTTATTTATAAAGTGCCTTTGAACAGAAGGTTTCTTACAAAATGGTTTACACGTAGCGCAAAGGGCAAGGATGAAAAGGAGGATGAAGTAAGACTGAACAAACAGAACATGAGCTCCACAGTGAGTTCAAAGAAATGCTAAAAAACGAGACCGAGGATCAAAAAGAAAAAAAAACAAGTAAAAACGAATCTTCTGTTCGGTCACAGGACTTTTCATCTCCTGCTGAAGACGTCATGATATGCATGATGTCTCCACTCTTGCACGCCTCCATCGGTCAAAAATAGTAGATGATGGATAATAATGTATCGGCAATGGAATAGAAATAATGAGGTTTCTAAGACAATGTTAAGTCTGTGGCTCTGTCCATTAGACTATAGCCTATGCGTGATCATCACATTTAAATGATCCAGAACATTACCCATGAAAGCCCAGAATCACCAAGGTGTTAAATCAGATTAGAGGTTGACATACAAGCATTGTGCAGAAACCCAGACTCGATGTATTTCACAAAATTGGAAAAAAAAAGGCCTCATTATTTATCAAGAAAAAGAAAGCCACGCTGTACAAGCAATGTTTTACATGCACAAGTGAGTCTCCAGTTTCTCTTTTTAATTATTCCAAAACTACAACATTTGGACTCAGTGAGGCAAAGAAATGGCAAGCGACTCACTACCGACACTATTTGTTGGCCACCTCCTGTGTGTGACACCTCAGCTGACCACACAGGGGAGCTGTGAAGCTACTAAAAGCATACAGCCATACACGTGCATGTAGACACGCATCCAGGGCAGTCCTCCTGTCTTTTCTTTCCTCTCCTTTGTGACTTTCTCAGCGTGAGGTTTATGTGCTCATGTTTATGCATTGCGGCGCAGCACTAAAAATGAGTGTGCGTGTGGACAGCGGGAGTGTGAAGGGAGTGACTGCAGTGTCCCATTAAGACTTTGTCTCTCACACAGCATCTGTTGTGTCTGCACACACCTGCTGCTCGGGTGCTCTGCCTGCCTGTCTCTCTGCCCATCTGTACTTTCTGCCAATTTGCTGACTTTCATCCAAATCAGAGTCCGCAGTCGACGTTTTTCTCATTTATATGATGAAGGGGGTTCGTCCTACACCGACTGTCTTCACACAGCTCCATTTTAATGTGACATTTAACATGCGTTTCAACGGTATGTTTGCCCTAAAAATGAATAATCAACTTAAAGGTTACTGCAACTCCAAGGAAATGATATATTCATGGTTTCGAAGTGTAGTCGACATAACCAGTATTATGAGATTTATCCAACCAAAAATGTACTTGTATGTAAGTACAACTACACTCAGTAGTTGATATACTAGTAGTGGTGCAATGCACCAGACTTGTTTTGTTTTTTTAATGAAAAGGTCACACATATGCACAAATGATTGTAAATTACATACAGTAAGCACAGAACTTAATAGTGAAGAGAGAAACACAACAAATATTACAGAATGTAACGGTCACGAACGCCCATCAAAGGATTCCATTAAACTGAGGCAGCCAGGTTAGCTCGGGGTCGTGTGTGTGTGTGAGTGTGAGAGAGAGAGTGAAAGACAGTCTTGTACAAATACAGACTACTACAGTAGCAGCAGAGGGAGAAAGGCAGCACCGGGCAGACAGTTTGCCACCTGTGCACACACAGGCACTGTGGTTGGCTTTGTAGGTTTGGCAAAGTGAGATCCTTTGATCCTGTATTCCACCACTGACTTTCCATCACTCTATCCCATTCATACATTCTTCATGTACATCTTTCTCTATTGGTCTCATACACTTCCTCACCCTCTGTTTTAGAGTTTGCATGTGAATCACAGATGCTGATAATAATGTTGCCAAAGCATCAAAGTCATCAGGTGTTACCTCTGCCCTACAAAGAGTTACTGCTCTCTCTATTAGGGCAGTAAGCAGAACAAGACTAAGAGTCCATGGTCATGCTAGAAGGCCTGCGAGCCTGAGCTAAATGCTAGTGTCGGCCTGCTAACGTATAATGTTTACCATGTTCACTAGTTTAGTTTAAGAATCTAAATGTGACAAAGTACAGTTGATGGGATGTTTTTGAAGTTATTTGGTCATAAACATATTCAAGTATTATACAAATTTGAACTGATGATGGTGCAAGATGAAAAGTTGGAAGATCCCCAAAGTAATACAATTCATCCTCTGTGGACCATAAATGTCTGTACCAAATTCCTCTGCAATCAAACAAATGAGTTAAGACATTTCGATAAAAAAACAAAAGTCTCATGGTGGCACTGACAGAAGTCAGGGGACCACTAATGTTAGTAGGATTAATTCCCTGGGGACCATGAACGTGCTTACCAAATTCCGTTGCAGTCCTTCCAATAGTTGTCGAGATATTTCAGTCTGGACCAAAGTGGTGGAACAGACAACATTGCCATCATGCAGCTGGCATGGATGGCTAGAATTACAGCCTCGTGGTTGTATGCCGAAAACATAATGGCCACAGCCTTCGCCACTGTGGAAGCAGAGCAACAAGGAATTTAAAATGTAAAGCTTGTATACATAAGCATGTGAAATCAGGTTGGAGCAGAACAAAAAATGGGATGCGTCTGTTTGCTTTCCCTAGGTTAGATTCCTGACTAAGATTCATAGACCGTAAGCTCTGCCCCGTTTCTGTATAAAGCATCTGGCTCCCAGTCACTCTATATACAGTTCAATTCAGTTTGCTTTATTGGCATGAATGTTGGATGAACCATATTACCTCGGCCGCCACATACATCTGAATACAAATCATGCAAATAAATATTAGGTACATACCTGAAAGCATCTGTTCCGCTCGTGTGACTCAGTTTGTGTGTGTGTGTGTGATGCACTAGCTTGTTGATGAAGGTTGTGTGTATTCATTCAACTAAATTTAACTCTGTCTTTCTCTCTCCAGGCTGCAGTGGCGCATTAGCCAAGCGTTGCACGTCAGCCTACCCAGGATGCACTGTGACGATCTTTGACCTCCCCAAGGTGGTGCATATGTCGAGGGAACACTTTGTCACTGGGGCTGACCAGAGGATAAGCTTCCACGAAGGTAACGCCGTTGCAAATGGACCGACTCCCTTGACATTTATAATTGTATACAGACAGTTCAGGTGCGATGCTTTACACACACACACGCACTAACACGCAAAACAAAAGAGCAATGCAGTGGCGAGCTGGTGAGTCTAGTCTTTACCTGCTGGGGATACACTTCTGCAGAAGTGAAGATCATCATGTTAAAGTTCTGATGTCCCCGGCCTTCAGGATCACAGATACAAAGACAAAGTTCTACTTGGCACGACGTCACTTAAATTGTAGGAGGAATTGCAGATTTCTTGTTTACACAAAGTGTACTAATATGTTATTAAACTACTTGCACAATAGCAATTCCAACACAATGGTAATAATTCACCTATGGGTGAAGGGTCTCTTTAATAAAGGTGCCACTGGATGTATCTTAAGACTTAAGAAGATTAAAGAGCTTTCTTTAAGAAGAATAAGTGCAGATCTAAGGAGTGACTAAGGAATCCCAGCTGAATTCCACCAGCGACTACTTTGCGATGTGGTTTTGGCATGGTTACAGTCTGCCTGCCGCCATCAGTCTTGTTTCCTTTAGAAAAGACGGAAAACCTCTTTTGAAGATATTTCTTTTCAATCATAATGTAATGACAGTCAAGTTGGTGTTTCTTGAAATTTCACGCTGCGACAGTGTGAGAAAATACTTTCAGCATTTCAGTTCCATGTGTGCGCAGCATTCAGTTCATATACAATCAACTACGACTGTGTTCTGAAGACAAAAGCAGATAAAGACACTGTTGATACTGTCACCTGTGTGCTTCCATGCTCCCGCTAAACTCTTGCTATTGGACTGAAAATGTTGTGTCAATTTATACAGCACGCTTTATGTTGGCTCTCCAACAAAGCAGCTGATTTATAAAAAAGTTCACAGAAGCCTGTGATCTTGAAAACCCAGAGCCAAAATCAATCCTGCCTCTCCTGCTGTTCTCATAGCCACGATGGTGTTGAACACAACGGGAGCTGTAACATGGACAACACGAAAAACTGAAATGTACTGATTTTTGAGATCAAGACTTCTGCACTTCATGCTAACTTAGAATATTGCAACTACACAATTATAATGGGCAGCGAGGACATGTAATTGAATGATGGACAAGCACACATGCACTCATTTTATTACTGTTTTTATAGGGTAAAGAAAATTGGCTATAGCTGGAAATATGTTGTACGTTATATGCTTTTGAGATAATGCGACTAGAACAGACGTTACCCATTTGTGTGTAACCATTAATTGAACCATTGTCTTGTTACGGGAAGGCGCGTCAACAGAATTAATAATTATGTGAAATAATTAACAGGGTCTTAGGAATTTGTGTGTGTGTGTGTTTAGGGGACTTCTTTAAAGACGCCCTACCAGAGGCTGACCTCTACATCCTTGCTAGAATCCTCCATGACTGGAAAGACGAACGCTGCATAGAGCTTCTCAGTAGAGTCTACAAAGCCTGCAAACCAGGTCTGTGTGTCTTTGAGAGGGATGAGCACTTTTTTTCCTCTCTTGAAATGAGATGGCAGATTGTCTCCCACAATGCAGCTGATCCCAGAAAAATCTGTCCTTGTGACTTTGATCAAAGACAGACGCACTCACACAAAAGCAGCAGGTGTTATCAGGAGGCAGGAAACCCTCTCATGTGTTCTCATAATAATAATAATAATAAGCATCTTTGTGTGTGCATACAGGAGAGGAGGGAAGAAAAACAAAGAAATAAACTAAGTAGGGACGCGTACACTGGACAGAGTACAACCTGTCGTATGAGAGTTTCCTACTTCAAATTAGTCAGCGAGGAGAGGGGAAAAAAACAAAGGGAGGAACCGAGATACAAACGGCGCTGTTCTTTTGGTCCGTCCTACAGGAGGCGCTGTGTTGCTGGTGGAGGCGTTGCTCCACGAGGACGGCTCTGGCCCGGTGACAGTGCAGCTCTTCTCCCTGAACATGCTGGTACAGACGGAGGGCAGAGAGAGGACAGCTGCTCAGTACGCTGCCCTGCTGGCTGCCGCCGGCTTCACCGGCGTCCATCACCGCCTCACTGGGAAGATCTACGATGCTGTGCTGGGACACAAAGGGACATGAGGCCAACAGATACGGCTGCTCGTGTGCCAGGACTGAAAACTAACACCACCCGGAAAACATTTTCTGTGTCTTACTAGAACTGTAATATTTTGGGATTTCTTTTTAAATGTCACCTTAAGTTTCTTCAAATAAAAAGTTTCTCGCACTGTTTGACAATACCATATTCT
The DNA here is from genome assembly GCF_004355925.1 of Anarrhichthys ocellatus. Lineage (NCBI taxonomy): Eukaryota > Metazoa > Chordata > Actinopteri > Perciformes > Anarhichadidae > Anarrhichthys > Anarrhichthys ocellatus. The sequence goes on from NW_022280050.1 coordinate 3,021,992, forward strand.
GGATCAGCTTTTTCACTGAATCTGTTAGATCTCTGAAATATTCAAACCAAGGCCCATTATGGCTGTGTACTGTACTGTGTATTCTGGACAAATGTGCATCATTTTAAATATCTTTCCTGTAAATTAGCATCCCATAAAAGCAAAACTAACTCTGAAAGTTTTACCACTGTAAATCTGCAATGAAACAGTGTAGAGCACAACATATCAATCAAAAATATTGAACCTGAACTTTACACTAAATCCACTTGTTTGAGCCGAAACCAAGCTGACATTGGGCGAATGCCGGCTGAACCCTAGACAGGTCGCCAGGCTATCATAGGGCTGACACAGAAACGGACAACCATTCATGCTCACATTCATACCTACGGGCAATTTAGAGTCATTTAATCTAAACTGCATAACTTTGGACTTTGAGAGGACACCGGGAGAACATGCACCACCATACAGACGGTCTGGCCAGCGGGACGCAGTGTTCATTTGCTCTTTAAATCAACACCCTGTATGGACCTACTGGCATGTTGCGAACAATAAAACCCCGAAACACGGATATTTCAGCCATTAATTAGTACCCACGTCTGTTCCAACTCTAGTCATTCAAATAAGGGACTAATCCCAGTGCAGCCTGATTCTCCTGTAAACGATTAGCACTGCAAAGGTCGACTATCAGATGGTGTGCAGTGTGAGCTCTTCAGCGTCATCGCTTCTTTACATATCTGTTCTCATCGATCAATCCTAAGACCTGTGTCTGAACCGCTCGCCTCTTGCTGTTAACAGCCTAGTAAAGCTGTCTCTGTGAATCTGTAAATCTTCCTCACAATGACACAGCCCGTCTTTTATTTCACCCATCTCCTCTTTTGCAGATACCAGCCTTTAATTAAATTCAGCCTGTCATTGTGCTCCACCTCTGACGTTTGAGCAGATCCAACACAATGTTGTCAGTGAGAGACTTCAAGTATGACTGAATATAATACATATTCAGTTGCATTAATAGTCATTTATTAGGCATAACATAGGCATGCTAAAAAAATAATTGCACAAAATATCAGTTGTCTGACTCCTCAGCTCAAATTATAATCAGCCTTCAGACGCCAATATTGTCTGCTCTACATTCGGAAGACTATCGACCCTGTTAATTTCTCCGTCTCTTTTCTATACACCCACTCATTCTCACTGACCTCTCTATCCTCGTCTCTCCTTTTTCTCCCAGTAATTGTGAATTAATCAGACTTCAAAGTGCAACAAATTAGAATTGATGTCAAATCCTTGTGGACAGCTTTACAGAGAGGTGGCCTAATGAAGGGAAATTAAATGCTGAGGCTGGAGACAGCTTGACCTGTGTGGAGTGATAGTGCCCGGAGACATAGTGCAGTATTACCAATGTCATGGTGGTGAACTAGTGCTGTGTACCACTTGGTGCTGGGCGTTGGGGCTTTTCTTGAGGATAAAACACTATTTCAGCCAAGGTGGGTTGAATATAAATTAATCCAGATCTGCAATCATCCTTATAACCTGCTTTAACTTTCCTCTAATAACTAATCTTCTCCTCACACTAAAACCAGATTAGATAAGGATTAGTTTTTTTAAGTCTTCTTAAGTCTTTGATAAAAAAGTGAACTTCCTCTGGATGAAAGTTTCTGACTGCTTTGTATTTTTAAGTAAAGGGAACCAGTGGAAATCACTGTTAATGGATTTTTCTGATTATTCATCTGGGGAAAGTCAGCTCAGGGTATTAAAATAAAAATAATTTATGTGAAAATCAATGTGAAGGATTGCAGCAGGGAGTGTTATTTAAAACTATTCAATGAGGATGCGAAACAACGCTTTGGTTGTATTTAATCAAACTTCACTCAGCCTCTTTTTTTTTTCCACTGCCATAGAAAATCTGCTGTAATTCTGAAAGAGTATCTCGTCAAGTGCTTTCCCCCTCGCTTTTCTTCAATGATTTAGACTCTGGTCAATGTTTTCCACTTCAGCAGAGAAAGGTGCATACATTTCTCCTCTCTGCTTTTCAGTTCCACTTACTGCTACATCTCATGAGACTATTATTGTGCCAGCCTCAGGATCAACCTCAGTGGGTTTTATGGATGGTTCTAGAAAGTTAGAGCTATAAATATAAAAATTAGGCGACTGAGATGGAGAAGAGGATAGGTAGGTGAGCTGATGACGTCCAGGCACTTCTACTCTCCCTACGCTAGACATGCGCCTCAAGTCTGACCGGAGAACAGCACAGAACCCCTAAATAATGTGAAGACAGGGAGTGTCCTTGTTGCCCAGTGGATTACGATGCACGTCATGTGTTCACAATGTACCTGGTTTGATTCCAGCCAGCAACCATGCTTCTTATCAAATAAAGGCAAAACAGAGCAGCATAATAAAACAGCATTGATTATGTGTGCGTGTGTGTGTGGGATGTGATTCTTCACACATTTATCATCTCTTATGGAAGCATATTCCCCTCCAGGAAATAGATGAAAAGTTAGCAATGATAAAAAAACAAGAACTCTCTTGAGTATCTCTTAATTATGTCACAGTAAGTAAAAATTATGACTTACGGCCATGTGTGTGGGTTTGTGTCAGTGTGTGTTTTACGATGTGTGAATGTTGATGCTAATGTCTGTACCGACGTGTGTGTGAATTGTTATGTTGATAGCAAATCATGTGTGTACACCTCTGTGTGTGTGTGTGTGTGTGTGTGTGTGTGTGTGTGTGTGTGTGCGCGCTCTGCACTACACTCTTTGGGGACACTCTAAATCTGCTCCACAAGTCACGCACCCTTCCACCCTCAAGCTCCAGGATGCCACTTTAAGATAACAACTTCAGGGCATTTCAGGCAACACACTCAGTTTATGCCTAGAGACTGTGGTTTTGTGTGTGTGTGTGTGTGTGGGTGTGTGTGTGTGTGTGAGGATGCGTGTGTATTGTGATGTAGGTCTGTTTTCATTCCAAAGTTTTTACAGGAAACTGAAAGACCTGTTTTCATTTTTGCAGCAGCAGTGCAGTTTTACACTGTAGCGTTTTCAAACAGGAAACTCGTCACTGAATTGCACAACAGGAAAGAGCATCCTCCATTTTTTTTATTTGTGTGCTTTTTAAATGCATATCTTACCTCGTTTCATCCTTTAGTTTGTGAACCAATTAATGCATAACCCAGAACTTCACCAAACATGTTCCTGACTAACGGTAACATTGGCATTGGCAATTTTTATTTAGCACTTTTGTCATTAAATTCCTTAATGATGGAGAAATATAATCTTCAAATAAGTTGTTTCTGCATCAGGTTACCAATTTCTCTGAGTTTCTTCTCATCCACATGTGTTGCTATAGTAACCTGATGTGGCTAAGTTTAGCTGTGGAAAAGAAACATTCCCTTAATAACTGACAGTTTACCTTTTGTGATATGACCTATTTATTTACTATTTCAGTGGCATGGTCTTGAACAAGCAACAGGACCCAGATATGCACTGAACAGAAATGTTTAAAACCAGTTTGCTCCCATTTCAGGGGGGAATAAATTGGGCTGCGATGTACAGTAGCTGGGATAGAGACAATGTCACAGGAACAACTGCGCCCAGCTGCTCGACCTCACTCAAGCAGCTGTTTGTTTTTACGTGGCACAGCTCCATGTTAAGGTAGAAACAGGAGAGGTTGTGATGGCAGTGTGAGAGACGAAGAGGAAAAGTGGGGATGAGAAGAAAGACGGGTGATCTGTCTTTTCATCACAACCATGAGCACACAACACACTCACACAAACACACACATGTGCACATGCATGTGCACACACCACACCCATCACGTCTCACAACTCAATAAAAATGTCTCTTGGCTGTAAGCCGTGCTTTGCAACTTCCAAACACTTCCATAATTCATGGGCTGCTGACAGCAGTATTGAACTGATGACGAAGATGTCTTCCCTGTAGGCTACACACACACACACACACACACACACACACACACACACACGCACACAGACACAGACACACACACAAATGTGGTCTTAGATTTTCATGAGCTACTTATACAGAGAAACAAAGAATGTATGTTAGTAGAGACCTTTGGAGAAGTGAGTGTTTATGTTTCACTTCTCCACTTTGATGATGACTAATCCCTCCATGTTTGCCCTTCCTCCTCTCTGTCACTTACTGTTGCTTCTGTTTTTTATATCTTTGTCCTGCCCCTTAGCATGACTAAATACAGTCCATCTCTCTCAAACACACACACACACACACACACACTCTGGTAGACATATTTCAGCCACAATGTTGTCACTTCCGCTCCTGGCAACATGTCACCCACCCACATGCCCCCTCCCAAGAAAAAGGACCAGGGACAGAAATACACCCACGTCCCGGTGTTGACGTCATTTCAGCCTCCTAGCAAAAACTGAAGAACACACACGCAGAGTCCAATGTTTGTCTTAATCAAGTGATTTTTCACAGCACTGACGCTTATCTTGTCTCGAGTGGAGAGAGAAGTCAAAGCGGACGGCATGATAAGTGTCATCGCCGCATTTTTTCCAGTGACACGGAAGGTGGCCTTTCAATTTGTTTACAAAAAGCCTTGAAATGATTTCTGAACAGGAAAACATGCTCGAAGCATACTGAACTCACGTAACAGAGATTCAATTGGAAGAAGGTTGATCATACGCTGTAATTGACATGTTTATTGTCAATCTGTAGTGGGTGCAAATGTCAACTGTGCAGTGTGTGGTTGCAACAGGGTTCGAGGGAGTCTTTGAAGTGGAAGCAGGTGATTTCCATCAAAGTGAGGAAAACAATGGCAAACAACCGCAAACAGTTTGAGTTCATCACAGGTTTGAGCGTTATTACCTTCCCACACACAACACAGACACTTAACAGCAAATTAACTGTTTTATTCCTGTGCTTACCGGTAAACAAAGTTGTACTTTTCACAACAACGACCCGTTTCACCTCAGAGGATTATGTGCCACTGAAGCCACTCCCTCAAATTCTTCAATAGAATGGACAGATAACTGTGTACACTGTAAATTATAAATGTTCTTTCTTCAACAACACATAGAGTGGGAAGTGTTATAGTGTGTTTTACATAATTTACTTCTTCTTTCCTGAGGAGATTAGTTATCATCGTTTTCTTCGTGCTGTTCAAGAAGTGCACAAACATATTATTCTCCTTTATATGAGCATGACATCCACGTTGCATGCATTCCTGCCATATAGTGCATGTACCTGGTTATGTATTCTCCTATAATTAATCATATTAGGTCTGTACCAGTTTGAGTAATTCCTTCCCTCGCAGCCATTTTCAGCTGAGTTCCAGCAGCCATACTGGATAAACTGCTCCGTGGACAAGTTCAGCTCATTTCATCATTGGTTCTGGTTTGCCAGGATTAGTCCACCGCGTATAACTGATCATTTTCAGCATTTTTAACTGTTAAACAGAGTCAGAGACTTGGTAATGATGTCCTCACAAGCTTTGTGATTACTGATACATTTCCCCCTTTGGTTGTATACCTGCAAATGTCACCCAGCTGATTAGTAATGCTGTTTGGGAGACGCGAGTGGATAATCTCAACTCTGTGACCCAAGTGTATGAAGAACATCACATGCACGGGTCAAATACTGAGCCATAATGGTTAAATGGATTCAGTTGCCATAGGTGATTACTCACAGAAGCATCTGGCCTTTCTGAAAGAGCACAGTTTTGTTTCAGCCAACCACAGCCGGGCAGATTAACATATTTCCCATGATTGTTTTCATTAGTGTGTAAATGCCAGGGTCGTCCTAGTCCTCATCCTGGAGGGAATCAGAACAGGCAAAGCACACTGCCTGTTTGACGGGCAGGAAGGTGGGGGCCTCAGGAGAAACTCAGTAATATTCATAAGGCATAGGTACATCTGTAAGCCGAACACTGCATGCAAAAACATGCACCTACTCTTCGACATGATATCTCACTAGTGCCACTAATCTGTATATTACTGTCAAGTTAGAACATCCACAAGGGGAAATGACTCCCATTCATTTAATTCCATGGATTATTAGCCGCCTCCACTCATGTTGATTCAGTGGGTCAGCGTGAGCAGCAGGGATATGGGGTTATAGGCTCGGCTCTGCTGCAGAACTCTTTCAACTCCATCTCTTTTCATACACTTTCCACAGAGGCAAGGAATGGTTTAGGTGGTTGCAAAATACCGAGCCAGTTTAAAACCCAGTGACAACCGAGCTTTCAACGGCTGTGGGAGAACGGAGAGATAGCAGCAAGCTGTATGTCTGACAATGACACAGCAGGGGTACTGACGTTGTGGGCTTTTTCCAACTGTGCATCTGAGAGGGTAAAAACCTGTTTTGCATGCAATCCCACAAGCGCCTGTCAAACATGCTCTGCTGAAAATGTATTCATTGAGCTGGCTCTGATGTAAGCCTAAATAAAACTCTGAATGTTGCTTCCTACAGCAGCCTGTTGGTCTCCCCTCAAAATGATAGCTAACATTTTTTTATTCCATTTAGATGTGTATTTCTCTCCCACATATTCTACCCCTGCAGCAGCATCATATTTTACAAATAACATGGGTCAGAGAGAAGAGATTTAGGGTTATGAGGATGCCATTTCTCAGTATGCCTGAGTTGATCATAAATGGAAAAAGATCTAAAAGTACATTATGGTTACAGTCCTCACCTGTTAATGAGGCTATAACCAACCAAACATCACGAACAGAAATAAATACCCTTTGCTAAAGTCTGCCATCCTTAGTTCTTGCTATTAGGCTTTCCAGTCTAGCACGATTTACCGTCCAAATTTATAATAGCTAGTTTTTATTTTTAGTACGCTATCTTTGGCTAATTTGTTTTAAAACCAGAAATCTGTAAAAAACGAAAGTATGATACAATGCTAAAAGACTGAAGCTGAAGCTGCATGTATCGGGGAACATATGAACATCCTCACAAGTTGTGGTCCATATAGGCAAAAAATGTGTATATTCCCTTTAGTATATAGCGTTACTATTATTTTGGTATCATTATGTGAATAAACCTCAAAATAAATGAGAAATGAGAAATTTTTCAAGTGCAAAAATGGAAAAGAAGGGCATCGTGACTTATCAAGTCTACTTTTACTTGCTTTCGTCGAGGCTAGCTTTAACCCGTGTATTTTTGCTTGTCATTGTCAATACCGGACAAACCAATTCAGCCCATTATACAGAACATCACAGCTAATATAGGCCAGTTGGCAACCCCAGACACTAGTGTTAGTAGTCAGCTGGGTAGCCAGAAATGCCAACACTTATGGACAATATCTATTCCTTACACTTCGACTCTTTTGCTTTTTGTTTTTTTCGAAAAATACACCACCTTCTAAACTCTACGCACTCAGTATCACTTTTAAGGGAGCTCCACGTGCACCTTTTTGGTATGTGGAGAAATTGTGAAACCATGATCTCTGACAGTGGTAAGCGAACGATCAGCGCGGGGTTACAAGGACGCAGTTTTTCACGCTTGCTTCAAAATGCAAATATCGAAGCTGTCATTGACACTGGGGTAATTTGAAGGGATGACCATCATGGACCACCAATGAAAACCAATGGAAGCAGCACGCTTTGATCCAAATAAAGGCAGAGTTTTATGTGGGCGGCAGGCATGCACAACACGATGTGTCTTCATCAGGAAATTCTGTCTCTCTCACCCTCTGTCTTTTCCCTGCTTTCACATTGCCGCTCCTATCATCCATCTATCTGCCTTCCTGCAGTTATCCAGAGCAGCAGTTGTGCATATAGCTGCATCATCCCCTCCCCCGTCTCTAATACTAAAATGACCTTCACTAGCTCAACACGGCGGAAGATGGAAAAGACAGAAGCCGAGTGTTGTGGAGAGAAAAAAGGAGAAGAAGGGGAGGGAGGAGATGTGGTAAAGGAAGAAAAGGATAAAAGAAGGCAAAGATGATGGTGGTGCATGGGGAGGAGGAGATGCAGGGAAGATGGCAGGAGGATGGAGAAGAAAAAGACATATTTTCCCATGAAGAATGGGAAAAAAAGATAAGTGGAATGATAGCGCACTTACAAAAATAAATCCTCGTTCTGCACATCTGCTATCTGGCTTTGCATCACCCCCATAAAGCATTTTAAGGTAAAACCTCTGTCCACATGCCAGTGGATATTAACCAGTGATGCAGAAGATACAGTATACTCTACTAACAAAGGTAATTGTGTCTCTCTTTGAGGAGCACTGTCTCATGTGGCTAGAATGACAGGAGGAAGATTAGCTGTGTCCATGTGTGTCTGACCTTCTCTTTGATCTTGTTTTGCCCTGTTTCTCTGCACTGGAGATGAACACACGATGAAGAGAGAGAGTGTTGTAGAAAAAAGTAAGAAGAGCGTTCTCATAGTGCTGCAGGCTTTACCGCCTGAACTCTGACTCTCTCTTTCTCTCTCTGACTCATCTCAAAGTCATGAAATACTAAAGCCGTTAATGAGAGATTATTTAAAAACTATCTTATACGTTCAGAAGGAAACCGTGACTTTCAGCTCCGGCAAAAGACCCGACGAGATACGGAGGATCGCTTCCCTCTGTCTCACTGTCTCCATCTCACTCTTTCTCTATCTTGCTTTTCCGCTCTGTGTATAATCGTCATTAGCATTTCAAAAATCATATCTTTATGAGTCATGCATCGCAGGCGCCCTGGTGAGCTTGTCATTACTTGTCATTACTTGGTTATGAAATCTGCCTCCCCATGCAAGACCCGGTTCAGGGTTGTCGGAAGATATTTCGCAACCTACAAACTCACGAAACACTCTCTGTCTCTCGACTGTCACAGACGTGCAGAGGACTGAATGTAGTAGGATGTACGCAAGGACACCAAAGATTAGATGAAAATGTACTGAAGTCTGCGGAGAAATTCGGTCATGGCAGCAACAGACAGGACTCAGCACAAAATAAATACATTAGGAATAAAACATATGGAGGAGACGACAACATGTCAAGAAGCAACAGGTAGGAATTAAGATGATTATGTAGAATAACAGTAGCTGAGACGTGCATTATATTTCATTTATCACATATTTATGATAAGAAACACTTAACCTTGTAAACTGAAAGATTACAAAACAAAAACAAAACTACTTTGTTAGGATTAGGCAACAAAAGTATTTGGTTCACGGGATTCTCTCTCCCCCCCCTACGCAAAGATTTGAAACCTACTTTCACAATGATGAAGTGATTTAATATCTAAAAGGTTAAAGGTCAACTTCACTGTGACACTTCTCTGGCCACCATTTAACGCCATAACAAAAAAACAGAAGGGGAGACTGTGACCATACTTTATATTTGGTCGGATACTGAATTGATGACACTAAACTTGGGCCCCCAGCTTGAAACTGTGGTGATTGTACAGATCTTTTGTGCTGCAGAGTTGAGGATTCCCCAGCTTTACAGGATACATTTGATATTACAAACCCACACGCACACAGAAACAGCAACGTGGTGCCATTGGGGTTTAAACTGCTCTACAACCACTTGCATTAATGATGTGATTAACTGTCAACATTCAGGTGATTAAATTCCCAGTATGCAGCCACTCGAAAACACACCACTTAACACTTGTCTCAATCATAGCAAAACCAACATTGTAGAGAGCACGTCGTACACACATCCATGCTCAACGACAGTGAGCGAGTGCACCGCTTACGAATACACAAAAGAGGGTGAAGGTGAAAAATAGTTTGTTTCTATGAAAGAAGTGACGTTTGTTTTTCTCCCACATCCGTCTTTTCTGAAAACATTTTCATCCCTGACATTTAAAAACTCCCACAAAAAGAACATGGAGGAAGGCAGTGCGACTCATCAAGAAAACACAGAGAAGGGAGCTGTTGTTGCTGTTAACCATGAGACGAGGAGAGGAAGCAATAAGACAGATAGCAGACTGCATCAGGCAGAGTGAAAGGGAACAGCTTTCTGTTTTGTTTTTTTGCAATAATGCAGTGAGGAGTGGCCTTTGTGAAAAGGACATTAACTTGTTGAACATGCTTTAGTTTGTCAGGAATGATAATGAATTAGTTCAGAGTAATGTGAGACACAACGTGACACACGTTAGGAGGCAAAAAACAGTATTTTGCTGCTTCTTTGCATTTTCCGTGACTTTTTATTCGTCTGCCGGAGTGTATTCCTCCTAATCAATCACAATTAGAGGATGTGAGGTGATGTTAATGCATTTCCAGTGCAGTTTATGTGGAGATTGATTGCAGGAAACTGATCTGTTGACATCAAAATGTGACATCGGTGTCCCATTTTACTGTGCAGAGGTTACTTTGAATGTTGCAGTGATTAGCTGGATTGGCGATGACTTTTCCCTGAGATTTACGGGATAATTATCTACTCTATATTTAGTGTGGAAAGTCATAATAGTGATGCCTGGCTAACTGACAGAAATGTGTTTAAATGGACGACATTGAAGTCAAATCCTCATCAGGACAAAAAATATTTTCTTGTTCTTTTTTAATAGCCTTACACCTACCTTTTGTGTACCCTTGAAGCTCACTAACTAACACATGTTCATCACTTTTTATTTATTAAATTCTTACAGAAACAGAAACATAAAAGTGGCAAGTTATAGGGTGAGTATAGAGCTATAACTAGTCTTGGCGAACAACACTGAGGTTGTTTTCTTCCCTGTTGAAGAACAATACCGGAGGACAGAGCCATTATTATTCCAATTTATTAAAATGTCTATGAAATTGAAGGATTTGCAGTCTCTGAATGATGTGACGTCGTTGTCAGAATATGTTGATTGTGATCAGAATATGAGAAGTGTAATATTCTTGCTGTAAATGACAGATTTCAACAAGAACACATTCCTCTTTGTATGGTCTGAACATGTCCTCCTCCACAACACCTCAATGATGTTTCTTGGTATAAAATTACAAGGTAACCCAATGGAGCAGCACATCCCCCTCCTCCTCATGTACACTTACAGCTGCAATCACGACGTTTGCCTTGAGGCTTCATCTCAAACGATGAAAAAGAAGCAATCGCCTTTGAACTTATTTCTTAAACCTGCAGTATCTCTCAGGTGAAGTGCAAATTGCATGCACCAAATTGACTTTCGAATGCTTGAAGAGATAATGTCCTTTTATATGTGTCTCCTTGTAAACTACTGTGACATGTATTTGATGTTTGTAAGCCTTGAGCTATTGAGTTCAATTAGAAATGTATTTATATGTATTTCTACACATAAGATGATGGAGGGAGCAGTACCATTGAGTGTAGAAGGGAAGCATAATGAACTCCTGAAAATACTGCATCGCTTCTTCCTTCAGTGCAACAGTTGCAACAGCTGTCAGCCTTAATCATATTCTGCTTGCATTATTGAATTCACTCAGTGGAATATTATTGGATGGCATCACTCAGGCGTTATATTCTTCTACTGAAAATATATTTTGGTGGCAACGATGGCATTCTCCCTGCAGGGTTCTCATCCTTGAGGAGAAATGTGTTTTTGAATTTGAGGGTAAACAAAAGTAAAGCTTTGAGATTTGTCGAAAATGAACAAAGGGCCTTGAAAGTGTTTGACTTCATTGAAATCAATGAACGTCATCATTCTCCCTTCATCTGAGGATCAACGCTTCACATTCTGAGGAGAAACACCTGAAATGCAGATTAGTTTTGCTACAGCAGCAGTTTTAAATGATCTTTGTCAGATTTCAACTTGACAAGATGATGTGTGAAGATGACGAATTCAAGAATGTCATGTTTTTGCTCTTAACAAGACATTTTGGAGGAAATTAAACAAAATGTCCTTGACTGTGTGCGGGTGGGAGCTGTGTTTGTACAGTGCCTACCTGTCATTATTTTCTGAGTAAACTATATCTTTCAACACCTACAGTCTGTCACTGTCAGAAAATGCAATCAGATCCATTTTTCCTGGAGGAAGGAGTTGCTGTTGGTGTGCTTACTGTCATTTATTTATCGTGTGAGAATGAAGTCAAACAGATGGAACAAGGACAGCAATACACATTCAAGCTCCCACAACTTTTGTGGACGGAGACAAAGGGCCAGTTTATATTTAGCACACAAACTGTGACAAAAAGCATTTGTTGATAATAACAAAGAGACTAATTACGTGAAAGACGGACAAATGAAATAAGTACTTTAATGCAAAGTCTTATTTGCATACATCTGTGGCCCCACATGTTGTAGCCCCTAACTATTCATCTTGTGTTCAATAACATTAGGTCTCTGCCAGTATAATGTTCGAGGAATAAAGGAGTATTTCCAGTCCCAGGTTTTTGGTTTTTATAATAAAAGATGTTTTAAATTGTCCCCATTTTGGACCTCATTTTGTCCTCATTTCAATATCAATGGATTTTTCCACTTCATGCTCTCTAATCATGCAACCAGGTAGAATAAAAAGTAACACATTTAAATACGCCGTAACGACATAAATATAACTTTCAGTTGTTTATCTTTCAAATCACTCGCTGTACAATAAGTGTTTCAGTGGTCAGCTAGACGTCAAACAAGTGAGTAATTCCAGGTTGTGAATGATAGCAGAGAGCAGAGTGACATGAGCACTATGATCTATGGTACCATTTCCAATAGCTTCACGGTCAACACAAAATGACACCGCATGGTAACACAACAAAGACGGCAACAGCTGTAGCAACATGTTAGAAGACATCAAAAAAAAATATATATATATAGCAAAGATTTGACTAATATTTCAAATATGATAACTAGTAGAATGTGTTAAGGTTTTGTTGAGATTTTGTTGAGAAAAAGACTAAAACTGAATCAGTTTACAAAGCACAGGGTATATTCATTGACAGTCATAGGCACTCACTAGTCACTTGTGTGCCTATTTATAGTCCACTGTCTTTTGTCATGTTGACCAGCTGCCTGATGAAGACCAGGTGGGGTCAAACATTGCCTTTTTTCTCTCCAATCAGGTTTTTGAAGCCAGTGTGGTACTCTCCATGCTTCCTTCATTGAATCCCTTTTCCTGCATCCTGCCTAAATATAGGACAGGATGTTCACGCCACAACCTCTCTGCCAGCTCCCTAAGCGGGACCTGCACTTCAATGTCATCCCTCAGCATTTCCAACACATTTGATGAAACACATTATATGATGCTGTGAGGCTCACGGGTAACTCGTGAATCCATCCAGGAGGCTGAGGAGATGACACAGGACGAAGATGGAGCAATGACCTTGGAAACAGGACTGTCATCACATGTCTCTCTTGTGTCCAATTCCTGTCGCCGACACCGGCTTCTTTTATAACCACGATTTATGTCGAACGTGTTCAAAGGAATGTGTTTTTGATGAGCAGTGCCGAGTAGTTTGCTCTGAATTTCTCCCCATAAAGGTTTAATTCAGCCACCGAATGTGAGAAAACTCAATTCTGCACATGGAGAAACTCTCCCTTTTGACTCCAGCTGCTGTCTCACTCTTTTTTTCCAACAAACACACACGTGTGGACATGGACAGACACACACACACACACACACACACACACACAGAGTGATGTGTGTGAAATATGAAAAGCTTATTCCAGGGAAACCCATCTGATATCTGTTTCAGTCATTACCATAATAATTGGCACTCCACTGCACAGAGTAAGAGCCTGGCGGACTTGGATTGAATAATAACTAGAGAAGAGGAAGGAGGGGGCACACTGCAAAAAATATCAATCATAATAGGACTTGTATTCAGTCTGAGGGCATATTTCCCCCTAAAGCTAGAGAACATTTATGCCCAGTGTGCCGCAGTAATTCGTCTTGATTTCAATACATTTTGTTGCGTCTCAGGATTTGTCAAATACAAGTGTCATTATTTCAAAATGAGGCATAAGAAAGGCATAAAATATTCCTCTTAAAAGAAAACTTTTGCAACAATCAAATGAGACAATTTCTTTCTCTCATTTAAATAAAAGAAATAAGCATTCGCAGCTCAAAAGTGATTTGTTAAGCTCTATTCTTTTTGCAGCATGAAAGGGAAATGAGCAGGTAATAGCCTACTAATGAGCATCTGTTGTGCACAGCCACTGATGCTCAGTGTCACGCACATGACTATCGCCTCCTCTGACATTTAGACGCCATGTCTTCTAAAACATTTTAATGCAGTAGCTACGCCATGTGAGGTTCTTTAAGTTTCCTTCTCAAGGCGGTAACAATCTGTTAACTCCAAAATAAAGCATGGCATAAAGAAAACATAATGCTGAACTTCTACTGGCCATTGCAAATTATGGTATGTATTTACTTTTTAAATAGTTACTTTTAACAATACTTTTTACTTTACATAATTCGACTAAATAATAGGCTATAAGGAAAAAATGGACATCGTGTCCAGTGAAGGTGAAGGTAAATTATGAAGAATTTACCAAGTGGCAACGTCCGGTGATGAGAAATGAAGAACCAAAAGCTTGACGCTTGAGGCTGGCTCTAAAAGTCAATCCCTAAACAACCCCCACGGCAAAATGCCCAACTTTACAGAAATAAACATGTTTACAGCCTGGTACAAAAACGGTTTCAGAAACCTATGAGTGAGACTTTGTCCATATTTTACAATTTGTGGAACGTGGCTTTTCTCCTGTAAATCAAAAAAGGTTTCCACAGAGGTAAGCATCAACATTAAAAAAAGACAAATGCTGTCTTTTTCTTGTGAGGACATCATTAAATGTATCCATGGTTATGCCAAAAAGCACACTTTTTTCTTGTGACATCTTACCTTTTTTGTAACTTATTGTCAGAGTGGAACAGCCTCTTAAAAATGTTTATAATGTCTTTTTATGCCGTATTTCTTTACTATAATTGCCCTTGAAAAGTGTTAATCTTATATCGTGAAATGTTGCTGCTGTCTGTTAGGCTGCATTTTATATTTCTTTTTACCTGCTCTCACAGAAGCAGTTTCTGACCTCTTTGTTCCAGGAACAAAGGTGAAAACTTAGCTGGGCCACAGGGAGTTTGGTTAATCACACCGACTGCAGCCAGCAGAGACTGTTCTGTGGATTTATCAGTCCAACACCAGGCAGCTGAATGACAGTATCTGTCATCGATTCAGCAGCTGCAGAGAGACTGCTAATACAGTGCAGGTTGAGCTGCAAATAATGTCATCATTTCCGAAGAATACCATGGAATTCCAGCAAGCAGAGACATTGAGAAGACTTTAAGATGACTATATAACTATAAGATAATTTAAGATCAACTGCACTGTTCGCTTATTTACATGCCTTTCCTGATTCATACAGTTTCGCATGATCTTTCAGTTGTGGTCAGTATGCTCTACTGGAGGTTCAACACCACAGTACTTTAAGACTCCTCCTCCCAAAGAGAAATTAAAAAGGAAAAAATATCAAAGATGGGCTGGCTGCTGGCTTCGCTCATACCGGCCTGTTCCCTCCAAGGTCAGGGATGAGTATGAGTCATAGAATTAGTTCATAAATCATTCAATGGTTGAAGAGTTAAAATGCCAACACCTCGAAACAGGTTTGTGACTGTCCAAATGCTGCAGGAGTATCTTCAAATACATTTGCCGTTATGACGGAAGTAAAGAAGTCACATGATGAAGTATAAAGAGCAACAAAGTGCGTGTAGAGAGGAGGTCGAGGTGGATGGATGGATGGGTAAAACAAACAGTCTCACCTCGGAGACTGTCATATGTGTACCGTGTGAAACTTAAACTCAACATTGACTTATTTTATCTTAACCTAACTTACATAACTTACGTCACATACATAACGTTAACCAGGTGTTGAGTTCTATGGGACCACCTCGCACGTAGAAAAAGAGACATTACAGTAACACCGTGCTATAACATTAATCATGCTTAAGATACCAGGAAAACACATGATACATGTTCAATATTAACTGTTCTTCATTAGGAGTTTCCAGGTGACATCACATTTCTTACAAAACCTAAATTTGCTAAAGCTAAATAATTTTGAGCATAATTTTAGGAGACAGGGAAGGCCAGAAGGGCTGGAAAACAGCCAGCACACCTTTGATTAACACATTCAAATGAGTCTGACATCTGCGTCATGATTTGAGTCTTCAGATTCACGTAACACGATAATAATTTACTCCTCACATCTCCTACAGTATGTGCTCTCTCCGCCATTGTCTCTTTTCTCCTCCTCTACAGGATGATACTTGCCTGATAATCTAAAGCAGGTTTATTCTGATCTTCATCAGAGGCCCACGGTCGCACACGTCACACCTTCCCTTCTTCCGCAATCCCTCAATTTAGTGTGACCTTCCCAAAGCTGTGTCTAGCCAATATGTCTCATTATTGCACCGTGGGGGCTCACCCACTGACACACACACACACACACACACACATACACACACACTCTGGTAGACGCTCACACAGATCACTGATCATTAAAGAAAGCACAAGAATACTGACAGGCACACACAAACAAATCAGATGCATGAAAACATGATACACATACCTCTGCCACTTCAACAACACACACACACACACGCACACACACACACAAACACACAGAGACACATACGCAACCTGCGGCAAAACCAAAAGTAAAATAAACAGATTATCTGAAATAGGTTTTATTATATTAGGAGAGGAAGGTGTTTGTGTGTGAGAGGCCATAAACCTCCTTAACGTCTTTGCCATCTATTTGTGCGATGGTCACGAGGTGACATCACAACCGAAGCTCTTTTTCAGCTCAGGCTCATGTTTGCCGTTAAGTCGCTGCTAACGCCGTCTGGGCTTTTTCTGCCACTGCTGCAGGTTTGACAAACTTTCCACGGATTTTCAAAGATTTTCTCCAACATAACTGTAAAGATAAACTTTGATCTATTATTACAGTTTATTCCTAACTGACATATTTTAGAAAATGACGCCCCAACTGGGACCTTCAGTCACCACTTTTCCACAACAATCTACAGTGGGTTTATAGGGCGACAGATTCACATTCCCCAAATGGAGTAATAACAGAGTCAGTCTGACATTTGTGGGCTTGAGGGCCTCCACTCATTCGAAGACATCCAAAGACATTTTTATTTATATGCCACGTTTTTCTTTTTTTCTTCTTTGGTGATCTTCTTTCTTTCTTTCTTTCTTTCTTTTTCAGACTTTACATAGATTCATGTATAAGGGTTCGCTCATTTGTTTCTTCACTCAATAACTCAAGTTAGTTCCTTAAGCCATGGAGCCCATCCCTTGTTTTGCTTTGGTTCGATAAAGAATGTACCACAAACTACGCAATTGCTATCAAAAAAGTGCAATAGAAATCAAAAAAAACTGGTCTACACAACTAGATATGGACATGTTTGGTGCTGTTTTTGTCAGTAGAGCAGTTTTAAAGCTTGTAAGAGAAGAATGGTACAAAGAAAACATCTAGTGAGCTTGTTTGATGAAGAGCTGCAGGCAACTGGCTGAGACATCACCAAGATAGATAACTCCTTTTACCGTGCAGTCCTACCGCATACTAGCAGTCCCACGACGTGTGCATCACAAGATCTGATCTCGGTTTCCCGTTGTATGACTCGACATGGGTATCCCAGCCGTTAATCTGCTATCTGGAACCAGCTGCTGCCAGCTGGTGAGTGTACTTTAGCCACATATGCTCAAATATTTTACTTGAATTGCTATAAAATATTTAGGTTCCACAGTCCAACTTCCAACATCAGAAGACTGTAGTTCATCTGTTCCATCATGTCATAGTCCGTAACACTTTTTATATACACAGCTCGGGTGTCTTTGACACGGGGAAGATATGAAAGAGCAGAGACAGCTAATTGAATGTTATCCTTATCAAAGACATACAGAACAGAAGATGAGAAATGGCAGAATGCAGAATGAAAGCATATGCTTTGATGTGAGCGTATTGGGACTAACTGATGCCCTGAGGGTTAGTGTGTGTGTGTGTGTTTAGGTGTGTGTGTGTGTGTGTGTGTGGGTGTGTCTGTCAGAGGTAGAGATTGCGTTCACATGATGACAAATGTCTCTCTAGCAGACTGCGTGTCACTCATTTGTCTCCTGTTCACTTCTCTCTCTCTCTCTCTCACACACACACACACACACACACACACACACACACACTGTCATGTCTCTGGACAGCCTGGACAGTGTGTAGGTGTGTGTGTGTGTGTGTGTGTGTGTGTGTGTGTGTGTGTGTGTGTGTGTGTCATTATAATATAATGCCTTTATTGACCTGATGCCCAAGGACACCACAGCACTCCCCATCTATGGTCGCTTAATGGACGGCTCTTGTCCTCCTCCTCGTTTCAATCAGTTTTCATCTCTCTCCTTCTCCAATGATCTCCTCCCATCCCATAGACTCCTTCTCCTCCTGATCTTCCCAGCTACTCCTAATCCAGTCAATCTCTCTATAATCTCCCGCTCTTCTCAGAGTCCTACATAAGTGAACGGGGAAGAGGAGAGGAATGAAAGTCGAGGAACAGTGATGCGTTTTAACTCCCCAAAGCACACACTCCTACACACACACTTCACACACTCCATTTAAAGTGAAATCGAGTGTCTGGTGAAAGCCCCCCCCTTCATTTATCTGTCAGATAAAATAAGGAGAAGTCTGGATTTGCGTGTGTGAATCCCACAGTGTATGCGAGCTGTACTATGGGCAATTACATGCGAATGCGTGAACATATTTCTGCATATGTGTGCATGTCTATTCTTTTCTTTGATACAACCGAAAATACATTTGTTATATTTTTTATGATTGGCTTGCAAAAATATTCCCAAATATACGCTACAGCTCTGTTACACATGTCGGCTTGGACATGGGCACTGATGCATAAAAGCTCAGGGTCGTCTGAACGCCCTGGGCACAACAATCATGTTTCAAGTTTCAGTTTTATTCGTTAACACAGGCTCAACTCCAGAAGTGGCCAATGTGGAAGCGCAAGTAACACTTCTGCCCTCAGACATCGTTCTAACAAGTGTGTTTCAAGCATACTGACACTTTAAGGGTCAGGTTATCTAAACTGTTTTTTTAGATGTTCGTTCTCCAACCATGACGGAAATCAAGTGTTTCCAGAGGTTCCAAAACGGCTCCACTGGGAGGCAACTGCCATAGAGGGGAGTGATGCAGTATTGTTTAAATATGGGGATATGGGCCCACATTTTCAGACAATCTCTCCTAGGAGATATTGGTGTCGCACTCGGTTGTTCACATGGAAAGTGACGGATGTAGCTGTGTCAAGAAAGCAGCTAGTCTGTATGAAATTTCATGCCGATCCAATAATAGATATTTCCATCTGGACCAAAAAAATATCACAGCTTTAAAAAGATTGAGAGAGATAGATCTCCGGTCACTTTCAGGAATATTTCCGAGGTCCTCTCAGCATCTACATATTGTACCACCAGGGGTAGATAGTCATCTGCTGTCTTCAAAACGTGTTAATTAATTTCAGGATGGGGTCTAATCACTCTCAGTCTCTTGTGTAAATTCTATTTTGTAGTTTCAGTCACACAATAAAAACTTTTGAAAAGTGACACCTTGTGGGAGTGAACAATCTCAGAGGTGAGTTGTTTCTCTCGAGGTGTGACATTTCTGCAGCTTTATAGTCTCAAAGACCACAACACAGACGTTTATTTCCTCTGCTGCATTCACTGTATGCTGCTCAATAAGCATCAGGACACGCAGATCAATGAGCTGTCAATTCTTAATCATGTTTTTTTGTGACGTGGGCCCAATGGTGATTTACAAGGCAACAGTTCAGAAATAACTCTGCGGTTGAAATATGTTCTGATAAATAACTTTCAGGCATGAACTTACAAGAAAGCTACAAAATTGTTCTGTCAAAAATCCATCATGGACGAGCAGGAGCGGAATTGTTTTCAATGGATTTCGTTTAGCAGGCGCCTTCACGAGCTGACTTTATATCAAACAAGAACAACAACTTGAATGGTTGAGGTTCCTAAACATTGATTCGTGTCTAGCAGTTTGCTCAGCATTGTCAAACCAGACAGACGACAGTTCAGGAATACAGAGGTGACCGCGTTAAACTTGAGCTCCTCGAAAGGAGCATTGAAATCAATGAGCTAAGCTTAGCTGTTTGTCAGTCAGCTAAGGTTTGGCTCATCTATATTTGTGTCTGTTTTCTCCTGAATCTATCTGCAGCTCTCCTTGAGATTTAATTACAGAGCTGTTGAATTACTGTGAAAGAAACAGTTTAAAGGTGGACCTGGTACAGAGCAGAGTCTACAACTGGTAACAGGCCAAATTACATTCTGTTTAAATCAACATTAGCTGATGGAATAAAATACTTTATATACCTGTTAGTGCTACTTTGATGATGACCTGTGCTTTTTGCACAGTTCTGAATTGATACAGGATTTACAAAGTGCATACAGGCCTTTTCCTGCATATCGTATATGTGTCTATTCTTTTCACATCCTGCTGACTTTTGTATTCAATTATGAATCAAAATGACATTACAAATTACAATTACAAAAACAGGTGCGTTACCACCCTCTGTACATGTGTAGTGAGACCGTTATTTGCTTGATTCATTGCTAACATACTGGACCCAATAGAGGTTTAAGTCATCCGACTGTGGGATTGACGTCAAACAAGCGTATTTGTCCTAAATGTTACACCGTTGCTTTGACAGCACCTGTCACATTAAGATTACTCACAATGTTGATGCTCATTAACCCATCAAAGACAGTTTGGAGGCAGTAAGGAAACAGATTCAGTCTCATAGTTGTCACCACTAACAAGGCCATAACCTGATACCTATTCTTTCTTTTGTCTTCAACACCGTGGCCACGGATTACTGTAAGTTGGGCGGACTTTGACTGTATTCAATTCAAGTTTCACACTGAGTATTGATTCCACCGCGATAGTTGATTGACCGTGATGACGTGGTATCGGCTCGGCATACAAGCTGCAGGAGCTCATATTGTCTCAGGAGAGATGGATGGCCAGGTGTGAAATCCTCCGGCGCGGTAAGCCCTGATGCATCACAAATTTCAAGGACGTTGCAGGGCGAGAGAGGCAAAGTGTTTTCTTTCCCAGAAAAGAAAAGGAGAAGGAAGGTGGGATAAGCCATTCACCTGAGAATGGAGAGGAGATTGTCATTCAGCGGGCGTCTGATGGCTGTCAGGCAGTTCTCCTCCACTGCAGATGTGACGTGAAAATACACTCCTCTTTCTTTTCACTCCGCTGTGTCATCCTCCCCCCCCCCCTTCATCTTCTTGGTTCCTTTCTTTATCAGGCCTGCTGTTTCTCTCTCCACTTTCTCCTTCTTTTTTTTTGCTCTTTTTTTTAAATAATAGCTCTCTGCCCTCCCACCTCTTTATTTCCCCCCAATTTTCTCGTCTTCTCTCAATCCTCTCAGCAGAGATGAGTGGGTGGAGTGAAGCATTGTGCCCTGGAGATTGTTGTGCTATCCGCTTTTCAGACGGGTTCTGCTGTGTCCGTGTGTGTGTGTGTGTGTGTGTGTGTGTGTGTGTGTGTGTGTGTGTGTACTTGCAGATCCAATAACACAACAAGACGAATGGATATTCTAGTCTGGCTTAAATTAATGATCTGAGCTATTGGTTCATCGTTGTTGTCCGACAGATATATATTTCTTACTTAGAAAATGACAGCTTATTTTCTGTTTCTCCGGCTTTTCTTACAATTCCTGATTTTGCGTTCAGACATTTTTCCCAGTTTATTTTTATTCTTCTGCCTGTTTTTCTTGCTTTTTTCCTTTCTTATTTCTCTCTCCCTCATGACTTGTCCTCTTCTCCTCTTATTCCTTTCCGTGTCAGCTCAGAGAGAAATATATCCCCCTCTCTCGCTGCATTTCCACATATCTTCGTACTTACCCCGCCTTCGTCTCCTCCCCTCCTCCTCTTCCTCCTCCTCTTCTTTGGCCATTTTTAGAAAGAAAATTCCTTCCTCGCCCACAGTATATCTCTGTGGGTGTTTGTGTGTGTATGGAAGTCTGTGTGTGTGTTTAAAAGATACTAAGGGATACACACATGCACACACACGAAAGCTTAACCACTCACCGTCTCAAGCCTCATAAATTCCTCAGCAGACTTTGGATACGATACTTTCCCCAACAGCCCACTGTAAACCACTGAATGCTATTTTCTATCATATAATTCCATTTGCATTGGTGACAAGGGAGGGGAAGGCAGTGATACCAATTCTCCACTAGAGAATTATCGGTCGTACACAGTGTTCGGCAAGAATGAAAAAAGCAATGCATCATTGGATAAATCAAGGCAGTAACTGAATAATTACTGAACATCAGTATCTCATTTGTAGTTGTTTTTTTTTTCTACCTCAATTTGTGCTGTTATTCAGGTCATTGTGTTTGTTTGCTGTGGTTGAGACAGAAGGTGGTTGTGTGTTCTTTTCTTTCTTCTTCTCTCTGCAAGTTGAGCGGCTGTGTTTGGAATAAACTTTGTGGGTTACTGAAGGCCAATACCATTACTTTTCCTTCTGAAAATAAAAATAATCTTCTTGTCCTTTTTCCGGGTTTTTAAAGTTCATGTTCAAGCCTTCAAGCCCACAATTAGAGGTAGTCTGTTTACTGTTGAATAACCTTCTTGAATATTTGATCATTGGGTCACTGAGAGAAAATAAATAAGTGAATATAATAGGACATAACAATAATAACAATAAATAATAAAAACTCACCTCTATATGACTGTGGTCAGAAAGTAACTTTTACTTACATCACCAGTAAAACAGACGCCTGGAGCTCGCTGTCCGGGGCGCCGAATCAACCACTAAAATGGATCAAGACGATGAGGTGAAACATATTTTATTACATTTTTTGCAGGTTTTGCTGGTTGATGAAATACAACTGAGACCCCACGGATGTATGATTGGCATCACCATCACCTGAAACAAGTTTGGGTGTGTTGAGCGTAACGAAATGCTACATGATCTTTTTGAATGCACAGTGTCAACATGCTAATAGATATAGATATAATGGTGAACAATGAAGGTTTTTCAGAAAACTCAAACTCATAAACATTACACATATATTGCCCACATTTCTACACAGAACAGAATTACCTGGATGAACTACTCCAGAGTGGAGCCCAGCAGGTAAGAGTCATGTCATCTATGAGTAATTACATTCCGAAAATACTGCATGATTGTCAGCTCAAAGTACTGCTAATTTCATGGTACACTATATATATATATATATATATATGACAGGATTTTCTAATTTGAGCTCACGAGACGTAATCCATGGCCTCAAATTTTTATTGAAACGTTCCCATGTTTTGTTCAATACGTGTGAAAAAATTAAATCGTTTGATCAGTTAATCATTTCGGCAGTGCACAAGGCCAAGTTGGTTGCAGATAGCTATGCGTCGAGACTCTTTAATTAAGCTTTACTTAAGCTTAAGGATGAGTTGTCAAGACATGTTGACACGGGATTATTGTTAGTAAAAGGCAATTACCAAGAGTATTGAGAGCTGCCTGAATTATATCGTCAGCGATATGCTGAATGAGAGAATGCTATCGACTTTACAGTTAGTCAACTGAAAGTCCCTGCAAAACGTGATGGTTAGAGGTGTGTGTGTGTTGAAGCAGTTGCACTGCAGTTTGTGCTTCGGAGAGAAAGGCCAGTCTGTTGTGCTGGCTCACTACAGAGTAGAAATCTCCATCTGTATTTCTCTATCTCCTGGACTCACGCCAACTGCTGCCTTCCATATAAACGCAGAGCCCCAACCGAATCAATCTGGCCACACAATTAGAGAGCACATGTGGTCTAGAATTATGAATAGATTAACAGAGATGCATAACGAACAAACGAGGACCTCGCAGAATGCAAAACTGTGCAATGATAGCTCTCTGATGAGTATGTTTTTTTCACCGGCACAGGGTGTGGAACATAAATTCTGAGTTTGACCTCTGTGTTGTGAACAAGCAGCAGATGACTGAAGTCGTTTGCCACTGGAGTTGTTGCATGGAAAAGTTTATTAGAGGAACCCTCACTCTCTCCAAATATGTGCTGCTTTATTTCTTTATATATTATACCAAACAGCATGATAAGCAGTTTCAGGGCTCTCATGATGTAAGAAAAAATTAATTTTACATAAATCCCTGTTGTAACAAGACTGAGATGAAGTAACATCAAAAGCCTGACTGTGTCAGCAGTAATCTTAGTGCTGACATGCACTGACTTTCACCTCTCCTTCCTTATTAGCCAGGTGAGGTGTGCGTGCGTGTGAGCGTGTGTGTGTGTGTCCACCCATCCATCCCTCCATCAGGAGTCTTGACAAGGTACATGTATCACTTAGCCCTGGGCTGTCCGGCCTTTCCCATCAGCCACCGCTGCCTGGAAGATTAATGACCGTCTTAATCTCACACTTAAAGACTGTTAATAGGTGGACCTGCAGACAGACGGACCTCTCTCATACTCTGCAGGAAAGAGATCCTCATTTTGTGTTGTATGTTTTGCCATTTATTCACCTACCTCTACAAAGTACAGCATCACTGTTTTACCATCACACAGGTTTAGTTTGTTTATTCATAAGATAAGAGATGATCATAATAAGAGATAAAAGACTAATCTCTCTAAATGTAACAAAGCATTTTTGTCTGTTATATGGAGGTCAAAGAAAAGGCCATTCTGTTTTTCTTTCCAGTCATTGAGAAAACTCATCAGTGCATCTATATTAGACATCTGTTGGACACATCTGTTCAGCAGATTGACCTCAGATGATGATGAAGAATGAATTAAACTATGGTTAATAAATTATGAGCCAAACTAGGGAAAATGTTTGAGCTTGTAATTAGAGGGGCACTGGTTTGATTCCTTGGTAATTTATTAGGAAATGAGTGAGTGAGCTGTAAGGAACATAAAAAATAATGTGGGTAACGTATAACAATTACAATTTCTAAAGTTTAAAAATGATTAAAAGAGCTGAAAATAAAATTTACAAACCAAAGAAAAAGTGCATTTGCTCTTGTTATCGCCTCTTGGATAGTGGTTGAACTCCCTCACCCTTTATTGTAATAGACAGCGAAGAGATGACAGGAAAGGAGGGGGGAAAGAGATAGGGAATGAAAAAAAATTAATTTTAAGTGTTGCTTTTTTGGCACAACAGTAAGTAACATAATAATATTACTTCTGAGCTGAGAAGGAACCGGGTTATCCAGATGTGTACGAGACCATGTTGCAGGTAAAAAAAAAGGGACTGTGTATAACCAGTCCTTGAATATTGCTATGAATAACAATGTCCTCTCAGTCATTTGGCAGTAATTAGATAAATGAATGCTTATTAGCCACTTCCTAGTTTATGAGTGTGCATGCAATGATTTCATTAAATCTCCCATGAGGAATTCCTGGAGGGAGAACTGCCACTTAATGGTTGAATAAGGACCTGAGTGTGTTTATAAAGCTCATACTCATTGTCATAAACCACAGTCTGTCCCAAGTATAAGAGCATCAATTACCAAGACGTGAATGAGGGTGATCATTTTGTCATTTCAGGTTGCTCTTTCTTTTCCCTCTCTCTGTTTTCTGCCCGAGTGAGCTGAGACGACAGTCAATTAAGTGCAGACATGCTGTATTGTGTGTGTCCTCATGTTACAAAGAGCTGAAGAGGCAGCGCCTCATTCTCCTCATTGTGTCAGATATTCATTCTAACAAGTTGGCATATACACGATGTACCTCTGCTCGTCTGCCATTCAAATGCGCATTGGTGATTTTCTGCTATGGTTCTTTGCAGTGACATTGGCTCAGCTGCCTAATCAGTCGTGTCTCAGCGGCACTTTTCTTTAAGACATGAAATGCTGCTTCATATAGAAACTCTACTCTCACACATGCAGGTGGAGAGATGTCTAATTCACTTTGTCTGGGTCACAATTTGTGAATATATTTAGTGGGGAGCGAAAGAGAAGGATTCTGTTTTGCCTCTCAGATTTGTGTGTTTTCCTTTCTGAAATTAAATCCTCAGTTAAAGTCTCTGCAGTTATACTCCCCCTTCTAAGTACCGTATGCAAGAAAACCTATACTTAATAAAGAAATGTGATATCATAATAAATTGTGAGTATTTAGTATGTAGGCATATCACATCTTATATATTTATGAAGTGTTTTCTATGTTAACATTACTCTGAGCTCTATTTCTCACCATAGAAAGTCTTTCATAAGGGCTAAAGGAACACGTTTACACATTTACAAGTGAAACGTATGTATAGCAGCACAACCTGACGCTGCCTTTGGCTAACATGTTTGCTGATTCTCTGCTGACTAATGAAATAAATTTGACCGTTGAATCAAGAGTTTGTTAGCTTTAAGGGTAAAACAATCTTACACAGAAAACCAAAGAAGCGCTGATAAATTTGGGCAGCTGTCATTAATTGTGTAGGACTATCACATGTTCTGAAAGTATTGTTATAGTAATTTAATAATTTATCAGTGGTACTGATTGGCACTGTCTGGACCAAGTCTGATACGAGGACAAACAGCATTGTGACCTGATAGTAAATGTGTGTGTGTCTGAGTTTCACTGGTGGATCTGAGAATATCTCAAAAGTTCAGACTGTGCTCGAGGTTCGCTGTCTCATGCTGCGTGTCGGCAGTCTGACAGCTTCTCACTCACACACAAGAGTAAAGGACGGAGAGCAAGACTGGCACAATGATATGTTTATTGAGAGGCTTTGGATAATAGAAAAGGTGGTGGCTGCTGCTGGAATATCACAACCATTGACAAAGAAAACATGGACATGAACTCCCTTATCTAGACACATACACACACACCCACACACACACTCTTCACCTCCACTCCCGTCACTCCACAGAGAGAAAAAACTTACGGCAATGCACAGGACAAGACGGTAATCACAGTTTCTACGAGCTCATTTCTACATGAAAAAATTCACAGTTACACATATACGAGGGAGCTTTTCTTCTTAGGCACGGCAAAAGCAGTAAGATGCATATCTCAACAACGACAAAATGATGATGAAAATAAAACATTTTGCACGTTTTCATAAATCCTCAGGGGCCCAGATGGACTGAATATTTACACGGGATTTAAAGTGGGAACATGCTCTTTTTGCAGCCCGCAGGGACTCGAGTCAAGGTCGCACTCGCACCAAAGGAGAAAATGGGTAGAGCATAGTATATGGCAATAACGGTGACAGGACAAATAAATGCCTGCATGTGTTTGCTCTTAACCGGACTGCTCCCAGAGTAAGGACTCAGTTCATCTGGTTACCCCCTGTATACATCTTTATATTATCTCTCTTCTTAGACATATACACATTTATAATTTGCAGAATTTGGGACTGAAACATTTAATATAAATGTAATCCCAGGTCAGACCGAAGAATGGCTATTAGAACATCATCAGTCTACATACAGCTCCACTGTCCAGCGGCGACAACGCTTCGAAACGATTATATACCAGTAATTCAAATACAGACAATATCACAGACAGTTAATTGAGCCTGTTATTTTTTTTTTGCTCTATTTCTAATTTTGTAATTCAAGATCAGAAAGTTCACTGTGTTGTCCTGTCTGTGCAGAGCGCTTCAGGTGTACGGTAAATATATAACAAGGTAATTATTGATAATTTAGCAGCCTTCTTCTGCACGCTAACACAACAGGAACACCAAGGCAGACCCCCACACTCCTCCCCTCGTCTTTGGAAAACCTTGTGCTCAGATAGGAGAGACAGTCAGTGACTCTCTCCCTCTCTCTGGTTCCACTACAGCTGCTGTAGCAGCTGGACTGTGAAACATTTTAGCTCTTTGACAGGTTGTAGCACACACCCGTAGCCTTGTACTTTTTAAAATGAGAGCCGCTAGACTAAGCTGGTGTTTTCATTTGTGTGAAGGGAGGCGAGCGCATTTGTTTAAACAGGCCCTGGGTTTAGCGGTTTGTTATTCTGTTATTGAGTCCGTACAGTTGTCTCAGGGAACCACACAGTCAAACAAGGAAGCACTGAGGCGATAAAAGGTTCGTTTCCAAGCAGTTTGACAACACCGAGTAGAAGAAAAGATACTCAAGTACTGAGGTGTATTGCTGGCATTAAGTCAATTTCCACACAAGTACTACATCAGAAAAAAAAACCCCATCAAACCTAAAAGATATTTGCTTTGAACTTAGAATTTCAAACATGAATTGAACTTCCATTTCCACCACTACGGTTCTGGATTGTAATGTTTTGCAAAATAATCGCAAGCTAAAAACTGAAGTGAATGTGTTTAATTGGCTCACAGGAATGAGCTTCTCTCACTCAAATGACATAAAGCCAAATTAGGTTCCAACTTGTTCCAAGTTGTACAGAGTCATTCAGTAATTATGAACTCATTTTCTCCCTACCATTTCATCTATTCACCAAAGTCTATCATTCAAAGTTAATTAAACCCAACTGTAATGGATAGAGAGGAATATTGTCATTTGAAACAAGAAGACCAACCATCTTGAGTTGTCAGGCGATGTGTAAGTGTGGGAATCTCCTGCATCTCTACCATCCATCCCATAGGACATGAATGCAGAATTTGTCTAAAGACCCTCCAGACGCTTTATTTCATCACAATGAGCCGACAAGGCCTGGCCCATTCCAAAGGATCCTCTACAAAAGGCCAAGAAACACTGCCGTAACCCATTATGTGCTGATCGACTGCTCAATGGAGCGTTCGGGGAATCTTTGTCAACTCGTGAACTCACGTGATCATGATGACCTGCCAGGTATACGGGTAATCATACCACATGGACTCGACCCGACTATAGGGAATAAATAATGGAAGCCATGGCATGAGCGCCACCATTTGCAGCATGGACATGTTAATCACACAGGGCATTACAAATAAATGGAAGTAACATGGATATATTTACCACTAACCCGGTCCACTGTCCACCTGGTGTTCATTGTGAGTTGTACGTCATACATCACAACTCACACTGCAACCTTTGTTGGCTGTTTGATGGTAAAAATAAACAAAATAGTCTATAATTGAGGTGACAAGGAGAGCCTGAACACACCATTAGTTTTTATCTCTGCATCCTTCAGGACGTTCAGCTCCTGATAAATCATCAAACCGCTTGAAAAACAATACTTAAAACAATGCACATTAACAAGGTCTTCATTCAGCGGTTTCCTACGTCTAGACAGAGACATTTTGAATTCCTGCTGGTAAATTTATAATTTTTTAACTTTCACACTCTTGGGTTATTTTCCTATTCTCAATGTCTGTCTCTGTGCTACTGGCTGAATTAGCTACAACAGTGACACTATTGCTTCACATACGGCAGGTAATAACAAACGCTTGGATGCTCAGTGGCAGTATTCAGAGCAACAACATACACACAAGGCAATGGGATGGCATGTGGGGCAGGATTCTTAGCCAAAACTTATTCATTTGAGATAAAACTTTTCATCTTCACAGCTAAAATGGTTTATCACAGTGATGGCATTATGGCGCAGTACGTGTGTGTGTATGCGTGTGTGAGAGTGAGTGTTTGTCCTGCATGAATAACAGACGCATTTGTTTGCTGTGTGCTTGTTTAGATAAGCCTGCGCCTGGATGTACAGCTTCCAATGTTTCTCTGTGTGTGTGTGTGTGTGTGTGTGGGTGTGTGTGTCAGCTCAGCAGATGGAGTTTGATTCTCATGACACAGGGAAATCTCAATCCCACAATGCACTGGGAGCGGCGCCAAATGTGGAAGCAGCAGCAGCAGCAATGAGGAACCAATCACAGCTTGAATTCTAGAGAAAAAAAAAGTGCTTCGCCTCTCTCTTCCTCCCATCGGTGTTGCGCCAGGAATCGCCATTGTTTGGCTATCCATCAACATGAATTGGGTCTAGAGAGCATGAGTTAATTCTCAACTTGTGTGCATAAAAACACGCACACGTATCACAGACACAGTAAAAGCGATTAACACAGATCACAAAGGAAAATGGGGACAGAAGTGGCGGTTGGTTCCCCATCGTTTCTGAGCAAACAAAAGCAAACAGGAATGTCTGTAAATCCTGGCTTCATATGTCAACAGTAAGGAAATTCCCCAGAACAAAACTGAATGTATCATCCCTCTTGGGTCTATAGGGGGAATTATTCCAAAATTAGGCCTACTTTTACATGGGATCTCTTCCTTTTGTCATCCCAAATCCCCCGACAAGAATTGTCTTTTGTTGGATTGCTGAGCCATGGCGCGAGAGAGAGAGAGAGAGAGAGAGAGAGAGAGAGAGAGAGAGAGGGGTTGATCATATTTTCACGAGAACAGCAGAACATAAAAAATTGCTTTATAATACACCTACCGGCAGTCAACACAAGGATTCAGTAATAAGCAGTAGAAGCACATGAATGTACCAAAAAAACAAAGTGCTCCCAGTCAAACGAGTGGGATGGCAGGAAGATCGTTAAAATCATTGTGATGTGTCAAAGCAAACTGATGACATCACATTCCCCTGCCAAGAAAAGGCAGGTTCAGATTTGAAAAAACAGGACATTATCACGGTGCATGAACGTGTGTTTGTGTGTGTGTGTATGTGTGTGTGTGTGTGTATGCTAGGGCTTGATCACCATGTGATTTTGAAGTCAGTGCGCCAAAATTGAAGAAAAAAAAAAGCAATTTTCCAAATAAGCATCTTAATGTTTGCTGGGATTTATACTAAGCCTCTGAAACAGCAGTTAGCTCACTGAATGAACGTCTTCACTGAAAAGCCGGACTAATGACATTAAGGCAGAGTGAGGCAGGTGTAATTGCAGGTTTTAGAACGTGACACCGTGGAACGATTTCTCTGGCCAGACATCAGGTTAGTTATGATCAGGGAACTGATATCTGTTAATAACTTAGCAGCTGGCCAGGATCTTTGACAGCAAAATCATATATTGATACAACCCTATTGTGTGTTTGTATATGTTTATTTGCTCATCGCGAAAAAAGAAGAAAAAAGAAACGTTCTTTGGCGGGTCTGGAACAAATGGAGGTCTTCACTCCCCTAATAACCAATCACAGTCCAGCGGCGGATTGTCAGATTGTCAACATAAATCTCGATGAACACCTCGGTGTGAGGTATGGACGGAAATAAATTCGGAGAGAAAGGGAGGTGGAGGAGAAGGTGGCTGGTTGCCCCGAGGTAAGGGTCTTTATCAAGGTTTCCTCCGGTTAGTCGTCCCTTCCTCCCGTGCTACTGCAGGCCCAGCAACTGGACGGTGGTTTCCCATAGGCTTAGCCGCAGCTGGGGGTCAAATGTTGGTTGTGATGTCATTTCTCTGCGCCCGTTGGCCCAGTAGCCCCCCCCACACTCCCCCTCCAAAGCCGGTGACAGAGCAGCGAACAACACTGTGGCAGCGCCCTCTGCAGGAGTCTGTGGAAGACGTGCGCGCACACACACACACACACACACACACACACACACACACACACACACAC
>NW_022280050.1:3053299-3078711 GCF_004355925.1 Anarrhichthys ocellatus
ACACACACACACACACACACACACACACACACACACACACACACACAAATAAATAAATAAACATCAAAAAGAATTCAAGTGACTCCAGGATGACAAGTTCAACAACAAGTTATACCTGCAAAAAACAAATAACGTGTCTGTGTGTGTGTGTGTTTGTGAGTGAATGCCAATGGAGGGCTGGTGTCGCTGTATGTTAGCGTCAGTGAAAAGATGGCTCAGTGTGTTGGCCTGAGTGTGTGTGTGCATAAGTGAGCGTGTGTGCGAGTGTTAGTGTTGATGCATTTTCACAATGATCTCAGTGTCAGCTGTGAGACCAGGAGCAGGTGTCAGAGCAGAGAGGGGATCACATCCTGCGAGCATCAACAATACACTTGCAAACTTTGTGTGTGGGCCACTGTGTGTGTGTGTGTGTGCGTTGTACAATATTTCATAACATGAATTTTAATTGTTTCTCTGAATTAATTA
Organism: Anarrhichthys ocellatus; assembly: GCF_004355925.1. Classification (NCBI taxonomy): domain Eukaryota; kingdom Metazoa; phylum Chordata; class Actinopteri; order Perciformes; family Anarhichadidae; genus Anarrhichthys; species Anarrhichthys ocellatus. The sequence continues at coordinate 3,053,765 of NW_022280050.1, forward strand.
TTACTTCGGTACAAGTGACGATACTAGCAAACACAACTTGCGCGACATTATTCATGTTGCTGTGTTCACACATGAAGCGGTTAAAGCGCGATAAACGACCGCTTTTTGTGAGAAGAAAATAAATTTAAAAAACAGGCCACAAAAAAACAACAGGCCACTAATTTCATTGCTTATTACGCTTCAGAAGTAACTGGTCAGACTTTGGCTGTTCTTGATTAAAACATAAGTCTGTTCACGCAAAAAGAGCTATTCATCTTAATTAATCAATCTTAAATACAAAAATGACACTGCTGATAAAAACAGAGAGACAGTAAGCGTCAAAAGGAACCTTTTCCAAACTTTCCAAACTCTTGTCATGACCATTTTTCGTTGCATGAATATAAGATCAAAGTGGGAACGAGACCTATCTAAAACATATAAGCATAGAAAATAAGTGTCCAATTGTGTTAAGTATAAAGTTATTCAGCAAGGTAATTGGAACAAGAAGGCTGATGCAACGATTAACTGTTCTAGCTGTAGCATGTCTCTCAGTAGAGAGGACCACACTTACTCATTAGAAACTGAAAAAAACAAATTGTTTTGACAGACACTTGGACTCTAATCAGGTCATCTTTGAAAAAGTTTCACATCAGCTAGATGTTTTTTTTCAGTAGAATATGCTGATTTGTTCTGATATAACACTTTCTGACCTGTGTAAGGGAGCCAGGCTGCAGGCACAGCTAACCCTTCCCATTTGAGCCAGAGGTGTCTCCACATCGAGAACCCACTGCTGCCCAAATCCCCGTGCCGTGACTGTCTATTTTTCTATGTTTGTATGTTTCTTACATGTCTGTATGCCCCAAGTATTATTTTGTCTTTAATAATTTTGTTGTTTAATGCTTTACTTGCAAAGGATACCGAACAATACTCAGTAATTACGATGACTACTCCCTCCAAATATATATTGCAGCATGCTGCCTCAGAGCATCACAATTCTCAATGCCTTGCAGCTACTTGTCTTTATTTATCTTGTGTGTGTGTGTGTGTGTGTGTGTGTGTGTGTGTGTGTGTGTGTGTGTATATATATTGTATCTACTTCGTTGATTGTCCTTTTGTTGTCTGCTTTGTGATTTAGGGTTAATAAAGTACTCTCTCTCTCTCTGTCTTTTTAATACTCTCTCTGTTCATCTTCTCGCCTTTGGCTCTGAATGAACCTAAATGTTACGGCTCTACATAAAAAGGTGTTGTAACAGGAGAGACACAGTTTTGTGTGTTTCTGTGTGTGCGTGTTAATGATAACATGCATGAGTTTCTGTGATTAATGTGTTTTGCACATGTGGGGCAGAACCATCCCGAGGGTTGTGCTCGGAGGCCAATGCCTGTGACAATTGCCTTTTTGGGGCTCAAACGCGCACGCACGTCTCCTTCCATTAAATCCCAGGGACATTAACAGCAGCCTGCGGCCAGCGCTTCAAGCTAAGCAAGAAATGTTTTATAAATATAACACACAGTGAACAGCCTGCCTTGATTGTTAGTAGCACTTCCATTTTCAGTGATGTGGATAGACTGTGTATGCGTGTGTGTGCGCATGACTGATTGTCTGTGTTGAGAAAGCACACTGAGACACAACATTTTACCTTCAAGACATTTACACTCTAGTCATTCAGTAACAGAAACCAGCAGCGTTAAGTGTAGCTTGAGGGATCAATGATTTAAAGTGAAATAGATTAAAGCCTCGGAGTCCTTAACAAAATCTTGTAACGATTAAGTAATTGAATCAAAATAAAGGGTTAGGGACTGTGAGTTGAGAGGGAAAGTGGTGAGTCATTGGTTTATTTTAGCTCTTATCATAAGTGTATTATAAGTGTACTTTAATATTTATATCATAGCTGCTTTGCTGACTTGTGCAAGTAAAGCAGATGAAAGTATAGCACTGTGTTTTACCCTGAAAAGCAGGCGAGCGATGGCGCTCTGCACCAGGCTTAGGGGTGTCCAGAGATGGCGATAGAGAGCAGTATCCACCATGCCGGGGTCCACAGCACATGAACTCAGTGGGAAACCTCCACGCTGCAGCTCCTGGTGGAGGTGGGAACTAAATAACAGCTGGGCCAGCTTACTTTGACAGTAAGCAGCGTGGGCTGAATAACACTGGCTGAGGAGAGAGAAACCAATAAATACTGTAAGACTGTTACATTAAAACTATGTTTAAATACAACAAGGATAAAAGAGCAGTTAAAGAGTTGTTTTTCTCAGTTTATTCTACTGAAATGTTGCCACAATAGGTTGTATTTTTCCTGTTGAATAAGGCCAAGCTCTTCTTACAGTGGAAACTTAACGAGACCTCTCTGGACCCTCAGGCTAAACAGGCGAACAAGGACGCACAGTGTCATTGATGTGAAGCATCTGAAACCAGACAACCTCATTCGACTGCCGAGCCACAGCTCCAGCAACTTACAGAGATCTACAACTGGGGAGATCTAGTCCAACAATAAAAGTAACAGCAACAGCATTTGCAGATGTAAACACGCTGATGTGCTACAGGAAAGGAGAGTATCTGCAGTTTCCACACCTGCCAGGCAGTCGGCACGACACTACTGAAGTATTGTTTTTTTTCTTTTTATCATCTGCTGTTTGTCTAGGCGTTTGTCTGTAGAAGTAATTTTAATATCACTTTGCCATCATCGGATTGATTTACACATCTGTTGATTATTGTTTAGATCGTTGATACACAGACTCCCTATTATATAATATTGAATATGTGTAAAGCTCATTGAGTATCTCATACACCCTTGAGGAAGTTCCAGATTGTAATTTTGTTAATTGTATTTCCTTTACAGTTGGTAAGTTTGTCAAATTAGCAACAAGACACATTAGGGACCTCACCCTTAAAACAGTTTGGTTTCATATTACTGTTAAGGTCAAATCTGGTCACAGCTATACCTTGTAGCAGTACTGGTGGGAAACTTGGGAGAATACAGATAGTTCCTTTTTTTCCAGTCGTCTTCCAAGCACCCTTGAGGGCATCACTAAAGCCTTGCACGGCATTAATAACGGAAAGAATCTTGAATTAAATTAGTATTAATGTATTGTGAGAGGCTAGGCACACTGGTATGTGCCTTTGCCCACCACTAGGGTAATGTAACACAATGAAGATATTCAGGCTGCTAATGCTTCAGGACAGCTAACTGGAATGATACTGAGCCAACTGGCGCCAACAGTTGCCCTCTCATGCCAACAAGAAAATTAGACACTGGCGTAGGTGATGGGATTTGAAATGTTCTAAGAACAAAGCAAAACAAAACAAAAATGAACAGTTCATTCTGGTTTAGTACACCTATGGTATCATTTTTGTGGTTTTGTTCATTGGAGTTTGTTTACATCCTGTCTAATCATCTGACCGATTTCCCTGTGATCCCAGATCTCATCAATTAACTTGGTCAAATGTTATTATCACTGAAAAAAGTCCAAAATAAACTGGAATTATCCTTTACTGATTAAATGTTCTTTAAATACCACTCTTTTTAAAAAAAGCCAGCTTTGTAATATATAATTTGATACGGTTGTGATAACGTGTGTGTGTGTGTGCGTGTACGTGTGCGTGTGTGTAAGCCCACCAGCTATTTAAATCATTTAGTCCGATCTCGCCAACGCGGTGGGCTGACGAGGAGACGTTGACAACGCGCGAGAAGTAACCACATTTCCCAGAATCCTTCAGTGTGTCCAGGAGCAGCCAGGTCAACAGGAAGTGGCCTAGGTAGTTCACGCCAAAGTGCTGCTCAAAGCCATCTTCAGTACGACCCTCAGGAACCAGCATGACACCGGCTTGACACACACACACAAACACACTCACACATAAGCATTTAAAGCACACAAAAATACATTTCAGTGTTGGATGTTGAATGTATTCTAAAAAATGTAAAAAGAGCCCATGCTGTTCAAACAGCCTTAAATTGGTCAATGCTATTCTAATAATATAATAGAGGGGTCTCTAATGTGTCTGCAGAACTCATTATGTGTGATCACACCTGTGATCTGTCTTTAGTGACTCATCAGTGGATGACTCACCAATAAGGGGACACCTGTGGCCTCAACACTACGTGCTTGGATTGAGAGCGCTTTGACTTTGATGGAATTTAACCAAAGAAAAGAAATCCAGTCTGGGGATGACGGGTTGTGTCGAACTTGAAATATACTGAATGTAAAAGTGTGTGGCTTCAATGCTTTAAATCCTTTTAAATTCAGTCAGATAACAGCATCTAAATTAATCTCGTTGAAGACTTCTACTTCTCTCACTGAATACTAGATGCACTACTGACATCCTCATCACTCACCATTGTTGACTAGAAGGTTTAGCGGGAGGCCCCGCTCCTTGAAGCGCTGGACAAATTGACGGACAGACTGCAAAGAGGCGAGGTCCAGTTTGGTGAACTCCACTGGAATGGACACACACACACACACACACACACACACACACACACACACACACACACACAGACGTCAGAGCCATTGTAAATGGATTATTTCTGCTGTAAGACATCAAAGAGTGTATTAATCATCTCTTACAGTAGGCTCGGCGGGTTCTTAAACTACGATGCTGGCAGCGCTCTGCTTCAGTTGTACCAGCACATTATTTCAAACCTAATACTTCTTCCTGAGCCCCATCAGAGCTTAACACACCGTTATATCAGGTCTATTGTTTGATCAGACACAGGTAGGACAGCAATGCCCAGGAGCTGGTATGATCAGAGTGTGAAAGTGACTCTGTGTGCTTAAGAGTAAGCGTGTAAGTGTGTGTGTGTTTGTGTGCTGTATGCAGTGAAATTACTTTGAGGATGCTGAACACTGTGATACTTCAAAACCTTGACAGACACACACTTCTTGTGGGGACATCTACTTAGCACCGTATGAAGCGTTTTAATGTTCAAGCAGCACTAGTATTGAAATACCTCCAGAAGAATAAGACAGCGATGAAGTGAGACCTAACTAGCCAATAAACGATATGGGATTACTGTAAATTGTCCGGTGTGTCTGTCCCTCATGTCACTGCTCCAACTCTGGGAGAATGTGTCATATTGAGTTGTCCAAGTTTTTCCACTCCAGCACCATGTTTGTGTGCGTCTAAAGAAGTAAAGTCATCTTATTCATACTGTAAAATGTACTAGATTGAGTTTTGCAAATTCAATTCTGATTTAGCGTTTACTCTTTATCTTTTCCGGCCAGTTCGTCAAACCTTACTAACTCTGTCTGTCTTCCTCATACTGTTGAGATAGATAAAAGTGAAGGCGTTCATCCCTCTTTCTCCAACATGCTCCTTGACTACGGAGTCACTCCTAATCTTAAAAAAGTAAATTTAAATCTCCTTTCATCAAGACAGCCTTAAAATCTCCATTCTTCGTCCTCCTCTACAGGCTTTCATTTCCGAGCACTTCTCTGCCAGAAAAACAAATGATAAGAATGTAAATACTGCATGTCCTTTTTGTGACTTTTGTTTTTTTGTATATGGAATTGATAATTTTCTTACCAATCCCTCACCAAAAATCTAAGAGCAATATCAATGCAGCGTAAGAATACAAACACATCTGAGCATAGAAAAAAAGCTTACTGAAGGATGTTCCCTTGTGCCATATTTCAGGCTCGCCAATATGTGCAACGTTTGCATTTTATGTTTGTCCTCAGGCCGGTAGGGGAAACCATAAGAGTTATTATAATATTCAGCGGGGACATGGTTTTCCACTTCAACTCTCAATGGAGAGGTGACAGAGGTAATATTCTATTTCACCGTATCAGAGAGAGCAGTGAGTCTGGGATCAACGATGACAATGTAAAGCGGGGATATCAACATATCGACATGAACCCGACCCAAATATGTAAATATCATTGTTTCGTGTTGAAGTACTTTATTGGTATTTGATAAATCCTGTTTGGGTAAAAAGTACTAAAACATGAGAGGATACAGAGAGAAGGCCGGGCCTTTCAAACATCAGGAAAATGACATATTGTTCCTCCCTATATAACGCCAGTAAGCTTTGGAGAGGGTCAAATATAAACGGACAAAGACAGGAAGAAGACTGAGCAAGGAGAGCTGATAGAGAAAAAAGCCTCTGTGACAGACGAGAGCGCAGCCATTCCTGATGGTCTGATAGCAGCCTTATCTCCAAGCCATGACGCTCACCTCATGCTGACTGTGTGTGTGCGTGCATGTGTGTGTGTGTGAGTGTGTTTGCAAGAGAGAGAGAGAGAGACACAGAGAGGAAGAAAAAAGAAAAGACAGAAGCAGCGAAAACAAATGTGTGCATTTGAATGACAACCACAACTATATCTCAGTGTGTGTCTGTGTGTATTTGGCTTGTATAACAGCAAGCAAATGTGTGTGTGTGTGTGTGTGTGTGTCCTGCCTGTCAGTCCTCTCCTCTCGAGTGGGCTCCCTTGGGGCCGGGCCCTTTCAGACAGCCCAGTGATGTCTAGAAAGCCCAGCGGGGGGGACATGCCATCGACCTGGCATGGGCCCGCTGCTGCCGGCCCTCAATTAAGACCCCAGGATCCTCTATGAAGCTCAGCTTCCTTCACTCAAACACACGGACTGTGTTTTTATTACATGGGAATCATTTAAAACCAATGACAGGAGCTGACATTAGAGACACACACATGCTGTTTAAGACCCACCGGATCTATTCAGTCTCCATTTCATCATTATTATCATTTCAGCTGCTTGTTAACTGAAATTAAACTGTGAACTGCAAATTAAACAGCTAGTTAATTATTTTAAATTGATTTTGAAAGCTGGTGTGAGTCTCTTACTGAAAGTGTTAAAGTGGTTTAATAAAAGCGATGTAGAAATAATGCAGAAATGTCTAAAGGCATGCCAGTTGATGATGTTACTTTAGGTGGAGTATGAAGCCATGTCAACAACCATAAATAATGTTAATACAAATAAATATTATATATTTGAGTGTGCCGTACATAGCTGACGTGTCGGTCGTGTTAATGTAATTTAAAGTTTGACGTAAACCTAGAGAAGGTTGGTAAATCGTCAGTTTCTTCTGGACTGGATATTTATAATGCCTTGCCACTTCTCCACTATTTCATTACGGTCTTAAAACCTATTTTAGTACTTTATTTGACAGCTGAAGGCCAGTGGAAAAAAACACTTGGCTCGGGTCTTGCAAAATTTATAGTGCCATGATTTCAAAACATCTTTGTCCTTTTCGTTCTCAACAACCAGTGTCACAAACTGCCACAGAAAGGTCTTAAAAGGATTGAGGTTTGATAAGTAATTTAAATGCTGAATTCAGATTTGATAAAATGCATTAAATCCCACTTCCAATCTGAACAGTTAATTAATTCCATCAGTTCAGTAAAGGGCCAGCACTTTGGAGATCCAAAATAATATTCATAACTTTGTTTTCATTAGAGTATAATCATGAAACTAAGAATTGTTCTGTTTTCCTTAGCTTAGTATGAGACCTTAGTATCTACATAGGGAGCTGGTCTTCTTCAGAGAGTCCACCGTGTTGCACCGCCATGTTTCTACAGTAGCCCAGAATGGACAAACCAAACATTTCACATTATTACATTACGTAAAGGCTCCCGTAGTTGCTCCTAAAGTAGTGTTATTACGGTAAGGACGGCCTCAGCGAGGCGAACAGTCTTACCATAATTTTACGGATCACGTTACTGCAGTCTTGGAAAGGGAGGAGTAAGTGGAAGGGTATTAAGTTGGTTGAAATCCACACAGCTAGATGCCACCAAATCCCACACACTGTCCCTCTAATCATTTCATTACAGACATATGGTTTGTCATGTCAAAGTAGGAAAAGTAGGAAAAGAAATGGCTGAATTCCATTTAGCTGCTTCATGGCTCATCACGGTACATAAATAGAACAGAGCCGTCGTTAATGTTTTTAGTAACACCTGTGCTTTTCAGTCAAAATGCCTGCAGTGAAAAAGGACTAAACGACGTTACTGTTGCCTACAATACAACAGATTTTCAACACAGTGTGCTTCTTGGCATTACTTCCAAACAAAGACACTTGAATGCACCATGTCACATTTGTGACTCGTGAAGTCTTGAAGGGGGCGAAAGTCAAAGGACGGTTTCATGGAAGAGTAGCGATTTCTATCTCTGCTTCAGAGCTTGTGGACCAACACCGTCCTCTTCCCCTTTTCCGTTTCCTCTGCCACACAAACAGCTCCGTGTTTGCGTCTCAACCGGTTGCTCTTTGTGGACGGGAAAGCAGACACGAGAGTGTTATCCAATTGCGTCTGTAATTTTGAACACTAAATGTGATTAGAAATGGTTCCTGCCACATCGGTGCACAATCAGAGCCACAGCAGTCAACAAGATAAAAAAATAAAAGCTTGTTCCAACGGAGAATCCCTCAACGGTTTATACCGAAAACATGCCGACAACTACAGAGGAGGGAGCAAGTAAAAGTGGTCTAACGAATAATACAAATGAAAATAAACATGTTTATTAGTTATATGAAGATAATAATCTTATATAATAAGAAGCAAGGACTAAATGTTTACAGTGCATGCATTCATGTTTTAGCCTAAAAAAATACAGAGTTCTGAGTTGAATCTATTTGAACGAAACCTTCCTACAGCAGACTTTAACATGCGTTGTGTGACTCGATTGTGAATACAGTAGACATGATGAAGCCAAATTAAAACTAAATTAAGTATTAAAATTCTTCGCTGGACTGTTAACACCTTGACGTGCTATTTATTTTTGGCAAATTCTTTGCTGTCAGAGATCAAACGACGGTCCTAATGCGGTCATATGAGACTGATCATCTTCAGACGTGTTTTCTAGATCAGTTTTATTCATTTTTGCCGTAAACACAACTCTGTAAAAGATGACTGTCAAGTCATAAACTCACCGTGATCTGAAGCATGTTATAATTTCCTTGCATCACACCTTGCTACCTCTCTACTGTCTAAAATACGATTAAAAAACACATGACGCTGGTTGAATGGACTGCCCCCCCCCCCCCTACAAAACCACCTCTTATGGGGTGAGAAGGGAGTAAATGGTTTCAATTTGAACTGCCTGATAAAAAAAAAAAAACACAGTGATATCTAAGAATATTAAGTCTGGGCATAGTGCCTCCACAGACATTTTTCAGCTGACGCAGGAGAGAGGAGGCTGGCTGGAGGCCCAGTCAACTCCAGCTTGTAGTGTTAAAGGAATGATAAATTCGAGACAGCTGTAAATCTCTCACTGCATATATCGTAAGGCTGTCTTACACGCACACAAATAATATAGCACTACTACAAATAAACACGCACGTATACATACGTTGTATACACACACACACACACGCAATCACTCAGAAATAATACACATGAATGTACACCACGTCATGGTCGTAATGTGCACAAAAACATATCTGTTGGTGTAGAAACGCACACTGACAAGGTCAGTCTTTTATAAACGTTCAACTTAGTTCAATTACTTTTATGCGTTAACTAAACAAAGGCGACAAAAATGATGTTGATTGGAGTGAAAGAGCTTAGGTAAAATGGTAATAGTTTTTGTCGGAAGGGAACAGCTGGCTTACCTAAGCGAGAGAAAATGTAATGTGTGTTAAGCAGGCAAACACACACACACACACACACACACACACACTCAGGTTGCCTTGCTTCCCACTGTAATCTAGGTCCATGGTTTGAGGCACAAAGTGTTACTTTCAAGCGCACCGTGACTAAAGTTAGTGGACAGACAGCGCTGCCTTTGGCGAAAATACCAAAATAACCTGTGTGTTAGTGTGTGTTTATAATTTAAAGTAAAATGCTTTAAGCCTCATTGACTAAAGCCCACTTGCAGTCTGAAGGCATTAGCATATTTCCACAGGATTGTACTCAGGGTTTTCTAGGGACAGTACCTTTGTTACACAAGGCGATACACGACAACATGATACCAAATGGGACAAAACACCTTCACATGTACAAAGATATACTTACATACAAACAGGTGCAAAGGATTGTTCAACAACACAAATGCCTGTAATATTCATACTTTATAGTGACTGGTTTCTTCTATATGGTTGAACCATATGGAGCAGGGCTGCATGCGCAACAGATTATGTGTGACTAACGGAAAATGGATAATGCGCTCACTCACTCGCTCCCTCATTCTCTCCCTTGCTCACTGTAGCCTACATAAAACTATCACAACATGAAATATGAATACCCTCTTTTCCTCTCACAAACTTTGAAGCCTGCTCACAGCCCGACATGCTAACTAGCTCGCTTGCCCTACCACATCTACCTGCATCCAAACAGGAAGGCGGCGGTAAAGTAGTAAAGCCCGCCTCTTGCTTGATTGGATTGTCTGCCCGGTGTGACTTTGACGAGCGGTGCGACTCCGCACCTCGCGCTGAAAAGTTGAGAATATTACGTGACTCCAATGAAAACCAAAATCAAAAAGCTTCTCGTGAAATTAAATTCTTTGTCATTGGTGACACATTGAAGTTCCCAGTTTAAGAACCACCTCTGCAGCTACAATGAGCCGTCTCCCATTTCTCATAACAGACAAATGTGCAAACACGAGGAAGGATGCCAAAGGGCGTTTGGACAGAGATGTTTAAAGCTCCTGCCTCACATACTAATGAGAATCCATTACAGTCTAATTCAAACACACACACACACACCAACACATTCTCATTCAGTGCACAAGCATCTGGCTATCGACACCCCCTTGTCCCTTATGCCTCAGTGCTTGCCAATTACAAAAGAAGTAATCAATTCCACCATAGCCCCGTCCGGGGAAATCGAATTCAATGACACCAGCTACATGGCCGCTGTCTCTGTACATGACAGCACTTACACACAAGCAGGGACCCGAGCAGCCGGCGTTCTGCTGCTCCCCACTGGAAACTCCTATATAGCCTATATGAAACTTTACACTTTTAAACTTTAAACTATATGAAGCTTGGTTGCTAAGAACTGCATGTGGGGTAATTGGGGTCATTAGCAGAATGAGCTAATAAAAACTGGAAATGGCTTTAATTTGTCTTATAGTCTAAGTCCATAAATTCATCTATTACCTTGGTGCAGTACTACAACATTGTCTCATTAGCATAAATAATGTCAACATTAGGTGAAAGAACCATATCGTGGCTACAAGTAGCCAAGATGAGCTTCCTGCATAGGGTGGCTGTGCTCAGCCTTAGAGGTGAGGTGAGGTGCTCAGACATGCTCAGACAGGATTATACACCTCGTCTGGCCTGGGATTCGCCTCCGGGTCCCCAAGGAAGAGCTAGAAACTGAGGGACGACTGGAATACCCTGCCCGGCCCCGGATGAGCGGAGGATAACTGATGGATGAATGGGTGCCGAAAAGACTTTAGCAGAAGATACACCGGTGTATCCTTGCTTACAACTCCTGCGGCAAGCGTCCTTGCTCCCCGAGATGTATTTTGTGAATCCTAACATCCTTCACGTTGGAGCGCTGAGATTGATTTCCGGGTCACAAGCAGAAGGATCGAGGAGACGAAGAGGCATAAAATCCAGAAATGAGAATAGCCCGAGGTGTCTCCAGGGCCACCCTTTGCCACGATGACGCACACGCGGACTCAACAAGGTGAAAACAATACCAGCTATATGCTATTGTGGCTGGTAATAATAAATAATTAGTACAAATCTTTAAAAATCCTCCGAGGTAAACACCTGCTGACGAGCCTTGCAAGGTGATACCGACTCGAGGCCGTTCGGTACGGGGAAAAAATAAGTCACGAGTCTCCTTAGTCATGAGACGATGGTGGAATTTATGGTGCTGTGAAGGTCAGCCGAATCAATTTCTCAACATGGGAGTTACAGAGAACACTGTAAGCGTTAGTCAATGGAGTAATAAATCTCGTTTGTCTCGTCTGCACCTCAATTTCCCCTCCACCTCGTCTTTCTTTTCCCTCTTCTAGTTTCCTATATTTGCCCATTTATCATGCCCCCCCCCCCCCTGTCTCCTTCCACTTCCGCTCTCTACCCCTCCTCTCAACATTTCGCTTAACTTATCTCCCCTCGTCGTCTGTTCCGAGGCTTTTCTCTCGTACTTTCACCTTCCTCACTGTGCATCAACAACACTCCTGACATTGTACGGCCAGCATGGAAGCGCTGTGTGTCTCTGTATGGGTGTACACACCTGCAGGTGTGCAATTATGTGTGTGTGTGTCTAGTAAAAACTGTAGAAACAAGCCTGAGGGACACACTGCCGCAGCTTTGCCCTTTATCTTCAAACAGCGGCAAACGAGAACGAGTAAACACACGCACAAGCATGCGTGTGTGTGTGTGTGTGTGTGTGTGTGTGTGTGCGTTCTCAGACATCTTTGCAATGTTACCTTTGGCTTCCTTGTACTCTTCACAGATCCTTCTAACGGCCACCAGACCCTCCTGCTCATCCCTCCCACCTGGAAGAGAAGGAGACAACACAGATTAATACAATGTCAAAATAGGTGTGAAAAAAAACATGATCCTGGTTGTAAATATTTTTTGTCTCAAAGGGAGGCGACCGTAAGTACTGAAAGTAGCATGTACAGAAAAAAACACACACACCAAATATCAATCAAAGTAGAAATAACTAACATGACATAAGGTGCGTTAACCTTACAATGGGTGTACTGTATTAATAAAAAGCTTGACAATACGGTGTGTTACTTACACATCAGACATTACGTATGGTAATATCTTTAACAAGCTCAGATGGCCTGGTGAAATACACAGGCACAGAGTCTATGACTCAGCACAGAGTTTTCTGTTTACAGATGTTTGCATACAAACTGTCTCTATGAAAGACAGAAGAATATATATTGCACAGGATGAAAATATAAGAAAGACACTTGGAGATGAAAGAAACTGAGCGCTGCTGTCTAATTTACTGACCCTTGTTTTCAAGAGAACCGCTCCAAGTTAATCGCACAAGGGCACCGACAAACACACAACTTCATAAACTGACCTCCTACAAATTATTGCGGTCAATTAGGCTAGTCAATTAAGTCATAAATCAACTGAAAAAACACTGATTGACAAAACATTAGTCAAACATTAGCTGGTTCCCACTTCTCAAATGTGCAGCTTGGCTGCATACTGCATACACACTGCATAAACACACACACACACACACACACACGCAGGCAAACTCTCCTTTTACCCCAAATCATACACACAAAAAGCCTAAATGCACCCTCTAATTTTGTCTCTGCACACACACACACACACACACACACACACACACACACACACACACACATATATTAATCTTGGATTATCACACAGGCCTTTTCAAGGGCACAGCATCATTTAGGCTGATGCACTGTGGTTAGCGCTGGGCTGAAGGATGTGGCTCCTCTGGTTGACGCGTTGCAAGGGTCACACAAACAGTACCGAAACTAAATAACTTCTGACAAACAGTTGTTCTTCAACAGGCATCTCTGCGTATGGACCAGCAGTCACTGAGAGCGCCGCATTTCATTAAATACACATTTCTGCACGAATGCGTTCGGTCAAAGCTCTCCATTGAAATAGCCTCTGATTTTAAAAAAATGCCCCGAGGAGTTAATTTGCCAACCAAATATTTTGGGCTGGGGGTTGAAAATGTAACCTAATTAATTGACTTAAATAATCTTGCTTAAGCTGAACAAATGGATAAAAAGGTAAGAAAGTCCAAACATACACCTCGTACTTTTATACTCGCACCTGTGACAAGTTGAATATTAACCTCATGTCTGTGTATATTTAGGTTAGTACCTGTTTTTAACCATGACAAAGCTGATGCATTGTTTCCTTCTTTGTTTTCAAAAGTGGCGCTTATTATATTCAATGACTCAAGAAGAAAGGCATTCAAACTGTACATTTGCTATTTGTGTCAAGTTTGAACTTCCACATTTCCTTCATTCATGTATTTTCATTCTCTTGTAAAGGAACTATGGCTATGCTGCGATGCACAACTTGCATGCGTGCTGTAATTCACATGCTTCTAGTATATTCACTTCATTCCATTCATATTTTGCAGCTGCAAAGACTACATTTTCCAAATCATATTATCTTATATTAAAAACACTCCAAAAGGCACCATTTTAATTCAAAATCTACTCAAAACCCCTTCAAGCCCAATTGCATCCTGGTTAACATCCAACTGGTATTTGACAGCGCTGAGGCTTCGAAGCATACTCTCATCACACAAGTACTATGCAAGCACTCCACCTGAAATATGTATCCACTTCTTCTCAAGAGAGGACTCCACTTTACCATAAATATTCTCACTTTATGAATTATCTGAAGAGGTGGGGCTACTTGAAATGGAGATGCACACACACAGTCCTGCATGATCCAACGGACACCTCGCCTAAAAGGTTCTCCATGTATTGACTTTGTGTGTTAATCACACATAGGGCTCAAGTCTCATTTATGTTCTGCTTAAACCGTCTCCAAGGATACTCTGACATTGTCTTTGCGGTGCACACACTGAATGAATAAAGAGTTTTCTTCAAAGTTTTGAAGCTTGTGACGTGAACTGAATGGAAAACAGTCTTATTTTTCTGTTGACTCCCTCTTTGCGCAGACAGAAATCCACAGTGATTATTATAGTTCAGATTTTATTTTTCAGACTGTTGTGCAGTGGTGTTGTACTAGTTGTACTAAAATCTAAAGATACCTATCCCCACCTGTAGGCCACCGTAGCTTTCCGACATGCTTGGAAAGGGAGGGGCTGAGCTCAGGGGTATTTAGTTGGTTGCAACCTGCCAAAAACCACTAGATGTCGCTAAAACATACACATTGTCCCTTTAAAGACCTGTGAATACTCAGTAGGAAGAAATACACACTCAGTAAATGAAGTTTCTCTACTTATTCTCTGCTGCACGTCCCAGTAAAGGTATTGCATGAATTTGCTTTAGAACCATTGGTTGTTTATTCTTCTTCTGTTTGACAGAAGAAGAATTGACAATTTATTCACAAACCCACTGCTGTCTTATCTTTTGGGGAAAAAATGTAATAAATTGAAGAAAAGCATTAGTAAAAGCCATTATTTATGCCCCCAAAAAATATAAAAGATAATGTTTGTTTGACAAATCAGGAGTTGCAATAATTGTAAATATAGAATATGGTTTTCACATGGGTACCTTAATCTACAACCATTCTGTCATTTCTGTAAGTGATGTCATGCATTTTAAGGGTTATTTCCACAGAATATGAAATGTGAAATCCCTGTTTAGCTGTGAAACACTCTGCAGGACTACAAGTCTTATAGTCGTCTGTGGTTTATTCTGATGACCTGATGATTGACTTAAGTTGAAACCAAACCAAGTAACTGTGGACTACAAACAGAGAATAAAGAGGAAAACTTGATCCTGTTAGTTTAATGGAAGCAGCAGAGACGACATCAGGCCCCACGGGACTACAGTACATTTGAGGAGATTCTAATGGCAGTTTGCTCAGCTGCACACCAGTGTTGCTGAGAGAAATCTTAAGATGAAAATGAAAATGCACTTCCTCAAAATATAATTCCCCAAAAACCCTCCAGACAAAAAGAACAACGCACAACAATACAAACAACCAAACAGCTGCATCGCACCACTGTTGTGGTTCTACCACAGAGAAAACTACGGATGTAACTGATCAGGATACAAACAGCTTCAGATGCCGCTGGGCAGATTATCATTAGGCCTGTCACTGTAACACATCAGTTGAATGGCTGATGTGCAGTTGTTTGCCAAATTTTGCTCGACAAATCACTGTTGTTTTTTCCTCCACAGGGTTGTTACTCTAATAATATTTTCATATTTACATTTATGCAAAAACTAAGTCCCCGGGTTGGGACCTTTGCTGCATGCATTGAAATCTCTAAATCGGATTCATCAATGTGCACCAAACAATTCACTTCAGAGCCTCGACTCAGAGGGCTCAACAAAATGCTGAGGTGTGTGAACAGGAGCTGAACCGCTGATCACAGACGGAGTCTTGAACTGCATAGCATTAAGGAGAAAGACAGGGAAGACATCGGAGGTGCAGTGATCGACACATTTTAGCGAGTGGCTCGGGGGATACAAGATGAGTGAGTGATAGTGCATCGCATCGCCTTGATAAGTAGGTACTCAATAGCACTTCAAGGAAGGAAGAGAAATATATAGACATAGTGGCAATGGGAATGCATTGAGCTGAATCTATATACAGTACAAGTACAAGTACATGGTCTTGTTTTTATCTGTTTTTCGTATCAAACTTTCGATGGTAGCAGCTATAAATTCAGACCTGTTGATATTATTTTAACAGGTTACACAGATCATTTTAAAGGGTCATTAATCTCCTCCGTTTGGTTATTGGTTAACTTTCTTTATGAATATTAAATAAACGCTCTTGCCTTTTCTTCAACATATCTTTACCAAGTTTAAAAATTCATACTTAAGACTTTGTATACAGATCATTTTGTTTTTCTGTGTCAGTGCGCAGTACAATTTTGGGAGTTTCACTTAGATGCTTCCCTTACAAGACTCCGTTGCACTGCATTAATCTGCAGAGAGTTAATATCACTAAATAATTTATGGAACAACACCAGACCTTGTTTTATGCAATAAAAACAAAGCCTCTCTTAATCCTAAATTTGCATTTAACACTCGGTTTGATAACAGCCTTTTAATCCCAGCAGAGCTCAAACAGTCTTGGCATCATCTCACAGTGGAACTTCACATATTCTCTTTTGATGAAAACAAACAGTTTTGATGTTATTCCAAACCTTGAGCGGATCAACGAGTTCTCCACAGGCATCTGAATGCGTTGTTGACCATCTCGTACTAATTAAGGATCTCGTGACAGCGACAGGCTTTTTTAAAACAGGCACACAGGGGATGCCTTTAATATGACTGACACTTTATTATAAAGGAGAAGAATAGCTTAGAAGCTGAGTAACCCAAACAACATGGATACTGTAATAACAAAAATTGCGAAACCCACAGCAATTCTGTAGAGTGTCCTGTGTAATCGGGACCACTCTCTGGATGTTATTTTGAAAAAGTAATGAATTAAGAATTTCTCGTTGCTCTCTTTAAAGTTATCATAACCTTACCTAACTTGTCTCTCAACAAGAAAAGACATCCCGTTATTAATCATCTCCCTTTAGTGTTACTTTCTAAAAGTCATACCATCACTTAGCTGTCCTCTACTCAGCCTGAAAAGTTTTTTTTGTCCTCCTCGTCCCTGTATTAGCGGCGAACAACCGGGCAAAACTAATCTCAGCCGGTTTAGCAGTGATTGAGGCGTCATTATCTGTGACGAGACAAGGCTCAATTCTTCCATCCGTGCTTTGACAGATTTTTCCGTCATGTTCGCTGCGATGCACAGGAGACTCTGACCCGGGATGCAATTTGGTGATAATTTCCTTTTTTTTTTTTTTTTTAAATGCGATACAAATTCAAAATAATCACTTAATTTATCAAAGTGCGCTCTGTGTTAAAACGGCACTTTGTAATTTTGAAATGCACTACAAATATAAAAATTGAGTGTAAACAGGTGGAACCCAACCTCTTTCAATCACGTGTGTGTGTGTGTGTGTGTGTGTGTGTGTGTGTGTGTGTGTGTGCCCGTTCTTGGTCCTGTTTGCATGTCGGCGGTGAGGTGCTTGATACTGTACCTATGATAACATGTGCCCCCAGCTTGGCCATGTGGCGGACCGCCTCATAGCCGATTCCCTTGCCTCCTCCCGTCACTATGGCCACCTTGCCATCTTGTCTGGGCATCACTGGCGGAGGCAGAAGAGGACACGCAGATATCAGGGAGGATGTTATTTTGATAAGGAAGCTGCTCCTTGTCCTTGCAGTAAGACCTGTAGATGGTCTGATGAACTCAGATAGACTCGTACTTGTGTTTTTCCTGAGCTTGATTCCACCTTTTTCTTTGGGTTCATCATGGTGGTTTTGTCTCATTTGTTTTAGTACATGCATCACGATGATGGATAACAGAGTGCATCATGCTTCTTCTTTTTTTTGCAAATACTGTTGAAGTTTGCATTATGTTAAATCATAATTAGTGCCAATTTAACACACAATAATTTGTAATGCGTGTCTGACTGCTGACCTAGTGTTAATTTAAATCACATCCAATTACACAAAATACCAACATATTCCAATATAATTAATGTATGGAACAGTATCTGTTCAATGCACAATTCTGAGTCGCTGCACTTCATAAATACACTGTGCTTCATGTGTATTCATTGAACTGTAGCCGATATAAAAATGCTCTATCCGTTTACCAAACTGCGTTATAAAAAGTGGAAATTTAACCCCAATTAATCGGCGACAAACGTAAACGCCTTCCAAGAAGATACTTTGAGAAGAGGAAGAGGCGTTAAGCTGTTCTGGATAATTCGGCAATGATAATAAACAAAACGACCCTTTATTTCACCCCGTGTTTACTTCTTTCTAACTAGCTTTAGCTAACGTAGCTAGCATTCTTACTGCCCCACGGTGACAGCCGACACTAACTTAACGCTAGTCAACGAAAGTGCACCATGTCGTTAGTTGCACCAACCTGGCAACCCGAAGGGTCTGCTGAACAGCTGCACCAACAGAACCTTGAAACCTTGCAGATACAGTCTGATAATTGGCAGAAGACAAGACCGAACCGCAGATAGCATCTTTGCCTCGCTCTGTCACGCAGTGAGCGGAGGAGAGGTGGTGCAGACGAGGAACAGCTCCGGGTAAACAGTGCAGTTCCGTTTACGGGATACGTTCCAATAAGAAGTCGTCCATCCTCGCTTTCTCTCCTTGTCACATCTTTGAAAACATATGTGCAACAGACACAACGGTGGAGGAAGTTAGCCTATTTTGAAACGTATTCACAATAACTTTTTTTTTCTTTAGATTGACTTATTGTTCTGACAGCTCACTGACTAGTTGGCCTTGAAAGTACGGATCTTTTGCAGCTATCCATCTCGTGTAGAGGTGCGATTAGTGTCTGATGGAGGCCGGGTACTCATCTGCTTGGCTGCCTGATGTGCCGTATGACCCTTCTCTGTAGATCCATCTAGCATATTGCTCCCTTCAGCAAAACTGACTATCTCATTAACTGCTGCCAGAGAGGTCACTCACGAGAAGCAACAGAGGCATGACACACTAGTTTCATCCATAATTTCCCAGGATAGGCTTTTAGGACATGTTTCTGGAGCAGTGCGGCTTATGTCTGCAGCTCATGTCTGCAGCTCTCCAGGTGCACTTTGCCTGACTGGTGGATGTTAGGTTTTGTCTCTCCTGGGATGACTTGAGTCCATCACACAAGTCTTATTAGAGGCTATGCTAATGTGGTAATTAGTCAGATAGGACTTAAGCTGTGGAAATCATGACTTTGCCCTGCCACTGATCACTATGATTCAATCAGCACAAAGTTTTACCCAACGAAATGCAGAAAAGAATGACCAATATACTACATGATGCATGAAATTAGTTTGTTGCATGTATATCTACAAATATTTCCCATATTTTTTTTATTTGGTAACTAAATAAAAATGTGGCATGTATCTAAAGAGTGTTTATTACAGCTTCAGTAACAGAGTAAAATCATTTTCCATTTCCAGAGATAAGCTACGGACACTTCATGTCCCACACTATGACTTCCAATCACTGCCAATACACCACATGTGTATTGAACATCTTGGACCTTTTACTGAGCTTACATAATTAAATGTCAAGGTGGCATTTCTAATGATTTAATGATTTTATCTTTTAAGGTTTACCACATTATCTGCAGCCTAGTTTGTCACTTCCACCTCAGATGCTTTGGTTAACAGGTATTCTCTGCTGTTTCAGTGTTGGAGTGATCCCATTTTTCCAAGATGGTAAAAAACTTGTCAAATGAACTAAGTTACTCCCTGTATATAAAAGGAAAATGTTTAATTATATGAGCAGCTATCAAATTCAAAAGAGTAACCAATTAAAGCCACTTATGATAACATCCTTGTAATATGCTTAATGGTAGTAATGGTTCATTATTTTTATAAATTCATGAAATTCATTCATCCACCTCTTGTTGAGGAGGCATAAAAAGCTGAGCTGAAAGTAGCTTCATGAATGTCCCAGTGTGTGTAATTGATGACTATAAAGCAACCAGAGATTGATTAAAAGAGAAAAGTTGTCATTTAACCTTTTCAAGTTGAATGCATGTTTATTTCGATCTCTTGGAAATAACATGAAAGGACACCTGCTGCACTGAGTCACCTTCCCATAGCACAATGTTAAAATGCTAAGGGCCATCATTAAGTCAATTCAAGTGGTGAGACTTGTGTGGGAGTGAAAATAGATTACGGGTAATCAATGAATCTACACCAGGGGTCTCCAACAAGTAGCTAATCCATTTCCAAATGGCTCGCTAAAAGTTCAAAGAATATGTACAACAGTTATATGAGAATAAAGGAAATCATTGGTAAAATAAATTGGAAGCTTTGCATCAATATATGTGCAGATTTAAATAGAAACAGGTTCTATGTACCTGTATTCTTTATTTAGTGACCAGAGACTAAATATCAAAGAGCAAAGACTAAGTATTTCAAACTAGATCCACCATGACCGGCTATGACAGTAAAATGCTGCATGCACATTAATGCATCATTAATGCTGATAATACTTTTTTTTAAAGTCCAATAATTTTGGACTTTAACTTGTAATTTAGTATTTTTAAATGGTACTTTTACTTTAGTAAGGGATCTGAAAAAAATAAGCATAATATAGTAGCTATGTTCTAGTTTATACAACACAAATCTGAACAGACAGCCTACTGCTGTGATGGATTGTGTTTAGCTAGCAGGGAAGGAATCAGCTGAATTATCACTGGCACTCAAAGTAGGCCAACCAAACTCTCCATGTCTTCCTTTTCAACTAAATTATACTCATGTCAGCTAAAGACAGGTCTGTGGCATTCACAGTGACATCCCTTTTTCTTTTGGCAGGGAAATCATTAGTATTGGTTTGTGTCTTGCCCCCTATCCGATAGTTAAGTTCAGGATAAAACAGCAGCACTGACAAGCAGTTGGCCCCAGTTATTAAAGTACGCTTAGAAGGCAGTTAAATGAGCAGCAACATAAAGAGACTGACTCATCACTGCCCTGATGGAGGCAGAGGGTAGGAGGCTGTGTGCGTATTTGAATTGCGCATGCGTTGCTGTTAATGCCAGCTGAGAGGACGTGTGTGTCTGCGTGCACATGTGAGTGTTTGCTCTGCCGCAGCCTTAGAGGTTGGGGGTCGGTGAGGCGAGCTGGCCTGCTATTGTTTAAAGGAAATCGCATCTCACGCATGACGATGGGATGATTATTTGGGATGATGGGACATCAGGGAGACAGCCCTTCATACACGTAGACACACACAAATAAAGATGTGCATATACACACATGAGAGACATGCTGCGAACATGACATGACAGGAGGGTGTGTGATGTAAATACCATGCGAACAGCATCAAAATAGCTCCAACCAACAGTCACCTAGTCTTATATGACAGCCACTGGCTGGCTGCAAAGCCCAACTTGTCTAATTTTGTAAATCCAGGCTGACAATAGCTCTATGGGATCTCGGGAGCCAGTTAAAATCTATTCTTTATTTCATGTTTCACATAGATTTATACCTGGTGAGAAGGGAAGGTAGGGAAACTTGGATATTTCTACCAGAAAATGCCACTGACATTTTAAAAATAGGACAAGTTGTTCCCTAATACTTTACCCCATGTTTGCTTTTTTGTTACTAATCAACCGCCACCCCGAGGAGATGGCAGGTGAAGTGTAATATTGTGAAGAATGGGGATTTTCCGGGTGTGTCATGGCCAATTTTGGCTCCAAAGTGCAACAGCTTGAGTGAATCGATGCTGTCTTTTTCTCGCAGTTGGAGCTGCTTCTTTGAGAGCTTTCCCTGAGAAGTCTCTTCCGTCTGAGAGGCAGACAATCAAGGATGGACTCAAAGCTCAGAGACTGAGCCAGAGCTGCAGGACTCACAGTGTCCAGCCTCTAATGAGACAGCAAGTATCATGTAAGACAAACCCATGGGGAATGCCTTATTTTGCAGCCTGAAGCACAAGGGTCTCTCTCTCTTTGTGTGTGTGTATGTGTGTGTGTGTGTGTGTGTGTGTGTGTGTGTGTGTGTGTGTGTGTATAAATAGCAGCAGGTGTTTATCTGTGCGTATGAAGAAGATGAAAACATGCTTAATTAAAGAAGCTAAACGGCTGATTTTTTTTGTCTCCCCCTGCTTTTAGCCTTCATACTAAGCTAAGCAAATCACCTGCTGGCTCCATTTACCATACAAACACGAGAGTATATTGATTTTCTCATCTAACTTAAATTTGATTTATATTGTCACATACATGCATACATACATACATGTAATTCGACCTCTGCATTTAGCCCCATCCTAAGCATTAGAAGCAGTGGTATAAAACAATTTGGGGTTCGTTGTCTCGCTCAAGGACACTTTGACATATGGAGCCAGCCAAACTTGTGATTAAGGGACAACCCGCTCTGCCTTCTGAGCCACAGCCAAAGATGATAACACGATGGGTACTTTTACTTCCTATTTACAGGAAGTCAAGATTATCTACTGTTCACCAGCATCACATACAGTGTCTCAAAGGGCTTTATAGACTCAAACTGCACTCAAAAAACGAACATGAACACTTAGATCGTAAGTAAGAAAAGAAATAGAAGAAACCTCAGGGGAAGCAAGTCACAAGGCATTCCCCCTCCACAGATGACTGGATGTGTACCACTGGAGGATTCGGGGGTCGGAAAAGGCAGTGGACTGTACGTGGACAGATTTGGTAATTGTTGTGTCGGCTCAGCTGCAGCCGCCACCGGCTTTCCATGGGGAGACAAGCCAAAGGCCAGCTTGTAAACATTAAAGTGAAACCTGAGATTTCTGCATGTGTTTGCAGTGGGCGATTGCACACAGACAGCATCCTGGATTCATATCCGGTCTGGGACTCATGTCCCTCTTTTTTTTACTTACAGGCATTTGCGACAAACAGAGAATAAATCCCACTTTTATTTTTGGGGCTGGGTAAAAATAACTCACAGAGTAAGCATCCAAGAGTCATACTGTTGTACATGTAATTGTGTTCAGATTGCTTGTCGATCCGTTATAAATAGATTTGCATGTTTTAAATGGGCTTTGATAAAGAACAGTTGCACTTTTTAAAATACAGTGAGGGTTTCTTTTACCTGCTGTAATGTTACTGTGAGCTTCACAACTCATCAATATCAACTTTCCTCCACATGACCACTTGAACACAGTATTCCGTGAACTGCAATTATCTCCGCCAGGAAGATCATGCGATGGGTAACGTTTGCATACGTGCATGAGTGAGTGAGTGTGCAACTCTGTGTCTGTCAACAGCTAATCTTGCATTCTGCTGCAGCAAACTGCACAGTATTTTGAGTGTCCAGTTATGACTGCATGCTTAAGAACCTCTTGAGGTTGCGATGAATCCGACTTTCTCAAAACACCTTTTATTGCTTTTTTTTATACTGCCTGCGGACTGACACCGATCCCCAGCCACTACTCTGCACCCACAGTGGAGGATAACAGTTTCGCCAAGAGCTAACGGAACTACCAGCACTCACACTGCTGCGTACCTCTGTGAGTGCTGCTCTGTGGCTCACTTTTGTGGTTTTGGATGATGTGTTTGGCTAACCGCTAGCAGCTAACTGAACTATCAGTACACACACTGCTGAACCTCTCCACAACTCAGCTGCTGTCAATTCATTGGGTTTGAATGAAGTGGGTTGTTACGATGACTTACAACCCAGTAGTGTCTAGACAAGAGGCCAGCCAATTGTGGGTTGTGCTCAGTCCATCACAAAATACAGCTGTGGTCCTTTGAAGACACACCTGGCAGAGATGCGCACTCTACTGAGCGCACCTCTTACGTGGTCTTTGCTTTTCAATTTTCCAATCTCAAACACCTGAGTAAAATTTGAGGGAAGAAATGAACCATGCGGATGCAGAGTCATGCTTCCTTTCATTTATGTAGAACTTTAAAACCAGAACAAAGGCAACGGCATTAGTTATATATTATGGATAGTTCAAGCATCAATACGGTAAGGCTGAACGGATTCTTAGTTTAAAATCTCTATCTGGCTTTATATGAATTATTGTGCAGTAACTTCAGCATCATGCATGCAAGTTGTGTGCGCTATTTATTCATTATGTGGGAACGCAAATCTGTGCGTACATGTGTGTGAATCCAGAAACGATATTGTTAATATAGGAAAAGTTTAATTAGCATCCATTCTAAATACTGCAACTTTCAGGTTACATTTCCAAATTTTTACTGTAAATCAATAAAGTTTTCCATTTAGCATGTATATGATATTTTTAAAGTTGTTATTAGCTAGATATATGTTCTTGCTATGGGCCAAGTATTGATGGAGGTCTCAAGCATTTGTCGCTACATTAATCTGAGTTTGAAGGATTGAAAATTGAAATACATAGAAGTATGAGTTATTATTGTTGCATTGCAGCTTCTGCTCCATATCTCAGCAACCCAAACAGTGCATGGGTATGTGCATATGGGGCGGCGTGCGTGTGTGTGTGTGTGTGTGTGTGCACGCTCATGTTCATCAAATATATCCCAACACTATTTCCCCTGACTGTCTTCAGGGAGTGGATGGCTTTCCATTAGTAGATGTGGAATGAGGAGCAGTGGGGGGGATATTTGCTTGCACCAATTAAGTCTGTCATTAACTCTGTGCAACACGCACACAAACATAGACACACGGTATTTAACACATTCAATTTAACAGCGTGTGAGTCAGTGTGTGGGCCTCTGCCTCCGTCTGAGACCTGTTGTCTGGACTGAGAGGAGACTCTTCCATCTCTTGCTCTCTCACCTTCTATCTCCCCCTGCTTTTTGTCTCTTACTCCAGGGCTGTGTGTGTACACAGTGAGACTTTAAAGAGGTGTGTGTGTGTGTGTGTGTGTGTGTGTGTGTGTGTGTGTGTGTGTG
>NW_022280050.1:3078721-3087762 GCF_004355925.1 Anarrhichthys ocellatus
TGTGTGTGTGTGTGTGTGTGTGTGTGTGTGTGTGTGTGTGTGTGTGTCTGTGTCTGTGTTTTGCTTTGTTGGCTTCAAGCCTGTCACCCACCCGACAACACCGATGCCTCAACTCATGCGGTTGTATGAACACACATTTTGGTTTGGGAGTGTTATTGTGTCAAAGAAAATTGAATCAGATATCACCGATATGAATGTGATAAAGCCCCTGATTATTTATGGCATGACAGAAATATCATTACAGCAAGTCTCCACTAATATCGCCTTCGCCCACTTTGAGCCACAACAGATGAGTGCTGGACCAGTGTGAGTTATTGGGTGGCAAAAAAACACTTTTGGCTAAATTTAGATATTTAAATGTGATCCTTTTCAAACTAGAGCCTTCAATATTATTCAAAAACACTCCGTAGTGTTTTCTCATGAATTCCATGCAAGTGAGGATGGAAAAGCCCAGGTTAATAACAGGGGGGGGGGTGACATATTTGCATGAAAGATGATTAAAACTTCTCAATATAATGAATGCAAGTTAGGGTTTACCCATAGGAAACCAGTGCAGGTGATACATATTTAATCAAACACACTGCATCGCATCTGTTTGATGATAGGTGGTTGATATAGACAGCACAAGATCTGATGTTAATTAAAGACAACAGCAAGCTAATGCATCAGTCTAGCGCTATAGATTCAAGTCCTGGTTTGCTCATGTTTACCAGTATTGATTGAACCGTCCACCCGGCCAGAGGGATGGCTGATGTAATTCATGTCTAACGTGGTGTTTCCCTCCCAGTCTGCGCTGAATGCTAATAATGAACGCTGTTTGGGCTGGAGGGAGTGCATTACGCTGACTGTATCACATCTTTGTCCATCGGGGGACACACACTAGGGAATGTCGGCTTAGAGGAGGAAAAAGGAAGGAAGAGTGAGAGGGGGAGAGGCTTGCACGCATATGGGGAAAGGAAAGTGTGCGTGTGTTTGTGTGAAAGTGTGTGAGTGCGTATTGAAACTTGGACACAGCAGATGCATGTCACCTCAGCTCCAGTGCCGTCAACCTAAACTGACATAAACAGCCCCAGGCGACCCTATCAGAGATGGACTTTACATAACGGCTGAGTCACTCACAATCTATTTTTATGGCTTTGAGGTGTGTGTGTGTGTGTGTGTGTGTATGTGTGTTTTGTTTCTTTTTGAGAGCCAATTTGAGTTTCAGACCTTCACAATGAGGGCATTAGTGTGACGTTGGGTCATCTTGACCAGGCTTCAATCCTTAAAGGCGCCGTTTGAGGACTCAGTTTTGTGATGTAGAGCTTATTTAAGTGTTTTGGGGAATTGTTTGCCTTTATGAGAGTACACTAGAGAGCTGATAGGAAAGGAAAGAAGAGAGACAAGGGGGCGTAAGTGCAACAGGACGCCCCAGGCATGTAGCCCTGATGGAAGTCAATAAATTAGAGTGAGGAGATCCAAAAAACACAACAAGTGCGAAATTGAGACGATTAATCGTTGGGACTCAAGCAAGTAGCGAGCACTGAGGAGTGAAAGGCTGAATTTGAAACTGAATTTGTTATGTTAATGAGAGCAAATGTTAAGAACTCTGAATCTGCTTATGAATATGCATTAGAATACAAACAGTGATACAACAACTGTGAGATACTTGCCCCAGTGCAGTAGTTCATGAAAAGGTGAAAATATTCTGTCATGATGTTAAAGAGAGCCTTGTTATAATTCCTGTTCCGAATACTAGACTTAGTTTTCGGTCCGTGGCCTAAGTAAATTCCGTTACACTCAGAACATGTTTTTTGAGTTATCCTGTTCATACAGCTATGAGGTTAGGATTAGGGTTCAGGAGAATGAATTTAGTCATTTGAGGGTCTTCGAAACAGAGAAATATACATAAAAACTGAACACAACAATGACAATATCAATAATGTGGCCATCTTTAATTTATTGCCCTACTTCACTTTGCAAAATATTTAAACAATTTTTAAACATATTTAAAACATTTAAAATACAATGATAATTATTGCTCATTGTCGTATATTTTAACTGTCTAAAACAGGTAATTTAAATGACTAAAATAACCATCACATTATTCAAGTCACGCAAAGATGAGGGTTACTAAATTCCAATGTCAAATCTTGATTAGTATGAGTGAAAAGCAGAATGTCCTTCAAGGAAATGCAGCCTACTGGGAGTCCAATGAACATTTCAACATCGTTTAACTATTATTCAACACTGTTTGAATAGCACATTCAGCTAAGAGACCTCAGCGAGCCATGTTCAAGTCCCTTTGCCATGAAGTGTCCACTCCTACTGAAGTGTCCTTGAGCAAAACCCTGACCCTCCAGCTCCAGCACTATTCTGTAGATGACCCTGACCTCCGACCTCCAACCAAGAAAAGTGTTTAATGTGGGAAACATAAAGCGTTGCCACTTTAAGGTTACATTTTCAGATTTTTATGATCTTTTCATTAATTTAATATCTATACGTATTGAATAGCTAGATATTTGTTCTTGTTGTGGACCAATAATGAACATTTGTAGTCTAAATTAAGTTTGCAGCTGTTTAATACTTGAAGGTCATATATTGAAAATAGAAATATTACAAAGCTATGAGTTATTCAGAGTGAATGCCAAAGAAAAGCATTATTGCATTGTAGCTTCTGCTCAGACCATAAACACCTCTCAGCAACCCGAGTGAAAATCCTGACCGTTATAGTCACATTTATAGTTTGAAGATGTGAAACTTCTTTGATCATATCTAATTCTTAAACAGACTGTTTCCAGCATTCTTCACGTCCTCAGCGACAGACGTTTATGAAGGCGGTATTGTATGGGACTGTAGAATGTATCAGCATGAGGGTCTAGTTTATCAGACCATCATAAACGATTTGTGATAATGAAACGCTGATGGAAACACACACACACACACACATTCATACACACACACTTTGTCATATGCAGTTTATGAACATTGTAAGGAGAGAATATGATAACAAATCCCCTCCCCACAGCCTCAGGCTTCAATAATTTACCTTTGTCCCTACATATTTCATGACTTCAATCGCAATTGAATTTGGATCTATGAAGGTTAACGTTCAAGCATTCTGAAAGAACGGTGCCTGCCTGCCTCCCACATAGCATCATGTTTTTATGGTACATATTTATTGTATTTGTAAAAAAGAATACAAGTTCTTAAAGCAGTAAAAGTTGGGTCGTTAATGTGAGCAGGATTATTAATGTTTTACTTTTTAGGCTACTCACTATACATAAACCATTACTTCTGCCAATACACGGCTAGTACAATGCAATACTACAGCGTATATGTATTTAATGAACGAAAATATTTTCAATAAACTTGAGTGAATTTTACTCATGCTCATGTATGCATGCAGAGGCACGCACACACACACCTTTCTCCCCTGTTGAGTCCCTCTGAGCCTTCCCTGCTCCACTTTTTTTTTTCATCTGTCATTCTGGAGCATGTCAGTGTTTAACCCCCTCCCACGCTGGCACACACACACACGCACACACACACACACACACACACACACACACTCACACACACGCACCGCCTTCCTTCTTCAACAAACTGCCCAAACATACACAGTCGCTCAAACACAGCTTTTTCCCTTCTTTCCATCTTAACACACACACTTGCATACACACACAGACAATCCATGGCACCGGTTTAAACAGACAGAGACACAGTTGAGACAGTTATCATATACCTTTTTGCTGTCTTTCTCTCACGCTCTATGTCATTACTGGGGGCTGGTAGAGTCGGGACTGTCATTTACAGTCTATATGCGTGTGTGTCTGTGTGGCGGGGGTGTTTTGAGGGGCGATACAGGCTGCTTGCGTACTCATGCTGACAGCAATCATTTTGGAGTCCGGTCAAAGAGGGCATCTGCCATCCCACCAGACTCTCTCCTCTTCTCCGTGGGAGAAACACACAACAGTTTAGGAGGCAGCGGGGGTTCCATCCTTATCGCTGCATCCAGGCTACTTATGGATTTTTTAATATTATGGTGCCCGTAGCTCAAAATAAGAAGGTTTAAAAAAAAATGTAAGCCTAAATTTGCACTTTCTCTGTGCGTGAGGGGAGATGCTCGGCTCTTTAAATCCTCTGGGGTGTTTGAGGTGGGAAAATAGGGATGTGGTGCTCCATACAAATGTGGCTAAACTACAGTGTGAGCTGCAGTCATCAAATATCATTTAACAATCTGCAATATTTTATAAGGGATCTAGACACGCTTTTTCCATGTAAAAAGGCCATCCTCATGTTACATCAAGATGTGTAACATAAATGTAATTTATAAAGATTCACATGAACCTAAAAAGAAACTCTTTTGTGCAAATGAAGACATACAAAAACGGGGTGTTGTTATGCATCCGCCTGCTTAAATTTCACAAAAAACATTTATAAAGCAACATGTCCTTGGTTTGTCCTTCACATCATCCACTTTAGAATGTGCTAAATGTGTTAATTTCTCTGGTTCTGTGTTGCTGGGGATGAAAACGAAATGCTTTGAGACCCTGATGAAAAATGGCACCTTATCATATCTCACATGTATCTCTGTGGACCATGTGACAGCATGTAGGCATTGGGGGCCAACGTGCTGGCAATATTGAGAAGTCCTTCATTAAGCGAGCAATGCTGTGTGTGGCTGTGTGTGTGTGTGTGTGTGTGTGTGTGTGTGTGTGTGTGTGTGTGTGTGTGTGTGTGTGTGTGAGAGAGAGAGAGTAGCCTACATGTCAGAGCATCTTCTAAACTAAGATCGGACAAAGCATTCTAACCAAGCTCACTGATGTCATGGGGAATCTAAATGCACCATGCGTAAAAGCATTAGCGCCGTATTCATGATAAGGAGCCAAAAGCATGGCACAAAACCGATTAGGAATAAGACGCACAGGAATATAGATAATATAGATATAGATAATCCCGTTATCTCGTTGGATGTAAAATCCCAATGTGGGAGCATCCTCAGAGACTAAGATGATCTGAACGTGAACTAATGCTGCAGATATACCGAAGGCGGCAGAGAGTGAGGGGGGAGAACAAAACAATATTGGCAACCTGATGTAAACACTGTATGGTCTTGACCTTAAGGGACACACACGCTGTTTACCGCAATGTCACCGGCGATCTTCCTACTTGATTAATTGAGAGCCCACACACGCGCGCCCGCACCGTCTACTGTTCGACACCAGTTCGATATCCTCTTGATGACATTGTATCACATTTGAGAATTCACTGTCAGTTACGACAGCGGGACTGTAACACATAAACCGGTGGGCCATTGATAGATGATCGCTGTCAAGTTAAAGAAATTTGGGGCTCTGCTCATTCATGGTTTGGGATACCGGGTGCCAGTGAGACGCACTTCGGTCATCACCTGCCTTCTAACCAGAGCGCATTTAACATTACGCACGACAGGAACAGCGTGTACACATACACGCGCGCATGCATTCACAGACAACCTAAACAGGCACATCAAGAAAAACAAGACAAAAAGGAAGACAGCAGACTTACGGGATGACCCTGGGCTCTGCGGGCTCCACTGTGCGCCCCATTGTGAAATTCCCGTTATTCCCGTTTGGAATCCTCAAATACCGTGGTCGCAGTCCACGTCCCTGCAGATGTACCAAAGGATCACATAGAGGATGAGGAGTATGGCGAAGATGAAGAGCGCTACTAGGATGGCCTTGGTCACCGGAGAGATGAACGACTGCATGTCAGGAGCAGAGCCGGGCAGAGCGGCGTGGGGCTCCGCGTCCGTCCTCAGTCTGCTATCTCTCTCGCTCTCCACCTCTCCTCTCCGCCGCTCCGGTAGCAACTGTTGAAGACGGAGCCAGGGGTTTTGTCGTGCGCGAACACACACATCTAGAGCCTCATGCACATGCACACGCACTCCGCGACGCGAATTTCTACCGGCGATCCAGGCGCGCAACGCGTGGGGGCTTCCCTTGCCAGAAGCGGTGCAGGCGTAGGCTGTCTGTCCCCAGATACATTCACTCCGGATGCATGTCGCACGTCAGAAGAGACAGAGACAGGGGGAGACCGGAGTGATAACTGTCGTGGTCTGTTCAAAGAACGTTGCAAAAAACCCGATACTATTCAGCAGGTGGAGGTTTGTTGGATTAAATCCAGCAGAGACATTTCTAGACACAGAATTGAGAAGTTGTGCGCCAAGCAACTGCACTTGACGGTGAACAGGTTGATTAGTATTCCTCACGGTGAAGTGTGTGTGTGCGTGTGTGTGTGTTTTTATGTGTGGCTTGGCATGACAGGCTATCATTTTATCACGACCCTCAACATCCCTTTTTTGTGTCAAAGTCGAAGGATAAATAGATGAATCCAGATGGTTATTGCATTGAACCCGGTTGCACTTGATTAACTGCTAATTTGCATAAAATAATCCTTATAAGGTTGCTACATATGTAGTGTTGCCTTATAACGCCACCTTTCAAAAATAACTAATCCCATGATAATCCCATAAATAAAGGACAGATGGACTGGAAATTACATGTAAAGTCATAGTATTAAATCAGCTATAATGCAGGAGATAAACTATTGAATGTGACACGGTCATATTTGAAAAGGCTGTTAGATGTTGTTTTTTTGGAAGGGACATCTGCTTTATAGACTATATGCCCAACCTACAATGGCACTTTTGTGAGTTACATGATCACTATCAGTCAGCAAAATTTTAAAATCAGCTTTGCTTTCGTAGTTTAATTCAGGCAAGAAAATATGCCGAATGAGTAGACTATTGTAACCATCCGGAAATAGACATACACCCCATCACATGTAGGCCAGACATGACTGCATAAAAGGGATTTTTCATGTAGCCTCTGACCCAATAATATCCGTGCTTAATGTCGGCATATATTCTATCAGATGACCACATGTCATAGCCACTATAGTCTACAAGCTATTAATATAATTCATTATCACTGCTTAACTTCTTACCACTCCATATATTATTCCATATGTTATGTTTTTGAGTGAGTAGCCTATTTCAAAGAAGCAAAAACAATTATGATAAAAAAGACCAACAATTGCATTAAGACATTATTATTGAAGATCCTTTTTAGCCGATAGAAGTAGGTCGCCAAACTAAAGCGATAGGGAACATGATCAGCAGCAGCGATCAGGAGCGCACTCTTCCTCACCAACCGATGTTCACCACTAGATGGCGACAAATGTAAAAAAAAACAAAAAAAAAAGAATCCAAGCCCTCGTGAAATGTGATGGTGTATTTGACTATTCCGCACACCATCGTTATACTGTAGTCTTGCATAACAATCATGACAGCTAAACGGCTTTAAGACGCACAGCAGGTAAGAAGAAACAATGCAGCTTTAACAGTTGACATATCAGTTGTGCACCATTGAGACGTATGTTCTTGTTTGTCTTCGTAGCGGGATAGCTAGTTAGCTTCACTAGCCGTCAATAACATTGCGGCCTATTGAGCAGAGTGGCTGAGGAAGCTTGAGGCGCTAGCGCCAAAACCGAAGTAGCCCCCGCTGACAAGTTTGGCGAAATGTGCAAATGAAAGTTGTGTTTTGTGCCATGTATGTCGTTTGGTGCGAACTAGAGTGCATTATTGAATGCTGCACGTGTAATGTTATGCGGGTGCGGTGTCAACTGTACACAACAAAAACATAGACGGAGCAATGTGTGCAGCAAGTTGCTAGCAGCTAGCTAACTAGCTGCAAACAGGCCGTAGATGTTTGTCAAGTGATGCACGTAAATGGAACTTCCGGTCACGGCCTTCAGAGTAAAGCATTTAGTGATGCGCTTGTTTTCATGTTTTATAATACAAGGCAGGTATGACAACGAATTTGTTTTGTACATCGCACAATTATAGCGGTAGTATCCACATGTTTATATGAACAACTTGTATTATTATGTAGACTTTAAAGTGTATTCAGATTGTCCGCAGTGCGTCCAGAGTCAAGTGTTGAACGAGCTTTATTTTTGAAGGCACTTCCGCTTCTCTTCCTTCGTTTCCTCAGCACTTTTACTAACTACTTTAAGCTAAATCTGATGTAGCAGCATTGGCAAGCGCGGCTAGCTAGCTGGCTAGCAACAGACTTAACCCACTTAACCTAAGTGACACAGTGAGTGTGTTTACATATGGGACTCAGTGGTGGTTGGTGTGTGTGTAAGACAGATACTTATTTATTACAGTCTCCTGTGGAAGGTCTATATATCAGCTACGTGTTATCAAAAGGTCCACAAGTGCTACGTTAGCTAACGTTAGCGTTGCCGTTTTAAGATCAAGTGATTGCCAGTTAACTAATTAGGTTCTTGCTGAATGTAACTCCAAGTAAGGGCAACCCCAGTGTTATGTTGCAGCAACGAAATGTACAGATGGTTTTCTAACTAACGACACTCTTTCGGTTCTGACAATATCAGGTTGTCAACGTTGAAATTTGAAAGAAATATATATATATATATATTTAAATCTACCTGGGTCCTAAGTAAAGTACATTAACGTTAACCTTTACAAACTTAGAAAACCATTATTTCAATTCATTTTCAACCCTTTTGAGCTGTTCCACGGTGCTTGCTATCACTTTACAGTGTATTGTACATCTTGTAACGTTGAGATGAGATCACAGAAACAACAGCTGACCCAGGTACAAAAGTTGACACATGACTGAGAAGAGTGATACTTTGTGCAATAGAGGTGGATCAAAACTTAATGTTTTGGAAGATAGAAAGTCACATAGCCCTATATGTGGTATTACGTGTAATATATAGTTGAATGAAACTTGCTGAGACTAGAATATACATCACATTTATAGCAATAGTATCTTAAAGACCACCTTCACAGGGTTGAGGAAACTCATCCTAACCAAGAATAATACATAACCATTGCACATTACAATAATATGTAACCATTACACATTAGAATAATAACCATTGCACATTACAATAATACGTAACCATTGCACATTAGAATGATACGTAACCATTGCACATTACAATGATACGTAACCATTGCACATTACAATAATACGTAACCATTGCAC
>NW_022280050.1:3087772-3115272 GCF_004355925.1 Anarrhichthys ocellatus
CATTGCACATTAGAATAATAAGTCACCATTGCACATTACAATAATAACCATTGCACATTACAATAATAAGAAACCATCCCTATTTTAACTAAGGAAGTCACAAGCTTCTGGGTAACTTGGAAGTGTTAGCTTACCGCCCTAGTTTGTCACTTTGCTATCTTCACATCAAGAGTCACGATGGAAATATGTTTTGGACTCAAGTTGTTTTTGTTGCTTCACTTGTGTGTGATTTCACATCCTCCTTCCTCATGACGTCCAGTAAACACAACAAACTTCCAGTGAGTATGTTTGGTGTTTAGCTTGCCACCGTTGTCCAGTCATCCGTCTATTTCTTTTTGTTTTACAGACCTAAGAACTACTCTATGTAAGATGAACACTGAGGACAAGTTGGAGGGCATGCTGCTGAAATGCAGCAGCGGAGGAATAGACGGAGGAGGGAGAGTTGGGCTCGGCAGTGGAGGAGGAGGAGGACTGGTGGTGATGACACTGGGGGAACGGTCACTGGCAAACCACCCTCTGTTGGCCGAGGATGATGATGATGATGATGATGACGACGATGACGACGAAGACGAGGACTTGACCGGGAGCTCACTGGTCACACATGACCTGGTTCCTCCAGAGCAGCTGATGATGCAGGAGGAGATGACAAAGAATGGTAGAGGAGGAGAAGAGGAGGAGGGAGGAGGCGAGGTGGGAGTGCATTTCCCCCTAAAACTCACCAATAAGTTGCCCTGCTTGCTTCATATGCCAGTGAGTTCATGCGAGTTAAGAAGTAGATCGTGCATTAATAAGATCATTTGTGTGGATACTGTACTTATGGTGTCCATGTCATTAGAGTGAGACTTATTCATGTCATGCCATGCAATGTTTGTGATGAGACACCAGTTCCCTCAACACTACCGGCATATATGCAACTTATTTAGTGCTGTACACTCATGAGCTGGTTTACAGATGCTTTGCAAAATAATGCGAAAGAAACATTTTAAGGACAGTGATATGAAGTGTATAACACAAATATTAGAAGTGGAAAGCTTGCCCCCCCCTCTCCCTCCCACACAGTACATCACTGAAAATATCCTCCTTAAACATGAAGGATATTATGTTGTTGAGAGGGATCACCTCTCTCCCTTTGTGTACCTGGTTTGCACTTGGAGTAAAAAAAAAAAAAAAAAGGTCAGGAGCCTTCACAGAGATAAAGGCATTAGCTGAAATGTTTGCGCTTTTTAAATATTTTGCATTACAAAAGAATAACGAGACAGTACATGTGAATTACTGTGAGTGTAAACATCGGGGATAACCCAAACCGCTCCACAGAGTCAGGCTTAGGGCGGCGTAATTCCTGTTTATTACAACTTTGACGTTATTTACATAGTTTTGGCCATTATCTCTGTCAGTAAGAAACACATTGTACTCTTCAAATGATTTGTTGAATCCTGGAACATGGCAACATCATCGGTCACCCTCAGAGCAGAGGATGCTAGAACCACATCAGCTGTCCTCTAAAAGGTGCTAAATTGGATATTTAGAGCGTTAATATAGACATTACATTACATTACAGTCATTTAGCAGACGCTTTTATCCAAAGTGACTTACAATTCAGAGTCTATCAGATTTCTACACCGTAGGCACAGCTACGGGAGCAATTTTGGGGTTAAGTGTCTTGCTCAAGGACACATCACATCGACATGCGACTAGCGGAGCCGGGGTTCGAACCACCGACCCTCTGATTGAAAGACGGCCTTGCCACAATCGCAGCAAATATAGCAGCAAACTATGTAAACACATGAGGAGAGAATAAAGTCGCTGCTTCTCCTTGCATCATAGCTGGGCCGGCCGCATGTGCTTTTAGTTTGTTAGTGCACGTGAGCGCGCTCCACTGGTTAAGCTCACGACCGTCGCTCTGCGCTCATACGGCGGCTACAGCTGACAGCGCCATGAGGAGTGTAGCACCCAGCCTCCTGTTCCCCTTCAGGAAAACACTGTTAGCTCCGTCAGCGCTGTTGCCGTTATTTGCATTGTTAGCACCGTTAGCTGCGAGCCCCCTTGCTCAACCGTCGCCATGTTGAGAGCCGTTTAGAGGCAACAGAAATGCTCCCAATTGCGTATGTATCACCTTTAGATTGTAGAGGAGAAGAGGTCCCCTCACATTGGTTGATTTTCCTCTACTTGCCCTACTGCACCGGCCTGACCTTGATACGTTCCAGATGCGTGAGTGGGCTCTAGAGTGGGCCATGTGCCGTATTAAATGTCTTTCCTATCTTTTACAGTTGAGCATCAAGCAAGAACTGAAGCCGTCTGAGAACCCGGTCCAGATAAAGAAGGACAAAAAAGCAGTGAAGGACCTGATGCTTTGTCCCAAGAAGAAAAAGAGGAAGCAGCGTTCACCAGCAAAGGTGCAAGTTCATTTTGATCTCAGAAATCATGTTCTGATCTGCATCTGTGTGACAGTTAGTGACAACTGTAAGGATGAATCAAACACCAATATGTCTTCGTTCCCTTTGCTGGTGCAGATTCTCAACATCAATGACGATGACTCATTGGGCTTACAGAACCCCAAGTGTCACGTCTGTGTTCACTGCAATGCTGCCTTCAGAACCAACTACCATCTACAGAGGCACGTCTTCATTCACACCGGTATGTTTTGAAATGCCGTTGTATTCATTTCTTGCTTTGGAATTAGATATCATGTCTTGAAAGTGGATGAAAAGAAGGGCAATGCTAAATTTAATAGAATCATATGAAATACAGTATCTATATTGTCATTTATATGCTGGCTATGCTATTTACTTTCCAGGTGAGAAACCATTCCAGTGCAGCCAGTGTGATATGCGCTTCATTCAGAAATATCTCCTCCAGAGACATGAGAAGATCCACACTGGTGAGTGGAGAATAAATGCAAATTGGTACGCACTTTTATTTTGTTTCTATTTCACTCTAAAGTGAGTCTTTTCCTCTCTTCCTTTTTATTGTTTAGGTGAGAAGCCTTTTCGCTGTGATGAGTGTGGGATGAGGTTCATCCAGAAGTACCACATGGAGAGACACAAGAGGACTCACAGTGGAGAGAAGCCGTACCAATGTGACTACTGTCACCAGGTACGCGTGGAATACGGTGGTGAATCCGATATTAGAATACAATCTGAATTGGCGCTCATGTGTTTGTCTTCTGTCCACAGTACTTCTCCAGAACAGACCGGGTTTTAAAGCACAGGCGAATGTGTCACGAGAACAGAGAGAGAAAGACCAACAAGGCAGCGGGTAAAGTTGGGCCTTTGCGTGAAGCAGATTCTTTGGGCCTCCCGTTTCTTGCCAAAGAGTGTTCACTGCCCAAGAAAAAGCGGCAGAAGTGTGCAGACAAGAGTTCGGGAGCTTCTGATGGGCACACCGTTGTCACTGTCCTGGAGACAGAGGAGAAGGAG
Organism: Anarrhichthys ocellatus; assembly: GCF_004355925.1. NCBI lineage: Eukaryota > Metazoa > Chordata > Actinopteri > Perciformes > Anarhichadidae > Anarrhichthys > Anarrhichthys ocellatus. The sequence goes on from NW_022280050.1 coordinate 3,091,189, forward strand.
GAGCAGGGACAGAATAAACTTGAAGGTCTAGCTCTCTATGCCGTGTCCTCCAAAGTCAAACACGAGTACGTGATCGCAGAGTACTCCGGGGAACTTCCTGAAGAAACGGCTATTCCACACCAGGAGGGCGACGTGTCGTCAGAAGACACGACTCCTCCCAAGCTAGTCCTGAAGAAGGTCCCCAAGAGGAGTCTCAAGCAGTCCGGTGAACAAACTCTTCCCTGCCTGTCCACTCTGTCTTCCTTTGAGGAAACTACGAAGGTCACGCAGTACACCTTTGAAATCGTGGACAAGCAGGGCCTTTTAGAAGTGGAGAGCACCGCTGACCTCGAGCCAGTCGAAACTCTTCAAGGAGGACCGACGAAGCCGGCAGCTAGCAGCACAAACTACGACGACGCCATGCAGTTTCTCAAAAAGAAGCGGTACCTTCAGGCCGCGATGGCCAACAATAGTCGGGATTACGGCCTGAACGCGAGCAGCATTTCTTCTCAGCCGCCTGTCACGCCAACCGTAGTGTCGACGGTCATTGACGAGACCGTCCCCGCCACCATTCTGGAGCCGCAGCCCGTCAGCGCGGAGATTAAAGCGACGCACGACAAGAGTGTGTTGCCGGACGAGGTTCTCCAGACGCTGTTGGATCACTACTCCAACAAAGCCAACGGGCAGTCGGACATTTCTTTCAGCGTGGCCGACACCGAGGTGACGTCGAGCATATCCATAAACTCCTCCGACGTGTCGGACAGCAGCCCCGTGGAGAGTCTCGGAGCCTCCAGCGCCCAGGCTCAGCCGGCTACCGAGAAGGTCAGCCTCTTGCAAGAGTACTCCAAGTTCCTCCAGCAGGCGTTGGAGAGGACCAGCCAGAACGACAGCTACCTGACCAGCCAGAGCCTCAGCCTGGTCTCCGAAAACCCCACCTTGGCCGGACAACCTCTGTTCTCCACCGAGAAACAGTTTCCTTCCCCCAGCAGGTTCAAATCAGGGATGAGCTCTCCGCTGAGGTCCCCTTTAGAGAAACCCAACTTTGGACTGCTGGTCGGGGACTCCCAGCACTCATTTTCGTTTTCAGGTGACGAGACCACGCCTCCCTCTGCCGTGTCCCCGGCCGAGGAGGACTTCCTGGAGCAGGTCTCGCCCTCCAAAAAGACAGACTCTTCACAAGGCATCCTGCAGACGTTTCAAATAAGCTCCTTTGATCAGAACTTCAAATCTCATTTCCAGGCGTCAAGATCTGGATCCTCCTCGCTGTTTACCGTTGCCAACGGACAATTGAGTCTCCGAGGACACAGCACGGACTTCCCGGAGTTCCCCACAGTCCGAGTCACTGAGACCAGGTCTCAACTGAACTCCTCCCCGGATGTTTCATCCAGTGAAACCTTTGGCTGAAGGGGAGCGGGCGAGGAATTCATTTCTGTTAATAATTTCAGCGGCACTTTATCTCATGTTTCCTGTTTTGCCAAAAACAAGTCCCTATAGACTATGTGCTCTTTCACAAAGCATTTCGTGTGATTTCATTTAATTTTTTCGTTAATCGCATCTTCATAAAATGGAAATACTGAAAATATATATCATCATAATTAGCATTCCCCCTAAAACAAACACTTGTAGCTGTGCATGGATATATTTCTTGCCCCAGAATGTACACGTTGAGAGATTAAGCGACCAAAGGTAACGTGACGTATTCTCTCATAGCGTTGCCACACAAGTTAATGTTTTCTCAATCAGTTTGCCTGGCACAAAAATGATCAAGTCACTCTTGCTACTTAATGCAATATTTCCACTTATTGAAAGGCCCTATGTATATATGTATGTGTGTATATATATATATATATATATATATATTGAAATATTGCATTAAATATATATATATATATGCCTTTTTGTTCTTACTGTAGCTACCTCCCCTGGCTGTTTATCTGCTTATATTTAAGTCCACTCCTCTTATTCCAGCGTTGTCACTCCTGTTAAATTGTCTGCTATGATTAGATCATAACGGATTCTTCACTTTAAGTCACTTTACGGTCACCTGAGATTAGCGTGTGCACATGGTATCTGTAGGGAATGATTGTATTCCTCTCACATGGAATCTACTCTATTTTCCATGTACAGATTCGGCCTAATTGGTGTGATGGCCAAAAAAAATAATTTAATACTTCTCCAAAATTCTAAATTAATTAATTTAATGTATTCCCTTTTGTTGATGAATTTCTTGGCCCGTACTTTAGTGACTCTCCAGTGCAGCGTCGGCAGAAAATACAATTTAGGGTTTGTGTATCAAATAGCTGCATTCATGTAATGGTTGCCAAGTCATTATTTTTTCCTTCAGCAGTATAAGTGAGTTGTAATGAAATTACCTATGAGGATTGTGCTTAATTTTTGCACAATTTGCACAACCTTTCGCTACGGGGACTGTCGTGTGTACTCTCAGATTTGGGTTATTTGAGAGTTGCAGACGTCACTTGTGATGTCGCTCCAGTAGCTGCAGCTTTCTAGTACTTGTGATTGTTCTTCCTTGAAGGTTTTTTGGGGGAAACAACGATGTGATTAGACCCACTTGTATTGATTGAAACTCAAAGTTTTATTCAGGCTATATTATGAAAGACTTGGTTTTTCCACTTTAATTAGTTTTGCAAATGTGCCTTTCTTTCTTTTCTTTTTCTTTTTTTATATTCCAGGCTTTCCTTTACTCATTCCTGTTTGTGTTTCTTCTTCGTCAGTGCTCCAAGGCTACTAATTCCACTTGCACAACAACAACAAACACATAAGCTATCCATCTGTTCAGTCTGTAATATGTTGAAGTCTCGGAGCGTTATTTAATTTTGCCCTCATCGTATTTTATTATTTTTTGAATTTTGAGCAGAAACAGCACAGAGTTTAATTTCTCAAACTATTATCTGGGGTTGGAAGGAAGAAGCGTTTTTCGTTGACTGTGCCGCGTGTGAGCACAGAATCATGTTGCAGACGTTTTGATCACTAGATTAAGCCACATCTGTCCAGGCCTTGTTCAAAAAAAAAAAAAAAATGCGTACGTGTAAGGTCTCATCTGGGCTTCATCACGCTGTGGACCGTGTTCCGTGTGCACATGTATGTGTCATGTTTTAGGTGCTATCGTGTTAAACACTGTTTTTATACACGCCGTTAAATTGGGTTGGATAAACTCCCTCTTGTTACACTTCTCCGGACAATCAGGGACAGACAGCACCCACGTTAATCATCAAATGCTTTATTTTTTTCCTCCTCATCGAACATTCCCACTAGAATGTACAGACGATATCCTGCTGTAAATACGTTACATATTTTTATGTCCCGAGGAGAACTCTTGGGTCTTTTGTGTCGACAGAGAGACCGGGCTTGTGCGAGAGACGGCGGAAGGCACATGAATTAGTTTCCCAGCATTTATTACACTCAATGAATCCAGTTCACTCTCTGATGTTTGTGTATATGTATTTATATATCACCTCTGTTATCAGAAGACAATTTACACTTTTACATTTTCATTGATGACGTGAATATCGGTTATTTTATTTTTTTGTAAGTTAATGCAGTTGATTGTGCATTATGATGGGATTTACTGTATAAATCCAACACCCCAAGAAAACGTTCATTTGGTTTTAAAGTAATACTCAACCTGAAATTGATCTTTTTCATTATTATTATCAAGTATTTCACCTCAACAGCTGTGGTCGGCTTGAAGTCATGTCAGTTACGACTGTTGGGTGGAGTATAACACAACATAAGTGTTGTGGTTGAGATATTTTACCAGCTACCCGTTTGAAAGCACAGTGCAGATGAGTCCATCTGCTCGGGTAAATTGTATCCCATGAATTGTTCATTGAGACGTTTTAAATTCAATTAAGTAATTTCAAATGCAGTACTGACGGGAGAGGTTCATGAGTTGTCTCAGCAGTACTGTGGTATTCTTTCCTCTTTTTTTTTTTAATGAACTATTGTCAGTAACCTGGCCATAAGTGTCCTTGGATAAGCTCGAGAAAAATGTTTTGTGTAAAAAGATCTGAATTATTGAATTTTTTGATAAAAACTATTTTTGAAACATGTCATTTAAGGCACTGATATGTACAGTTATATATCATATGCAGTCACTATAGCTACCCTCATTTATCGCTTTAAAAGTCGTTTGTGTCAAGATCTTTCAACTGCCGACGGGAATCTCCTCCTTTTGACTTTTGGCGTTTTCATACTTTTAAAGGACGTGACGAGGAAGCCGTTCTGCTTCACTGTAAGGTTGAGCTTAAGCTTTATTTGCATGGTCTCTAACTTGTCGGGTCGAGTGAACTTGTTTTATGAATAATGTGCAGCTTTAATCGTAGCTGATTATTTTCAGTCAAGTAACCCATATTGATTAGATTTTTTGCAATATATTATGATTTGTAAACAATCTTATTAAATTGTTGTTTTGATTGTTGTGTGTCATGTTCTTATAAATAAAATAATTCACAGTATTTCACCTTGAATTGTTTTTCATATGCAGCTGCTGGTGCCATTCAGGGTGCAATTTACGGTACATTGCATTCTTACTTGTTCTGGGGCAACAGTTGAGATACAAAAGTCCAAATTGTACACGATGCTCAGCAGTTATTTTTCAATATTTTAGGTATGACGGAGAAAAGCAGCAAATCCTCACATAGAAGATGGAACTAGAGACTGGATTATAAAGTCAAATCCCCAGATATGCTGCTGGTTACATCCAAAGACATTTCTATCACTCTACTACACTTTCTAGATATATTTTCTGATGTGTTAATCCACAAATATACGTTCAGGATTTGTTGTCTGTTATTCATGATTGTAGACTTGCAGAGATAGTCAGAAAACATCCTAGGCCTACAAACAGCCTTATGGCGCAAAACAATCTTCTTTCCCAAAAGCTGGAGTCTCATAATAAATAATTCCACAAATAAAAAGACAAGAGTGGTAGGTGCATTTCTCAGCTTTAATGATTAGTCAACATATCGAAGGGCTTGCCAAAGCTAACAGGATCCTGGAGCAAAGCAGCAACACACCCTGGGAGGTCGTGTGCTACCTGCGGGCTGCGGACGTGTTCGTAGCACATGCTGTCAACCGCAGGAGGAGCCGGGAGTGATCTTCATGCTGACTGGAGTCATTTTGAGGAACAATGAACTGATTTGTCCTTTTCATAGCCGACTATTCCTCTTTATTTATTTAAATTCTCAACATGGAATGACACGGGACTCTGTGAAAGGTAGGTTTAACGCTCGCTAACTGTTGAGTTGAGCCTGCTAGGTTACTTTTTTTTGCCAATTAGTTTTGTTAATTTAGGAATGAAAAAAAATAATACAATGATAAGTAGAATTTAGTTAAGGTGCCGTTTTGCTTATTGCCTCATTTAAGAGTGAACGTCAGTAAGTCAGAGGTGTTACTGGAGCATATTTACTTTTGCCACCTGGAAACATCAAATTGAAAAGTTTGCAAACTAGTTACCAACTTTTTTTAACAGGAGAGTGACAAAACAGTTGATTTATAGCTAAATAATTATGTAAAAATCTGTACATTGTTGTTTGATGCTAATTAGTGTATGCTGCCTGTCTCGACTGATTTATTGATTGAGCTAGCAGCTATATAGTAACCTGGCTCGTTAATGACGTCTGTGCAGCTGCAGCTTTAGGAGCGCACCCTGCTGCATCCGGGTGTCCTCATGCTGCACCTGTTGCTGTTTAACCGGGATAGGCGGAACCAAAACTCTCCGTGTCAACACAAACTCATCTAATCCTGAAATGTGGTCACTTTGCTGATGATTTTCAAATCCTAAACAGAATTTCTTCATGTTGCTTTTACATTCAATGATCAACTCTGAGCAAATAGGCCCACCTGTGGAAGTGTAACACTACTGTTTACATTTGTAGGTTGTAATGGAAACCCTGCCAATTGGTTGGACTGTGCACACCTGTGACCAGAAGGGAGACGTGGCAGCACTGTTGAAGGGGAGAGTTGCTGACACCAACATGACCACACATGTCCATGATTTGTTTCATGAAGATGCACAGGTATGCTGTTTGCTCCTCAAAATGAAGGCGTGATAATGACTTGTTGGTGTCGAAATATCAGCCAGTACTTTAAACTGTTGTGTGTCTTTGATCAGGGCTTCCAGCAGTCTCGCCGGCCGTGGTGGAGGATCAAACTGTTCGTGTGGGAGCCGATGCTCTTTGGTACCTGGGATGGAGTTTTCACCACCTGCATGATCAACATCTTTGGTGTGGTGCTGTTCTTACGCACCGGTTACCTGGTGGTCAGTATGCACTCTGTTGCTTTCTCTTTCACGTGTATTAGCTTATTGTTCCTAGAGCTTTATCCAGTGATGGAGATCCTCTTGGTCATCTAATCGCTGTAAAAAATCTTTGGCCTGAGGTTCAAATGACTTTGTTTGAATACGACTTGGTCAAATGTGGGACGTTTTTGTCAAATGGAGCAACCACAGCTCCTCCGATTGTTATATTGTCTTCCCAAAGTGATTGCCCGCGCTAACGGAGATTTGTTTTTGCATTTCCTAATCAGAATTTACAATGTTCGGGTGTTGGAGGTTCCCATCGGCACACAAACTACAGTCTATGCGCACAACCCACCAACTCACCAATAAAGCAAACTCTCTATCATTGAGACCCGTGTCATTATAGTGCGGACCATGTATGAGCTGACATGGCCTATATCATTTATGATACAAGTTGAAGTGATGGGGCACTGTACACCATTTGCAAACTGGTGCTTTATATATGGATAATGTCAAACATCCATGTATGACTGGTTCTATGACTGCAAATTAATGACACGGAAATTACTTTATATTATGTTTATTTTCCCTTTTTATAGCTACATGTCTGGCCATGGCTGGTGTGCTTCACACACACAATCTCTTTCAAGTTCTGTTGAAGTGTTTAATTTTTATTTTTATCTGCAACCATCACTAAGCATGTGTCACCCTGTCAGTTGCTCCCAAACAATTTAATGGGCATGTGTCATCACGGTACACGGCTACAAAGACCCTGTGATCTTAATTGCTAAACTCGTTTGGGTATAACTTGACAGCTAAAACATAGTTTGGCATGTGGGAGACGGGGTTTCTTGAGTAAAAGTGAGAAGCATCTAATCACTTGCTTCCTTATCACTTGTTTAAAACGGTGTATGTTTTCTCTGGTTTAATGTGCCTGGTTTCACCAAATAGAATAGAATCGGATAGAATTTTGGGGATTCGAAGCAGCAAGTAAAAAAACATTAAGATTGGAGTAAAAATGTTATAATAAAATATGCTATTTACAGTTTTAGATGAGTTACATGCTGCCGATGTACACACACTTGCATAGGAGATTAAGTATTTTGTGTCATCTCGTCTCATCATCATCCTGCAGGGGAACACAGGCGTGCTGCTCGGGATGTTCCTCGTCTCCTTGGTTGTGCTGGTTGCTTTAGTGACGGTGATGTCGGGGATTGGAGTGTGCGATCACTGCGGTGTCGGCAGTGGAGGAATCTACTCCATGATCTCCATCGTCCTGGGTGGCAGGGTCGGGGGCACAGTGGGCCTGCTTTATGTGTTTGGACAGGTGAGTAACAGATCCAGACTTTCAATTAGACTTCAGTGGTTGATTCCACGCGTTGCCTTTACATTTTCTTCTGTTGTCTCCCCTCTCATGCTGCCTCCCACCTTGCAGTGCGTAGCTGGAGCCATGTACATCACAGGTTTCTCCGAGTCGGTGGCGGAGCTGCTCGGCCTGCAGAGCCAGTGGGCGGTGCGTGGCATGTCTGCAGCGGTGCTGCTGGCACTGCTTGGAATCAACCTGGCCGGTGTAAAGTGGATCGTCCGACTCCAGCTGCTGCTGCTGGCTGTGCTGGCTGTCTCCACGCTGGACTTTGTCATTGGCACCTTCACGCACCTCGATCCAGGTAGGGCTTGGGGTCATGAATATACTGTATATGAAGGGTTAGGACTGCCTTGGAGAGACTGATTTGATACTGCAGATCCACCGCCAGGAGTTGGAAGAAGTTGCAGAGAAAGGGTCACTGCTGCCTCCACAAGATGGACAAACTATATTGAGAGGATACGTTTTTGGGTTGAGAGCTGACGTAAAATATAACTGGCCGCATAGTCAGTCATTTCTGCTGCTTTGCGTGGAAACCAGGTAAACTACAAATAATAAAAATGGGAACTCTCTGGAAACGTTGCAACAATCCGCTTCAGACATTCTGTGAATGTTGGTAAAACAACGTCCCGCGAATTTCCCACGAATGATAGGATAAACAACGTCCCACGGAAATTCTTAAAACAAAGCCTGGCAATCCCATAAGCACTCTGTAAACATTAATAAAACAACTTTCCTCAAACATTCTGTGAACGTTAGAAAAACAACGTCCTGTGAAATTTCTGCTGCCTTGTGTGGAAACCAGGTGAGCTACAAAGTGTAAAGATGTGAACTCTCTGGAAATAATTTGTTTCACGGACGTTCTGTAAATGCATCGCACCGGTCCCCTCGACAAAACGCCATTGGGATTTTTACATTGCATTTTGGAATCTGTGGCAAACACAAATTTATGATGCCTACATTTATTGTTCTGCAACATAATCTTCACAAATGAACACCACTTTTAGGATTTTGAAGCGTGACTACACTAGCCAGAATTTCGAAGTATGACAGACAATCAACTTCGACACAACCCACAATTTGACTTGTCGAACACAGGTGTAACTAATAAATTGCTGCAATGCATTGCAGTAAATGCTGGACTGCAGCCCTCGTTAACATTATAATATTAGTTCCACCTGTGCTTTTCCTGCCATAACCAAATGTAAAAAGGGTAACTAACAAAGTGGATTGTTTTTTAGGAAACGATTAATGAACAAGAGGGCTTCGATGCCAGAAAGGCTATCAACATTCAGGTTAGCAAGATTTATTCAGAAAATCAAAATGACCAGATTGTTGACGGGGAAGAAAAGAAAAGCAGCATACTCGTAATTAAAATCCAACATATGAAAAAGCATATCTGAGTGAAGCATTATACTTGCTAAACCTGCGTATACCTGAGCTTCTTTTGTTCGTCGATTCCACACCATTGTTGCTGCTTGATAAAAATGAAAGGACTGAGACGGTTTGGTAACTACAGACTTGAGTGGTGAATATCTGTGACCCGATCAGGCCAGTAGATGTAGCTGTAGTACTACTTATTATTGTTAGTATTGCTCTCGCATTCTACTGAGGCTCGACCTCCACCTCTCCATGATGAGGCTGGTGTCTGACTAACAACCCTTTTGATACAAACTTTACCAATTTTTGTTAGTTTCTTTTTTCTTTGCCCTCGTGGTTAGGTTGGGTAGAAACTTCTGTAAAATGCTGTTTTCTCATGGCTTAAGCCAAGTCTGAGACTGGCAGTGTGTTTACTGAGAAGATTTTTTTTTTTCATTTTGTGGTGAGGAATTGTTGCCGTTTTTGAGTAGATTGTATTCTTTTGCTGGCAGTCAGGAAGTCCTTTCCCACATTTCCTGTTCTCACTGATTGTCCACGTCCTGTCTAGTGGGAGGAGAAAAGTGTTCCAGTCTTTATGTGAACAGGACATAAAAGGGACAAAATACCTTACATCTTGCATAAACAGAAAAAAAACATTTAACATGTACACTATAAGAAATGCATATTCAGTAGATCACATAGTCTAATGCCCTATTTTTTGCTTTTTCCCAGCAAACCAGCAGGAACTCATAGTGCCTGTGTCCAGCTGTGGCTAGTTTTTTGCAAGATTAAGCTTTACAACTTCTCCCACCCCAGTGTCAAAAAACCCAAAACCGACTCTAATTCCACCTTGCCCTAACCTGTACTTGTCCACCACTCCCAACCTTCTTCATATTACAGTAGGCAGAGGCCACTTTGCAGGTCTGAAGAATTGTTGGAGAACCACCCATAATGGCTACTCCAGCTTTTTCCAATTAGGAGCTTCTGTGTGTGTTGTGGTGGTGACCTCATGGTTGGCGGAGGACCAGCAGGTCCACTAGCTTGTTGAAACAGCCCAGATTAGCCTGCACCGAGTGAACACCGAGGCACATCCTGAAGGAAAGGAGCCACCGGCAAAAAGAATGTGGACAAAGTTTGATATCACATCCCCTATGTACACTTTCGGAAACTAATTATGTCAGGTCAGCCAAGTGACATAGCCTACTATATGGAAGCTATAATGGGATATTGGCTTGCTGTCGGTTTGCTTGGTGTCTAATAGAAAACAGGACATTGAACTGTCAGTATTCATGATCTGAAATGGCAAAATTTTGAGTTAATGATTTGTCAATTGATAGATTAATGGTTTCAAGTGTTTTTCACGCCAAAAGGCCATACATGCTGCTTGTCTCTGTTTTATATATATTCATTGTAAACTGAAAAACTTTGGGTGTTGGGGTTGAGTCTGACAAAGATGAGATGTTTGAAGAGCTCATCTTGAGCATTTCTTTTACAGTTTTATTATAAACTACACAAAAATCAAGAAAATAATTGTTAGTTGCATTCCTAGTCTAATTCATTTTGTATTTATTGCAAAAATCGATATGTGTTTTATTATAATAATAATAATAATTATTTGTTTTATTATGCTAGGTTTCAGTGATTAGATTCTCCTGATCTTGATGTAGTTTCACTGGCGTTTGAACCCCAACAACAAAGATATTTGAAGGGTAAGACTGAATTACTGGGGTTTTTGGATCTACAGTTAAAATCCAAAAAGCTTTGGAATTTGTGATCTATTTATCTAGTTGACCTCTGCCTTATTCTGTCAAAACACACTCTCAGCCACTATCTTAATGTCTACAATGCGCTGCTGACGACTCTATGTCAGCATTAAGAGTTGAAGGATTTAGGGTGTTTTTACATGTGTAGATGAACTCTCACCTGTAGACGCACTTAGCTGTCCCCAGCCTTAAGGATCTGTCAAGTGACTGATTGTGACGTGTCCTTCCTGCAGTACTGTGAAAAGTATCATTTCAAATCTGCGAAGCTGCAACATGTAAGACAGCTCAGAATGGTGCTTTATCTTCCCTGGTGGGAGGACTTCATGTCTTTGTGTGGTAAATTATTTAGTTTGGTCAGTCACACTGCCAGCATATTGTCTCTTCAGCCAAACAATTCAACCGCAAAGACTTCTGGTTGTGGTGCACAGATAAAAAACAATCTGACACTCCTACACAATCCCTTTAATATAAGCCTATTCCCCACAGAACAGGACGCCATAATCTGCTGCTTGGGTCTGGGGTTTAGGGTGTTAACCAGACTCACCCACATTTTTGGAAAATGACAAAAAGGGAAGGCCGGAACTGAGATCTGAGGCCTGCTGCTCCAGAGACCGCTACATCATCTCTTCCTGTGATCCACACTATAATATATAGTTCTCAATCATCCCAGTTGGACCTTCCCCACCTCTGTAACATCACAGCCTGCCCTGTTCTCCGTGCACTGCAGTTCATACTGGTTAGTGTGGGAGAGTAAGAGGTCAGTCAGACTGGGGGAGAGGCCTGAGACCCTCATGTAATCTGACTACACATTCCAGTCTGCATCAGAGGAATGCTGAGTTCATAAAGGAACGCCACTCTGCCGATAAACTTGTTCTTCAGACAATACAACACTGTAATATGAATGCTTTGACACATCTTTATCTAAAATATTGTTTGCTCTGTAGGCCTTGTTTTACATAGTAAGGTCTACCCACTTCACTTTACAGTTGATTTCAACAAGTCATATGATATGAGATATCATATTAAGACCCATCCATCGTATAACTAACCACTGTAGCTTGATGATAGCTGGTTTTTACTCAACGAGATTGAGTTTACAACCATGCTTGCATGAGTCAGGCTGCACAGCAGTGCTTTGAGCTTCATGTTAACATCTGCGCGCTAACGTGCCCACAATTACACTTTTAACATGCCGATGTTCAGCACTGTACAAAGTTTGTATTGTAACTTGCATACAAATAAAAATGTTCGTGGCTCGCTGTCCAAAATACAGTCCGCTGTGTGCACTTGTACTTGAAAGAAAATTGGGCTTATCAGCAAATTTTAGCCTCGGGGCTCCCAATCAAGTAAATCTGACCATTCCTTTTTATATAGGAGCGTGGTATGATGAATGTGAATATGCAATTCCACCAGAGTATGGAAAACTTGCACAAAAGTTTTCACAGTTCTTGAGATCAAATACTCGGGCAGTGTATCCAAGTAGTGTTCACAGAAAAAGTTTTCAAACGACCTGAATTGAGCACAGAGAGTGAGGCATGGTTGGATGCTGGAGGGCATGTTTTAATATGGGTGGGGAGCCCATGGTGCAGACATGGACACTGACTGCCCTGGTTCTGTTATATTCTGATTGTTTGGACAGACTGCGGTCTCGCAGGGTCACAAAGTGAACGAAAGTTTGGGCACTTAATCCAATCTGATGTCAGTTTTTTCAGCCTCCCTAAGTTCCCATCCTGGAGAACATACTTTGGAGTAACTTGTCAATCCAGCCTTCATGGTTTGGGCTTTTGTCAAAAACAAAAGGAGAGAGAAAAAAAAATAAAAAATCGTATCCTCACTCACTCTCTTTTCTCTCACACTGTCTCCCTCTCTCGCTCACTCTCATTCCTTGCTCAAACTTGGAAGCTACCGAGCTTCTGAAAAGGGTGGTGACTTCCTTTTGGATAAACATGTCATTAATCTGAGAGAACACATTCTTTCCCATCGCAAGATAACCAAGGGGGGGGAAATGTCCGTTGTTGTAGCATAGGCCTGTCCTTCAGACTGTGTTGTTTAAATAGCCCTTTACCAATGCAGAACAATCTCTCCCCCTGCACGTTCAACAACCGGACCTAGACTGAACTTGCTATCATGACGTTACGCTGCAGTCTCCTACTTTTTATTTAGGTCATTTTTTTTGGCCACCAGCATCCTTTAGCCATGTACCCTGTATTGTTGTGTTTTTTTTTTTTTTTGGAAGAATGAAAACCTCTATAACTGATGCAATGTTTCAAACCTATAGTATAGGTGTCTGGTACTGGAGGTACAGTATTTCCACGGAAAAAAGTCCCCTGGTGCAGACTTGATGTGTTTACATATCCAGTCAGTCTCAACATCTCCAGGAAATGTGGTGCAAAAACTCAGCAAGCGGCCTGCAGTCGAGCATTATAGCCTTTTGGAGTAGAAGTTGATTTTATAAACGAAGCAAAACTTATGACAGATTTACTCAGTGAAATAATGCCGGTAATCCTGGCATAAGGTTCAGAACTAATGTGCTTGGTGTTGTTGTTGTCGTCGTCTCCTCTCTCAGAAAATGGCTTCATTGGTTATTCAGCCGGCCTGCTCAGCAGCAACACAATGCCAGATTACACCCTGGGAGAAACCTTCTTCACGGTCTTTGGGGTCTTCTTCCCAGCTGCTACAGGTGAGGTGGCCCCCGTCGTCTCTTTTTGGATCTAATGTTGTGTGGAAAAAACACAACTAACACTCTCTGTTTGCATGGCACATGTGCAGTAAGAATTAAGAGCACCTTATCTGCCCTTTTGTGTGTGTGTGTGTGTGTGTGCGTGTGCGTGTGCGTGTGTGTGTGTGTGTGCACGCGCGCGTGTGTGTGTGCGTGTGTGTGTGTGTGTGTGTGTGTGTGTAGGGGTTATGGCAGGCTTCAACATGAGCTCAGACCTTCAGCGGCCTGAACACAACATCCCTGTGGGAACGCTGGCAGCTGTCTTCACCTCGTATGACGATATCCCAGCAAACACACACACTCAACAATATTGTAAAATGAGAAAACGCCACATGGTAAAACTACACAATACAATACACGGGACAACAACTACAGTAAAAGTACAATAAAGACAACACACACGGAAATACTATAAGATCATACAGACTGAGCACACTTGTAAAATTAGGTTGTTGTACCAACATGTCAAAAATGTAATTCTTACAAAGTTCTGTCTGTCATGCTACAAAGATAGTTTTCACATATAATTATTTGGGGTCTCTCCCTCAAGGTATGAATCATCCAAAATAGTACTTTCCAACTTTGATTTTACTTTTGTGGTTCTCTCAGATCATTTTGTGGTATCTTCTACCAAAAGGGCAACCTTTTCCACCTTCATTGGAGAAAACAAACATTCCCTGCATCAGACACTCACTTGTAGAACTATGGTGACACATTCCCCTATTAATAATGATAAAGCAGCAGTTGGTAATAATCCCTTGTGGTGTGCTGTTGGTGACCCACAGGTGGTTCCTGTATCTGGTCTTTGTCTTCCTTCTGGGGGCCATCTGCACCAGAGAAGCTCTGCGCTATGACTTCTTGATAGCAGAAAAGGTAAACTCCCGTCTGTCTCTGTTTCCATCCTGCCCTGTTAGAGCGGCCCTCTCAACAGAAAGGGTTGAGGTGAGGGGATTCCCCATCATGGCTCACTTTGTTGATGTGGTGTGGTTAGTTCAGGTTCTGACTGCCTGTTTGTTTCAGTCTTGAGATGTAGGAACCATTGCTGATTTTTTTTTTTTTGATTTTTTTAATATAAATGAAAGTAGAAATATTCCTAAATTAGATCATTCTCAGGTTCAAGTATATGAAAACTACTGTGTCTGTCCTATTACCCAGCTCATGGTCTTCAGCATGTAATTGCACTTTCACAGACACGTGTGTCCCATGTCAGAAAAATACTAACTCGCAGTCCACTTAACCTTCATTTGATGTATACTTTTCCATAATATTGCTTCAAAGCGTTATTCAAAACGAAGTGTATCTCACAATTCATATTTGTGTGCAGCTCCACAGCACTCCAGTCTGTGGTGGTTAACGGTCAGACCTGTTGTCACTACTGTATATGACATTGTGTACTAGAGTGTACAAATACTCTAGTATTACTGCCAAACTCGCGCTCATATTAATATATTTGATTTTGCTTTAACCAATCATCGACTCTTTTCAAAACAGTCCTTGACTTCCATCAGTGGTTAGTTCCCATTGTTTTTATAAGGTGCTGGCTGCAGCGGAACTGAACTGGGTGTAGCTGTTGTGTGCGCTCAACCACACCCCATCCTCTTCCACCCTGTGTTTGTTTTCCCTCTTCCTCCAGGTCTCCTTGGTGGGCTTCCTCTTTCTGCTGGGCCTCTACATCTCCTCCCTGGCTTCCTGCATGGGCGGCCTGTACGGAGCACCCAGGATCCTCCAGTGCATCGCCCAGGAGAGGGTCATTCCCGCGCTGGCCTTCCTGGGAAGAGGGGTGGGTGGACGGAGCCATCAAGGGAGGGATGTCTGCACATTAACAGTATACTGAAAAATATGAGCTAGATTCACAGAGTATGTGGTGAGGGTGTGTGTTTATGCACCAGAATGCAGAATGGTCATTTGCTCTCAACCCAAATGAAATAATACCTTCCTATGATGGTAAACATTATAAGCTCTTCATGTGATGGCAGTAAAGACATGATCCAAATAAGTAGGTCCTAGAAGCATGCTGTAAAACCTATGAAAGCAATATCATCAAAGTTATTCAGTTTATGAATATTAATTTGACCAAACAAACGCTATCGGTGCACTTACTGGCTTTTTTAGAGTTTTCAACTGTATTTTGCTGAACTTGGATGCTTAACTTTTAATCCATCACGGATGAGAAGTTCTTAAAAGTACTTTGGATTATATCATAAATGGCTTCTGAGCTGTCGACAACTGTCTCCATGACAACTGAGCAACATCTGCTTCTGTTGATCGAGACTGTCGAACCATTGTGAACCCGTCAAAAGCTCAGTGAAACGCTAGTACTTTGAGTTAGAGTTAAAATTATAACACCAAGTCATACACATTAGTAAATGCTGACTTCATTTACATAAATGTACTTTTTTTTTTTTTTACACGTATGTACTTTTATACATAAAAACGGCAGCCATGAAATTATTTGACAAAGAAAAAAACAATACAATTAGCCAGTAACTAAACAACTTTTAGGTAAATATTGACATAAGTCATGTGAAGTTTGTAATAGTAATATTGTCTCTGATTACCTACAGTAATTTGTATTCTGACCTAATATTTTGTGGTGGAATGTAACTAAGTACATTTACTCAAGTACTCTACATGGGTACAAATTTGAGATACTCGACAGTACTTGAGTATTTTATTCTCATGCCACTTTATACCTCTACTCTACTACAATTCTGATGGAAATATTGTACTTTTTACTCTACTACAATTATTTGACAGTTTTAGCTACTAAAATTTGATATATTTTCTTTTTTTTACACACAAAACATATAAAAATGTATTTTAATAATCATTGAATACTTTTTCACACAAAAACACCACAACATTTGATGGTTCCAGCTTGTGAGGACGTTTGTACTATTAGTTGGACCAAACAAGCATTGTGAAAGTATCACTTTGGGCCCTTGGTAATTGTGATAGGCATTCATCACTATTTTCTGAATTTTCACAAACAGTGAATCAATGAAGTGATCAAGAAAATAACCAGCAGAGTAATCTATATTGGAAATACTCATTAGTACTGTAGAAAATAGTTCAAAATTAGCTTCACCTCAACAAAATGTAAATCAGAATCAAAAAACATGATTTTACATTAATGCATGAGTAATAATATTTTATCTGCAGCAATTCGTTTTAATACATGAATTACATCTGATTGCACTTACATACTCGTACATTTTCAATGCAGGACTTTTGCTTGTACTGGAGTATTTTAACAGTGCAGTATTAGTACTTAACTTAAGTAATGGATCTGACCGCTAATACGTGTGTGTAGTCTGGATGCACATGGCGGTGGGTGGACTCGACAGGAAACAGTGACACGACTGCCTAACTATAGAGTGCAGACTTCACTTCACAGACAGACTGCATTACAGCAAAGAGTTACGACTCACTGCTGCTACACAACTGCACACACGCACACAAACAGTCACGTCGACGTCCTGACCCCGTCCACCCCAGCAGCAGTGTCTGACCTCTCTCAGCGGGCTGGAATGAGGCCCTAGACATCTTGGCCCAAATCAAAGCTTCAGAACAAACGCAGGAAGGGCGACGGGCAGGGCCCACCTCCGCTGTGTGCTCTGGAGGCCCGCCAGGCACACAGCAGTGCTCCTTAAACTGTGTGACAGGACCTGGGCAGTGAAAGCAAGCTGGTTAGCAAACCACATGTTAACATAATTGCTAACTTTCTCCTGGTTTGGTTTTTATACTGCACGAATATAACTTTAAGTTTAGTTTTATTTCATCATTCCCCGCCGATGGCTGTTTCTCCTTCGTGTCCATACGTGACAGTTTTTATTTGGGTAAAAGGTTGCAAAGCTACAGTCTCTCAATCAGGACAATGGGACAGTCTTCTTTGTCCCAGCCTCGCTGTGTTGACTTTATGCATTTTTTACATAGTATCACCGTCATGTGTAACCTATGTATCTGCGAAACATCAACTTGTCATGAGTTAATTAAAAACAGGTCTGATTTCAGCTTTGTGACGATGTATTTTCCCGATGGTTAATTAGTTACGTTTATGATCATATCGGATGAAATTAAAAATCACCAGTTTTGGATATTTAGGTTTTTTATAAGACAGCGATATTGTGACACTATCTCTCCCTCTTTAACAGACAGGCCCAAACAAGACTCCAGTGGCAGCTATCTTTCTGACCAGCCTGCTTACCATGGCCTTCATCTTCATCGGTCAGGTCAATGTGCTGGCCCCCATCGTCACCATAAACTTCCTGCTCACCTATAGCTTCATCGACTACTCCTTCTTCAGTGTGGCCATGACCCTCCAGCTGCAGGCTAAAGAGAAGAGGGAGACCCTCGTCCTGGTCAAAAGAAACCAGCGTGGGTCATCCAGGCAGAGCTCTAGGCCTCTGATTGAGGCCAGTCCTCCGAGCTATGGGAGTGGAGGCGAGAGCCCGCAGGGTAAAGGCACTCTGTTGGAGTTCACCAAGGACATGGACCAGATCTTTCCCCCTGTGTCAAATGTTGACGCAGGGGCTGAGAAGACCTCCTACATACAAGAGCTGAGCAGTCAGTACGAGGGCACAAAGGCCAATGTCACTACTAAGCAGAAGCTGATGGACAGCTTTGGTTTGGACCTGAACAGCAATATGTTCTCAGGAGAGAAAGGAGTGGAAGCTGAGGTGCAGTGTGGAGACACGGAGCCCACGGTTGGAGAAGAACCACAAGTCGAATGCTGTTCAAAAATAAACCAGGCTGAGCAAGATTCATCTGCTGACCCTCACAATCACAGCGCAGGTGATCAGCTCCAACCATCCAACACTAGACGAGAGTAGATGGGAGAAGAGATCAACTTAGTTGTACCCGTTTGTTTTTTTTGTAACCTGACCCTTTAATTGGCTCCCTCAGGTGTTGGAGGTAAAGTCGAGCACCAGAGCTTTGAGATCAAACCCATGCAGGATTCATTGCATGCAAAGCTCTGCAACCACTGGGCCGCTCTTATCGGGGTAGGCTGCACATTTCATGCTCTACATTGTTTTTGTTCTAATAATTTGATTTCAGATAATATTTACATAATTGAATGATTATGTTTGTTTCTTTCAGGCATTGAGCTCCATTGTGATTATGTTTGTTATTCAGTGGGCTTATGCCTTAGCAAACATAGTCTTTGCCTTGCTGCTCTTCTTCTACATCGGGAAAACAAGTCCTGGACTACCGATAGGTGATTTCCATCAGTTCATTTCCTGTTCAGACGCTCTTAGCTTGGCTCCATGTTGATGTCCTGTCAGGGTGACTAAATGTCTTGACTTGGATGGCACAGTCCCACATAAAAATAATTTGCATTACAAATGAAAAATCCAAGTTGTTGGAATGATGTTATTAACATAACATGGGACAGAGTGAGTTGTTTGTGTTTCACATGTACCACCTGCACCTCTGCAGCATTTTTCAGTGTGGAATGCCAAAGGAGGGAAACATGTTCTTTATGCCTGGTGTTATTTTTGTAGCAGGATTACAAGGTAATTCCATAAACGTGTTTAATGTTAGGCCTTTTATAACGGGAGTGGTCCGCAAGTAATTCCTTTTATGTGAGCTAAATCTTGACTCCTTCCTGCATTTATTTTGTGTTATTAGATCATTTATATCACCCCATTATGTCCAACTAAAGACCTCTGGATTGCAGTTTACCCCCTTTTATGCGTTTAGATTAGGTCACTGGCACATTTGTGGGACTTTCACTTGTGGTCTTTTTGCCTGGCAGGCTGGCAGCTGTTGTGGATTAGGATAGCTAGATGGGATACCCAGCACCTGTTCATTAAACTCCCCACAGTACAGCGTGCCTCAGCTGTCTGATTTACATTTCAGAGCACAATATCTGCAAGTGTTGAACACTTGTCCCACAGGTGGTTGATGCGATGCTGTGAGTTTCTCCCCGCTCTGTTGCTGCACTTCTGTGCGCTGTTGCAACTTCATATATTGACGGAATTTCTTTTATTTGTGGTGTTCTGCAGCTAGTAATGAATGTTGCGTTTTTTGTTTTATTTGCAGGTATTGCAGCTCGATTCAGCTTTTTCACATGGCTCAAATCAACATTGAATAGCATTTGCAGGTATTGTGTTTGTTATGGTACAGAATGATCAATCGGCAATCAGTTTATAGGAATAAGTGACGGATGAATAATACATTTAAATGTCAATCATCATAGAAACTTTTTTGCTAAATTACCTATCCAGACCATTGATAAAACAGACTGGATCTATAGTAAAATGTCATACTTGTCATTATCTATTCATTCTAGTATTACATAGAATGTAAGATAAGATTTTCAGTTAGTAATTTCCCATGTCACACTGTCCCCTGAAACCCATTTCTCTGTACGATTTCTTCGTCTTTCAGGAGGAACGGATATCCTCGGGACGAGATCGTAGTCACCCCCTCTCTGTCCGGGGTCGGGCTGAAAACCAAGCAGCTCACAGAGGAAAATGCTGACTTTGCCTCTCGTCACCGCCATCACCAATCCTCTTTCATCAGGGTCAACAAGATGGTGCAACCACCACTCCACTGACTGAGCACTAGTATACTGCCTCTGCATCAAGCTGTCAGCCTGAAACCACATGTCCTGCCTCAAACCCTGTGGGCCTCATTCTGCACACACATACTATGGCTCAGATCATCTTCTTTTCAGAAAATTATGATATGTCTAAATATACTTTATGGCTTTAACTTTTGAAGTATCACAATCTTTGTTTAAAAAATCTTGTCAGATTACTGTACCTCTGGGTCACTTCCAGGACGTCCAGACATCATGCTGCTCATATGGCTTCAATATCTTGTGTACATGTGGCACAAAGGTTTCATTAAAATGTCAGTTCACCTCTGCGTGTCTACGGATCATTGAAATGAATCCCAGGTTATTAGTTTACTTTTTGTAGTTGTTAGTCACACGTGTCCTTGCAGACCTACAATAGGTTAGAAATGACAAAATTATCATATTTATTGGCGGCATCTAATTCAAAGACAGTGAGAATAACTCGGAAGAAAATGTACACATCACTTATTTAAAAATGTTTTACAGGAAAACAAAAAGGTCTGTAGGTAAAAGCAAAGCAACAAATAAAGCAGCAAAAATGTACAAATAAACAGACCAACAGTCAGACCAATCTGAAATGTAAATGTTTGTCTAAATGTTTAAATGCTGGACCACAGTACCAAAGATGCAAAAGGTGCCGTATTTAAAGATGCAAGCTTAAATCTGAACTAAAAATATTAATGTTTGAATCCATCATTCAACATTGACATTTTCTCCATGAATGAGAACCACTTGAGTCCCTCCAGTTATTAAAAATCACAGCATCCTGTTGGCACAGTGCTTGTTAGGAATATATTTGATGGAGTATGAGGAAGAGCGTCTGATCGGCTAATAGCTCTGTTGTAACGGAAGGAAAAACAAGTCATTTGCAGAATAGACTGTATGTTACATAAGGTCATCTTGAGTGACGTGTTTGTGTTGCACGGTTTGGAAGAGTCACTGTTCTAGGAGCTCAACAAGCAAAGCTGTGAAAACCACTTCCTCTCAGCATTTTGTTATCAGCTCTGCAACCTGCAAACAGGCATATCTGTAGGCCCAAAGATACTAGTACCTTGTTTCCTCGTCAACTGCTCTCTAGATTACTCACTTACCATCCAGAGCAGACAAACCTTTAAATGGATTGGCTGAAGAATGGGACCGCACACACGGGTTACACTTTAATATGAGTTTTAGATTAAGGGTGATGGCTGGAAATGTGGAAATACTCTTTTGGGTTAGGCCTGAACAACAACACTTATTTGTGCTTTTTGTCATGAAGGTAAGAAAGCAACAGCAAATGTTCTGCTGAAAACACTCAACACACGTGTGGTCTTAACATTGCAGGCAACTGGAGTTCACACAAGCGAAATATAGTGGGATTCGTACTCCAGTAACGTAAATGCACTTATTGTACTTCTATCATTATTGGCTTTTGCACTGATTGCATCACTCTATTGTAACATTGTCGATATTCTCCATTATAACAGACCACCATAATGAAGGGCTGATGTGCTACTCTTGCAAGTCACTGAGATGGGTCGAAAGGATACATTATTTACACTATTTATTATTGATGGTACTATTTTGCCTTGAAAGTCTAAAATACTGCGGAATCAAATGTCATCCATCACTGACCTTGTCGCCTTTTCAAACCCTTTCCCACCAGGTAAACAAATGGTTATTTATTTGAAATTAGTTAAAAATACTTATATCTTATTTTAATGGCTCGAAAATGTATTAATAGGGTTTCAATAATAGGACATGTCATAATGAAGAGGTAGTGTCATAATTATTATATAACTTGACCTGAGATGATGTTGATATGATTTTTAATTGTATAATGTTTAATGGCAATGACTGATGAGTTGCTCTCATCATCCAGAGCAGATTAGTGACGCGCTATGTTGTTTGATTTGTCTCAACACTTTAAGTCCCTCGGGCTGAAGTGGAACATTCCGACAACACCTGAAGGCAGCAAAAGCAGCCCCTGGGTTGAATTGTCTATGGGTTAAATAAAGCCACTATTTTGTGATGGTGTGTGAGCGTGCGTGTGTGTGTGTGTGTGTGTGTGTGTGTGCAGGAGGAGGAGCCCGCGCTCCTTCGCCGTGATAATAGGCTGCTGCCTCGGCTCTGTTATCTTCCGTTCCCCGCCGTCCGAGCAGCGGATCTCCTCCGGACCTGCACCAGGATTTATCTAATTCTTATGAAACTTCGCTACTAGCCGGAGCGCTCCTCCCATGGTGTCCCCGGGAGACTCCCCCGGCCTGTACTCGACTTTACGGAAACTATCGGCGACCGTGTGGGGGTCTTGGAAATCATGGAAACGTGGTTTTTGAATCAGGTCCTCTGTGTGTGTCTGTCGGTCCTCCTGCTGGGTCTGCCGGGGCCCCTCGGGGCAGGTACCCCCACCATCAACAGCACGGATCCGGTAACAGCAGGATTGTATTATTCGACCGCCACAGATGAACTCGGTAACATGGGAAGCAGTGAAACGTCAACTTCACACTCCAGCGAGAGTTTATCCCCATCACAGAGGAACATCCTGCTCACACACGCCGCTGAGACACACACTGCTGCTGCTGCTGTTGCAGGACATTTGGGTAAGATCCCTCTCACTGTGGCCTCTATAACGACAAGTGCAACTGTTCAGACTAACAGTTCAGTTTGCTGAGTTTACCCACTTTATTGCACTTGATCATTTATTTAACCTGCGAAGTAAAGACTCCAAATGTCTGTTTTCATTGTAACCACAATAACATACGCTTCATTTGGAGAAGTGCCTACAATAGAAATTCCACAGCAAAGCTCATTTATAATATAACAATATGTAATATATAAATAATTTGTTTTGGATAGTTATAATATCTTAATGAAAAAGCCAACTTGCATGTTGCCACACAATGCATGACAAAATAAGTTTCATGCATTTCTCTTTTTGGTTAGTTTGTGTCAGTATAGAGCTGAAACCAACAATTATTGTCATTAAATGTTTTTGTTTATTATTTTCTCCATTGATTGAGTCATGTGAGAAATGTCCATCACAAGTTCCTAAAGCCTAAGTTGACGTATTTAAACTGCTTCATTTGTTTGACCAACACTTCAAAAAGTACTCAAGATAAAAAACACAAGATATTTACAAGTGAGAAGCTGGACCCAGAGCGTTATTTAGCATTTCTGCTTAAATAAATGAATTAAACAACCAATCACTGAATGCAAATCAATTTTATATCGCTGATCAATTCCTCGACTAATTGTTTAATTTCTACTTCAATATAAAGAGTGTTTTTAAAACTCATACTGTATGTTTATATGTGTGGAGCCCACTCATAGACAGTTATAAGATATAAATCCTACCACCACTTTAAACCGACAGACCTTTCTCATGAACGAAGCCCGACAGAAGACTTGGAATAATAGTTTGCATGTTAACTTGGTCCATAAATGTGGTTCACCAGTTTATCTTGATCCATTCACTTGATTTGATTAAGCCAATGAACACTCAGAGACTCTCTCCTGAATGTATAACTCTTATCATGAGCCATCAAATCTGATCAGCGTCTACTCTTCCTTTGCTAGTTTCCTGTTAGACTTGAGGTGTTGCTGTTACTGCACAAAAAAAAGACCTGACATGTCTTCACCGGCTCATACAGGTGTTGATAAGGTGTATGGACCGCTGTATACATTGCTCAAGAGCATCCTGTCACATGTGACCCCTGAAGAGCTGAATCCAGGTCCCCCATACGCCCTGTAGCTTCAGGAGATCATGTCTCAGAACAGAGATGTAGTTAACAATTTCTAAGATACAGCGCTGCAAAATATAAATGAATGAATAATACAAACCCCAGCCAATAGGAAGAAAGAGAGATTTAAGCCCCGAGGCTACGAATTAAGATTTTTTTTTATAGTTTTACCCTTCAAATCTGCACAACTACCTCTTTATAACCTTAATATAGTTGCAATGCAACTGCACTGGTCTTATTATTAACATGCTACTATTACTAACTACTACTACTACTATCAACACTACTAATGCCACAGTTTTCCAATTGATCACAATACAGTGTACCATACGCT
>NW_022280050.1:3120272-3147998 GCF_004355925.1 Anarrhichthys ocellatus
TGTACCCAAGCAAATTGATTTTTTTCATATAGTGCTGAGGATTAAGATACGTATTCCGGTATCAGATGTAAGTGAAGGCCTGTATATAAATTGTATTGTAATACCAGCATGTACTTGTGTGTCCAGATGTGGATGAGTGTGAGATGGACCCCTGCCCCGTCGGGTCCAGGTGTGTCAACACACGAGGTTCCTTCAGCTGTGAATGTCCGCTCGGGTTCGACCTGGAGGATGGACGCACATGCAGTAGAGGTAATACCCCTTTAATACATACCAGCAAAACGACACTTCGATCACAGATGACGGAAATACGCAAACATAAATTAGACATGAACTCAAAGTTGTTTCCCCGAAGGCCTTCTCTTGATTGACCGACAGTATATTTCCTCTTCTATAGCAAAGGCATTTCTGGGAACTTTCAGTGTCAACAGACTGCCACATGACCCTGTTATCTTCACGAGCGCCACCATGCATGAGATCCAGAGAGAGATCGTCCAGCTGGTGAGAGGCAGTCCACATCACTGCATTGCCTCTGCTCCTTTCTGAGAAAAACTCAATTGGGCTTGTGTGTAATATGTCTCCCACACACTCTCTTCCTGTCTCCACCTCAGCTCAATGCTTCATTGTCAGTCTTCCGAGGATACAGCCGCTCGACGCTGAGTAAGAAGTAAGTCCTTGCCATCACTAAACCATTCCATTTCTGTTATTCCATTATGTTGTTTATTCTGTACACATGACATCTATAGCACTGCTAAGCATCCTGGGAAAAAGATCCCTCCTCTGTTGTTCTCCGGGAAGTTTCTTCCTTTTCTGATGCGAGGCTCCTGGGACATGTTGTGTGCTGTACAGCTTGTAAAGCCCTCTGAGGCAAATTAGTGAACAAAGTGGTTATAATTATATTTACCCCACCAGCATTTACATTTTTTAGCTAAATGATGCAACATGGACGATTTGTCAGTGTGTACCTCCGTACTGACCTCTGATCTGTTCTCCACAGAGGAGAGGACGGGGTTCGTATCTCAGCTGTCAACATGTTTTCCATTACCACCGATGTGACGGGCGCAGAGGTCTACAACAGCATCCAGATGTCTCTCAGCAACTGCAGCTCCTCATTGGCCCACTGCCGGATGGTGCTGCACCACCAGCTCACTTACCACAGTAAAAACTAGCAATCGTACTTATCAGGTTTAATTTTGCTCATTTTAGCCAAATTGAATACAGTTTTTTTTTAACTGACTGACTTTAAATGTGATTGAGGGCAGACTACCTAATGCAGCTGTGAATGTGTTTACAGCCGCTAGAGGGCACCATTTAGCCGTCAACAGCTCCCACAGTTACATCATTACATCGCTCACGATCTTCAACATCCAGCTGCTGTATTTCACAACGGCTACACAGAATCTTACAATAACAGCAGAACAATACCACAACTCACTAAAATAAGATCACTGTGAGCTGACACATACAGTAGAAATGTATGCAAGATGGTTGAAAATCTGACTTCCTCTTGAGATGCAACCTAATATCCCTGTGCTGTTGTACTCATGACTAATTGTGTCCACCCTGTGTTCCAGTGGAAAGTCTGTGTGTGGCCCAGAAGACTCAGTGTGATACAGAGCGCTCCACCTGCACAGACGACAGCGGCACAGCCAACTGCCAGTGTCTTCAAGGCTACTACAAACACAACCCTGAAGACCTGTCCTGCTTAGGTGAGCTAAGTGTGTGCATGTGTGTTTTTAAATGACTAAATACAACAATGACAAGAATATGATTTTTAAAAAAGCAAAGTGCATATTACAATATGATTTAAAAACGTAATTAACCTGATTAAAATGACAACAAAGTGTTTCCTTCCTGACAAAAACAGAATTGACATTAATATTTCACATGAAATTCATCGAAACTAAGACCAAGGCATTTTAGAAAATCGATTGGCTTTGGAACTCCTTGTACCAAACTTCATTCTGAAATAAAACGTCTTGTTTCAGAATGTGGAGATGGCTACAAGCTGGAAAATGACACCTGTGTTCCGTAAGTTCAAATTGATTTCATTTTTCCTGACAGAATTGATCCGCTCACACTGAGCGATTTTCTCCCTGCGGATTCTGTTTCTTGTTTTTCAGCTGCATATTTGGATTTGGAGGATTCAACTGTGGAAACTGTAAGTGTCCTTAAAAATGAGGCATTGAACAGGCATAATATAAAACCTTTAGCTTCAAAAGAAAATGTTTTTTGTGAACTAAATACAAATTTGCTCTCATGATCTTTACGTTGGTTTTTAAAGTGTGGCGTTTAATATGTTGTTATTTGACATTGCAGTTTACAAGCTGATCGCAATCGTGGTGTCGCCTGCAGGAGGCGCTCTGCTCCTCATCTTCGTCATTGCTCTCATTGTCACCTGTTGCAAGTAAGACTTCTGTTATTGTCGGTGCAAAACTTCTCTTGGTTTGCAGTGCATTTCATCTTGTTAAGTCTTAAACTGACGTGTTCTTGATACTAGTGCAGTAATCTGCCTTGCCCTACCGTATTCGTAAGTTGATGATTACAAAACAAAGGATCCTAGACGATCCAACAAGTGCAATTATCTATTTAGTGACTTAAAGGATCAGTTCATCCAAAGAACCAAAAAGCACAGTTCCTTTACTTTCAATGGTTTGACGACTTGAAAAATTCTGGTGACATTTGGCAGGTTTAACTTTTGAACAATGTTTGATCTCAAAGGAAAGACAAGAATGACATCAACAAGATCATCTTCAAGAGTGGAGACCTGCAGATGTCCCCATACGCAGACTTCCCCAAAAATAACCGCATATCCACGGAGTGGGGCAGGGAGACCATAGAGATGCAAGAGAACGGCAGCACCAAGAACCTGCTGCAGATGACCGACATTTACTACTCTGTAAGGAGACATGCAACACAACTCTCGTTTTATCTCCCACTCTCTTCATTTCTCTTCATAGTTCAACTGAAGCACTTGTTTGTGTGTTTAGTTAGAGCCGATGAATCTATACTACCACTATATTGGTGTAGAAGAAGCTGTTCAATACATAATTTTCTCTCTCTTTCTGTGTTCTTTTCGTCAGCCTGCGTTGCGTAACTCAGACCTTGAGAGAAACGGCCTGCATCCGTTCACAGGTCTGCCGGGTTCTCGCCACTCGTGCATCTACCCCGCCCAGTGGAACCCCTCCTTCATCAGTGACGATTCACGAAGACGAGACTACTTCTAACCACTCCACCTTAAAGACACACACACAGAAAGTTAACCATCTCTTATACTGTAAATTCTGACGTGATATGATGGTTTTCTGTCACAGTAAGAGACATTTCATCATTTTGCATGTTTTAGTTCATTTGCTTTAACTCACGCATTACATTGCTGCTGTGTTAGCAAAGACGGTTTAATGTGTTTTCCTGCCTCACAGGCAGCTGCTGACTCTCATTTATTTCACCATATGATGGAAAACAATTTGCAGAGGCTTGAAACGTGCTTGAGGTAGACGATCCATGACAGTAAACAATCACATCTCTCTTGTTGCTGCCTGGTCACGAAGTGCAGATTTGCTTAATAAGTCTGCACTGCATTAATGCACAATGATTAATAAAAGCAGATATGGTGTTCACTGTGTTCAGTCACTGTGCTCACAGACAGGAACGTGAAAAAAAACAACACGGGTTAAGAAAATACAAAAAAAAAACGGCAGTAATGTGAAGTGTATGTGACGTGTAAGAAATAGACTACAACATGCAAAAATGTTGATATGGTCCTTTAAGTGATGATATATGAATATGTGTGTGCCACTGCTGTGATTTGAAAATATTCAGTTTCTTCTTAGATAAAAGTCTAAGAATGAAGTATTGATGGAACAAGACAATAACAAACCACTGAAGGATGCACAAAAGTTCTGTTTGATAGAAAGTGATGCCAACATGTATATATGTCCAAGTCCTTGACATGTAGCATAATGGACATCTCATATACTGTACACACTGAAAAACTGAAGAGGGATAAACGTGTAGCTTGTGTGTGTGTGTGTGTGTGTGTGTGAGAGAGAGAGATTGTGTGGGTTTTAAATATTGGTGTTTGTGAGGTGTGTGTATGTGTGTGAGGAGTAATTAACTACCAGAAGGATCATAACTGTCAATGACTGCAAAGAATGTAAATCTGTATCATAATTAGTTTGCTATTTCTGACATGGAGTATTATTTTCATGTGACTCTTTTTGTCTTTGTCTTCATGTCATCTGTTGTTTCTGGCGTTTTAGTCAGATGAGCTTATTTAAATAAAAATGTTGCAGAGCAGTTTTTCTCACACTCCACTCTTTTGGGTTTTAATTTATATAGGTTAAGATTGTTTAAACAAAGTGTTATTGCAAGTTCATATAATCTTTTAGTAGCACGCAGTGCAACAAGAACAGAACAAACTATCACATATTTTGTATTTAGAACAGTGGAAACAGTAGTTTGCCAAAAATAAGTGAATAATGAGTCAGAAACAATGGAACACAATAAAAACATAAAGGTGTCATTGTGATGTTTGCTATCACGCAACATAATTTTAGCATTTTAAATTAATATTTCAACATTTTGGAAAATATGCTTATTTGTTTCTATTTTGGGAGTTGGCCATGAGGCAATTAGCGTAGCTTTAGCGGAAAGACTGGACACAAGTAAACAGCTAGCCTAGCTCTCAATAAAGTAAAACAATCCAGTTGGCAGCATGTCTTAACAGAATATATTTAGTTTGTTTAGTCCTTCCACAAACATAAAAAAGATAATTTGTGGTTTTAAAGTGTGTAATGTGTGTATATCTTGGAGAGCAACAGCCAGACAGTAACTCCTCAGAGCTTTATAATCATTGTGACATTGCCAGGAAAAAAGAAGCATTACTGAGCATAAGTATGTTAATGCACTCCAGGCAGTTTACATCAGGTGAAGTAACTAATACTGTAATGATGAATGTCCAATTGTCAGTGTGATTATTGGGTGAATGATGTGGGCAGTGCCCAGGAGGCAACAAGCAAAATGAATGAAAAGACGTTCTGTGTGCTTCTCCAAAGAATGTACAGCTGAGTCAGGTGCTTCTCTGAATGACTTTCTAACCTGTGGCCTGACTAACGGGCCTGTTACTATTTTCAACATCGTGGCTAATGGGTTTTTCCTCTTTTGAATGGTCTGTCCACTTCACTGAGAAAGGATCAAACAACCTCTGAGGCTTCTCCTGTGGTCCTTGATTTGCTTTACAATAACTGACATGGTGTCAGTTATTGTCTTTCTCCTTTCTCTACGTGCTGAAAGCTTCAGGATTACCCAAATCTTATCTCTGGTGGTGGTCTACAGTGTGTCCAATAGTATGACCTCCTCTTTCTGGCTGAACTTCTTCTACTGCAGCCAGATTGTACCTGCACAGAGAGCTCTCTTCATCTGGATTAAGAAGAATGTTAAATCCATCATCTACTGCTTTTGGATTACAGAGAGAATTTACAGTTTGTTTGATTTTACGTCCATGTATTTAGTCTTTATTCCTCTTGATGGATTTGTATATTTCTGTATCTTGTAATTATGATGGTTATGAAATAATCTTCTTGTATTTTTTGGATAATTATGAGATAGGAATCTCATAATTATGTAAATTCAGGTGTGTGTGTGTGTGTGTGTGTGTGTGTGTGTGTATGTGTGCATATTATGTAAGTGCAAATTTGCATGAAAGAAATGTTTCCTGAGTGTCATTGTGTGACCATTTCAGTATTTTTGCATGTTTTAGCTCATTTACTTTATTAACTCACGCATTACATTGCTGTTGTGTTAACAAAGACGGTTTAATGTGTTTTCCTGCCTCACAGGCAGCTGCTGACTCTCATTTACTTCACCGTATGATGAAAAACAATTTGCAGAGGCTTGAAACGTGCTTGAGGTAGACAATCATTGACGGTAAACAATCACATCTGTCTTGTTGCTGCCTGGTCACGAAGTGCAGATTTGCTTGAAAAGTCTGAACTGCACAATGATTAATAAAAGCAGATATGGTGTTCACTGTGTTCAGTCACTGTGCTCACAGACAGGAACGTGATTTATTGATCGACAGGAATGTGTATAAACACAACACAAATTAGAAAAATAAAATAAAAAAATGTCAATGATTTGAATTGTGGGTGACGTGTAAGAAATAGACTACAACATGCTAAAACATCGATATGGTCCTTTAAGTGATGATGTATGAATATGTGTGTGACACTGCTGTGATTTGAAAATATTCAGTTTCTTCTCAGATAAAAGTCTAAGAATGAAGTACTGATGGAACAAGACAATAACAAACCACTGAAGGATGCACAAAAGTTCTGTTTAATAGTAACTGATGCCAACATGTATATATAACAGTGTAATAGTTTCATAATTCAGTGACTGGAAGTCTGTCAGATTCTGCTAATATATTCATATCTATAATAACAAAGCTCATTTCTGCAATTTATTTATTCCTCCCATCCCGACAGGTTCTTGTTTTAAATCAGACATGTCCTGTCTTAATGTTTTTATACATTTTTTAGTTGTTGCTGCTGTATTGACTGAGTCGCCAACTCAATTTCATTGTATGTTTTTACAATGACAATAAACATCCTTATCCTTATCCTTAAGACATCTATTCCCAGCCTACTTTGTATTTGTAAAAGAGCTGCATGAAGTTCTTGACAAGAGGGAATGTTGCTATCTACACACACACACACACACACACACACACACACACACACACACACAGCAAAAGACATACACACACAGCCACATCTATATATATATATATATATATATATATATATATTAACATATTATTTTTTCATCATGTTTTTACTCTCTCTCTCTCTCTGCCAAAGTCACTCAGTGACCAAACTCATGATCATTTTCCTGATGTTGGCCCTTTAACTTCACATGATCCTGTTACTGTTTCACTTTTCAGACGCTGTGTAGATTCTCTAACTTTTTATCAGATTCATGTCATGAACATGTCAACTTGCTAATCCTAAATCTTTGTCTGGAAAACAAACTTTGTAAAGAAAATCACAAATAGTCATGTTGAAAAATAATTGTAAACCCATGAAATGAAAGCATGAATTAATGTCTCTGTTGTTTTTTTAGGCAAATTCACAAGTATATGATTGTATACATAATTTGATTTGCATTAGATGCAAATACCTCTAATTTGTTACATTGCATAGAGTTGTAGAACCATACTGGCTTTATTTGTGAGCTCTCTACGAGGGAAGAAGACACCAGAACAGAAACAGCAAACTGATTAAAAATGGATTTTCAAACATTTGCCCTCAGTAATGGGCCCTTTCTTTTTTTTAACATTGTGACTGTTGCATTTTACATGTTTTGCATGGTCTGTCCACTTCACGGAGAAAAGATCAAGCAACCTCTGAAGCTTCTCCTTGGGTCTGTGATTTGCTGTAAAATAACTTACATGGTGTCAGTTATTGCGGTGGCCTTTTCTCATCTACATTTGAACAGCTTCAGGATTACCCAAATCTTATCTCTGGTGGTGGTCTGCAGTGTGTCCAATAATATGACCTCCTCTGTCTGGCTGAACTTCTTCTACTGCAGCCAGATTGTACCTGCACAGAGAGCTCTCTTCATCTGGATTAAGAAGAACGTTAAATCCATCATCTACTGCTTTTGGATTACAGAGAGAATTTACAGTTTGTTTAATTTTACTTCCATGTATTTAGTCTTTATTCCTCTTGATGGATTTGTAATCAGCAACAATTCCACAGTGGTTAATGACATGCCTGCAAGAGATTTCTTGAAATATTTTCGGGAAAATGTGTTTTTCATTGTGTTTTCCGTACTGAAGGTGCATTTTGTTTTCTGTCTGTGTGTTATGGTGATGTCCAGTGGTTCTACTGTATTCTACCTGTCTGGACACATGCATCGTATGGTAGCAAATGGACAACCTCTGTCCTGTCCACAGTTAAGGAATCAGGTGAGGGTCACCGTCACCGGCATCCTACAGGGAGTTCTGTATGTGTTCTGTGCTGTTTGGACTATGTACAGGTCTTTTCCTGTGGGCAGTTCATATAAGCTCAGTGATCTATATACCGATTTCACTGTCATCAACTTGTACATGTCAGGCACTCTGTTCAACCTGGGAGTTGGTCAGGCTGTATTCAGGCAGAGAGCAGCACACATCTGGCTGAGAGCAGCTCAGTGCTGCAAAGCACCTCAAGTACAACAGTCTGAACAAGGAGTATGATACTGAAGCTGAAACCAGAAGACCAGGGATCTGCTGAGGAGAACCTAAGACACTTATCAATCTACATGGATGCAAGCTGCCCCTGAAGCTTGGAATATTACCGTAGGAGATCAGAGCTACTTACATGTTTTGTACTGTTTATGTATCTATATGAAAGATTTTGTTTTTATGTCATATACAGTTAGATAAAAAGAAAAAAAGAAGATATATTCATTCTTATATATTTTATAGTTACAGCTCTATGAATGCTGATTCCTGCTTTTCATGTGCATTGATTCAGAATTCAGTATCTGGAAAACTGTCAAATTCAGGTAATATATTTAAATATAATAACAAAATGTATTTGTTTAATTTATTCATTCCTGCCATCGAAATGTTGGAAAATGGCATTGCGGAATACCAGTTGCTGAATTGTGGCAATTCTTTTGAAAAACAAGTGTCAAAGTTAGTGTATTTTACTGTTTCATATTATTGTGTTTCATTCTGTTCATAAGGAGTACATATGTATGCTTCTTTTGTAATTATGTAAGGGTCAAGCTTAATTTGTCTCATTAAAATGTATCTAACATTAATCACGTGTATTCATTTTTATTCGTTTGAATGATGTCTTTGTTGTTGTTGCATACTTAACAAATTGTTTTATTTGCTTTGAAGAATGCTGTGCATTTCACACCTACTAATTACCTACAATTAGGATAAGTACATTTTGAGCCCACACTCGTTCTTTTCAGGTACAATCAAACCTCATTTGATTTCTTAATGTAATGTAATGAAGTAACTTGAGTTTAATAAAAACATAGTAGGACATGTAATGGGTTATGGAATTTGTTTTCACTCATGCATTCTCGCAAGTCTGAGCTTCTGAAGAGGTCGTGAAGGCATCACGAGTCTGGTCCAGCCCCTCCTCTTTCCGCTGTGTGTTTCGTCCTCTCGGCAGTTGATGAGTGAAGGAGACGAGAAGGAGGCGCAGCGGCGGACAAGAGGAGAGGACGGCAAAATAAATGTCACCGTTAGACAGCCAGTTGGATTGCCAGAAAATCGGCAGGATTACATTTTCTGGAGGGATTCGCAAAAGGGAAAAATATATCGATAAAGATCGAACGTTGTTTTTAGCTGTAACGTTAATTCTCACTGGAATAAATGACGTTAAGTCAACGGTTCAACGTTACCTCTTGTTCAGGTGAGTAACGTTTATGTCAACGTCCGTTATTGGACTCGATGTAGCGAACGTTGGCATTAGTTGTTATATTTAACACAGTTTAAGAGTTAATTTAACCTAAGAGAACTAAGGTACAGCGTTACCTTTAACCTGTGATGAACGAGTATACAGCAGTGTTTAAAACACCTTGCTGACGCTATCTGGCTCTTAACGTGTGTTATTGTTTTGATACGTTACACAGCAGGAACAACAGGAGAATTGTGTGTGTGTGTGTGTGTGTGTGTGTGTGCGTGTTATTACCACCGTGTGTGCGCGATGCGTCAAGGTAGTTGACGTTAATGCACCGTTTATTTTGCTACAGCCACTCTGCCTGTGTTGTGTCTTATTATCCCCAAATCAATATTAAATCAACGCAGTGTGTCTCAGCAGGGACGAAAGAAGGTAGAAAGGAAAGAAGGAAGGTTTGAAAGTAGGAAGGAAAGAAGGGAAAAGGGGAGATGAGGGAAGGATATAAGAAGGAAGGGAGAAAGGTAAGAAAGAATGAAGTATGGGAAGGAAGGAGGGAGAAAGGAAAGAAAGACAGGAGGGAATAAGGGAGAGAGAAAGGAATGAAGAGATGAAAGACACATGGATTTAAAGATGGAAGAATGGAAAGAATGAAGGATTGAAAGGAAAGATGGAAAGGAAGAGGGGATAAAGGGAAGAACAAAGGGAGAAAAAACAAATGACTAGCTACTAACATGTTTCTCTTGTCAGGGGATTTAAGGTGCAGGCTGTGAAGTTTGACCCGTCAGGGGTATGGCCCCGGCCCTCACCAAAACCCTGAAAGATGGCCACGGGATCCACCTCTCCTCGCCTCCCGCCGCCGCCAGAATGGACCCTGATGGCCGAGCCGTGCGCAGTACTGAGCCGGAGTCTCGGATGAGGCCGACAGATGACGGAGACCTCCAGAAGTTGTGGCTGAACCTCTCTCGCTTCCCCTCTCTGGACTCCCGTCTCCCTGCCGTCCAGGCGTCCGCCAGCCGGCGTGAGACGGTGCTCCTCCCCGGCCCTGCTTCCCTCCTCAGCCTCCTTTCCTTCAACAAAGGCCTGCGAAATTCTCATCAGGTGGCCGGCCTCTTCCCAGGTGTACCAGACATGTTTTTATTCCCTGTCCCTGAGCACAATAGCCAAGAGGCTTGCCTGCTGCACGGGCGCAGCCGTGCTCCTGAACGTGGACCAGATGGTGGTGATGTGCGTCACCCCCCTCTCACCCTTAGTGTTCCTCACGGGGAGATACACTCCCAGGGCTA
Source organism: Anarrhichthys ocellatus (assembly GCF_004355925.1). Classification (NCBI taxonomy): domain Eukaryota; kingdom Metazoa; phylum Chordata; class Actinopteri; order Perciformes; family Anarhichadidae; genus Anarrhichthys; species Anarrhichthys ocellatus. Next base: position 3,130,963 of record NW_022280050.1, read on the forward strand.
CACCCACTTCTTCGCACCCCCACCTTCACTGACACAGGGGAAAGTGGCTGCCATGGGCTGGCCTCCTCCATCCTCAGTGCAGCCTCGCAGCGACGTTGTGAACTCTGACCGGCCGGCATCCGGAACTGAGCTGGAGGCGGCCGCGAAGGAGAAGCTCGCCAGGCAGGCAGAGCTGCAGGGCCGAGCTCAGAGGCTGCAGAGGAGACTGCAGGCCCTGCTGGGAGAGCACGCCATGCTGCACTGCAGCCAGCAGCTGGAGGGGCTGAAAAGGCACCGTCGACTCGACAGCCCGGGCTCCGTGCGTTCTGGTGTACTACCTCCGCAAGTAGGAAGCAAACGGCATTGCTCTTGGCTGGAGTCCTTCACAGAGTTCTCGGAGTTCAGCTGCTCCAGCCAGGCGGTACTGAGAGGCCTGCAGGAGGCTTTGGACTCCGAGGCCACGGCCAGCAGCAGCTCAGACGAGGAGGATGAGATCCACGGCAGAACCGAGACTTCACCTGTGTGAGTAGAAGGTGCACGTAGTTAGTTGCATGTGCGCATTAATCAACAAGACTCTAAAGCACTGAAGGGGACTTCTTTTGGCAACTGGGATATACACCTCAAGACAAAAATCACAATTAGCTGCTAATCATTAACAATATAACTTCATAACATAACTGTGGGCATAACTGTGGGTATTGTTATGCCACAGTTCAAATCTGATGTGAAGCTATTAACGGATTTGTTAATAGCTGTAATCAACAGATTATATTGTACGTATTGCTTGCTCACAAAAACACACTTTCCACACACAGAACAACGGTTGGTTTCTCTTTTACAAGCAAACTGAGTGAGACCAGTTTTCTTCGAGGCCTGTTTCTTGTTTTGAACTTGTGTATTTTTAGGAGCCACAGTGAGTATCATATGTGTCACAGCTGGTTATTCCAGCTAACTAAACACGCTCCAAAGGAGAGGATTTAGAAATCCCCTGAACCACGTATTTTGCTCATCAAGTTGAGGTGAACCGCATGATTTCACACAGTGTCGAACGCAATGTTACCAGCTAGCGTTGAAGAAAACAATGAGAAAAAAAACATTTCACGAACTTCATTGTGCTCTCAAACTCCTTTAAAAGAATACAAACATGGTGTGAAATGGAGAGGCTAATTTATAGAGGACACTGTATGAGATCCACTGTGTCTCTGCCACATATTTCACTCGGCCCTCAGTGGAGTTTACAGTGTGGTTGTCATTAGCACAAGTTTTGTCCTCCCAGCTGTGGAGAGTGTGATGACATTTTTCAGCAATGCACACACGCGCTTCTCTTTCCATGCTGCAGTCATACACTCGGCAGACAAGCCAGTTGTCCACACCCACAGGCTAGGAAATAAAAACGGCCATGCCAGCAAGCCTGTAACATGCCATTCTGTGCCATTGAGCTAGTGACCTGTGTGTGTGTGTGTGTGTGTGTGTGTGTGTGTGTGTGTGTGTGTTTTGGGGGGTTTGGAAGGTTGTCTGCTGTACTTGTGTCCTTGCTCAAAGGGAGTCGTGTTGCCCCAGGTGAGGCAAAAATAATGGAAATCCTGTATGATTGTATCTTCTATCCGGTGAGGAGTGTTTGTTTTTTTCTGCAACAAACCACAAGACGGTATTTAACTTGCAAAAAAAACTGTGCACATTGCACACACAAATTGTCATAGTCAGAATTTTGCATATGTTTTTCCTGTTGGCTGATATTGTGGCAAATGTCCACGAATACATTATGTTAACGAGAAACAGAAATACAGGGAATGGGAGCAATTGGGCTGAAATAGAGCTACGAAAACAACAAGTATTACGATTATATATATACCATTAAAATGATTTTCCATAAACATTGACTTAGACAACAGAGGATCTACAGTATGATGAAAGTCTAACGGGTCTATCAGTTGCCAAAACTTTTCTTAAAGTGAATCGGCTCCACACCTTTTGTGTTACAAAAATACAACTGAAACTAGATACTCAGCACAACATCTTCATTTGGAAAGAGGATTCTTTGGAGAAATATTTATGCTGTGCCCGAGTTATTCTGCTATTCTTCTAGGTGTGTAGGGAATCATTTTAATTACTTTTAGCCCCATATTACCAGCCTCATGTTACCAGGTTAACACACTTCCTAGCCCGCAATGTGGGGGCGTCAGTGTGGACTCTGTTGGGGACAGGAGGGGTAACGTCTTGGTCTTTCTGGACCAGTCAAGTCTGGTTTAAGTGCAGAGCCATTTTATTTCTTCAGTTAGATGAAGTTCTTCAACACTTCTGTTTGTTTCCTGTATCCGTGCAATAAACAGGGGCTGTTAACAAAACTGGGACATGTTTATTAGCCCCGAGAACAGGAAAGAGAAAGGGTGATTTCTAATCTGTGTGTGTTTATTTGGCCAGCTTTAGTCATCTTGGAAGCGTCAGCTTGCCTTTTATACAAGTCCGTTGAACAATGCTCTATGCTTCGTCAGTAAAGCTCCCCTGGGGAGTTTTTATGGCAGGATCCTCCTTGAAGAGGATATCTCCTTGCTGGAGGAGGGACGGATCATTGTCCCCCTTTTAAAAAAAAACGTGGACATGGTCTGACTTTCACATTCTAAGTGTGAACTTGTAAAGCAGTGACATGGTTGGACTTCAAATTGAGACCATGTCCTCCAGTTTCTCATTTTTGTTATTTTAGTACTTTTTATACACAGTACTGTACGGGAAAGGCTACGAGTTGGAAAGTTTAAGTGCGGTACACACCCTAAAGCCTTAATGCCTCAGCAAGAGCCAAGAAACACAATCCAGATTGGATCATTCATAAACCCACAGCAGCTTGTTGGGGCTGGCCTTTTATTCAACCTACTGCTCGCCTACTACTTGGCAAAAACATTTCAGGAATTTCCTCATTATACAGTTCGAAAGAGCTGCAGGGCAGCCTGGTCTGGTCATTGTCTGTGGAGGAAGGAGGGTGCCCGCTCCTTATCAAACAGATATTAGCTCAGGATTGAGTGTAGCTCAGCTCAGAAGCAGTCATTAACCAATCATAGGCTTTGTTCTCATATGCAAAGCTTGCCTTTATATCTACAACACACTGTGTGTAGCTATGATCAGGCGAGCAAACAACATTGTGGTTATTTGACGTATTAGGCTAGTATTAAAACGACTTCACAATACCAGAGGGTATAGTCAAATCCCCTGTGTAGAGCTGCTTGCACATCGGCCTAACCTTTCCCCGTCCTGCATCTGAGTGTTTGAAGTAGGGGGAGTCCCTCCCTGTCCTCGCCAAGAGGTCCAAGAGCACTGCCATAGCAACTATTGCCAAACACACAGAAGATGAATGCTAACTGAACAGGCTAGCTCCATGGAAACATACTATAGGTACACACACACCACACAATGCAACCGGGTTTTATTCTGTGGCCTAGATAAGCTTTTGTGCCTCAGCAAAAAAAAAAAATCCCTCCTCTCCCGTGCTGTTGGGATGCTTCGCAATTTACACATGCAACACGGTAACATGGTTGGTGTGAAATAGGTCATAAGATGACGGGTGCCGTGGTACAAATATGTGGATTTTACAAGTAGTTTGGTCCTTCAGTGCTCTCTTTGTGTCTCTCAGTCTCTGTCCTGCCTTCTTTGTTACTTCTCCCTGTGGTGATACACATTACCCTGCCAGTGATTCTGATACGCTGACCTCTTCATGCACTTTTAGTTCATGGCTAAATTGGAGCTCGTGGCTGCGATCACTCTCTTGACGTTTTTCTGCATTCACGGCCATATGCCAAAGATCTTCTTGTGAGGTCGTATTAGGGTGTAATCGACATAATTTGACAAAAAATGAACAGAATACTATAATACCACAACATGGGTCTGAGTGTCCTTCTCTGTCATCCATCAGCAGCAGCTGTGAGGGGCGGTGGCTGGAAGAGAGAGCGGAGCTGGGCAGCAGATGGAGTTGGTTGCAGCTACGTCTGGCCGAGCTGGAGGGGAGGATACAACAACCGGTGGAGCTCCACAAGCACATCCGCTCTACCAAGGTAAGACCAACGTGCTCTCTGCCAACATCAATACAGGGCAGCTGACATAATAGGCCAACTGGCAGCCATAGATTATTAAGGGCTTTCAGTCAGGCCTTAAATACAAGTCAGTTTTGTGTGAAGGGAACATATAGGGTCAGCCAACGTCTGCTGTCTCTCTGTAACAAATGAATAGCTCTTTAGCTAAAGTATGTTATGGAAAGGTTTTAAAGCGGCATTGAGCAATGTAGCCAACTTTCATGGACTGCTGTCACTGTGAACGGTTTCATATGCATCAATAGACTCGTCTTTTCGGTCATTATGTTCATTTTTCAGAGAAAATGCCCTGTTGTAATAATTGTATATGTGTGTGTGTGTGTGTGTGTGTCCAAGGGTGGTGTGGTGCTCGCGGAGTCCCAGCCGCTGACAGACAGACAGATTCAGCAAACCTTGCTGAGAGAAATGGCCGGGTTATCGGATGCTGACACTGAACCTTGCAGCCCCACACGCCTTCTGCACAACATAGAGAGACAGGTAGGAAGGATGAGCTAGTACACACACCGGGGGTTTGAAAAATCTGGAAAGTCAGTACAACTCAGTACATTTGCTACATCTGGAAAATTTGCAACTTGGCAACATAAATACTGGAATAAAATGAGCGTTCTCTTTGGGAATCCTGTGTTCTGTGATCCTTTCAAACATGTCACACAGCAAACTTCATCCAAACAGTGCGTGACCACTTACAGCAAACACAATCAAGGGTTCAAGAGAGTCTCAGCACTGTATATTGATTCGTCCATCCCTTTCCTTGGATGGATTGCTTACCCACTCACTGCTACTGAAGAGAAAAGATTACTTCATCACTTGTAAAAAGCATTATTATGGATGATGTCTTCATTGCAGAGTGCTCAGCTCAGCCAGATTGTCAGCAGTCTGATGCCCCCGCTCAGCTTTTCACCGCTATCTAAACAACCACACACCTGGAAAGGCCAGAGAGTCTTCACAAGGTACAGAAACACACACACACACACACACACACACACACACCCACGTACAGGCCTATGTGGGGGCAAGTCACTTTTCTGCAGTAGATCATTTCCAGCTGAAACAATCACACATGGGACTCTTAAATTATGCTAGATTACATGAGACACCATCCAAGGAGAAATAGATCACATATTGATATATATTAGTAGATGACAGATCCTACAATTAAGCAGTGTTGTAGTCAAGACCACCTAAACCGAGTCATGACCAAGTCCTGGGACAAGACCAAGACTTTGAGGGGTTGACACCGAGTCAAGACCAGGGAGATTCCCACACTGCATGACACACTTCCGATAAAATGTGAAACATGCAAACCATATAAGCACTTCTCAAAGTGATCTGAAAGATACACAAGATTCCCATCAAAACACCCACACAAAACAAGTGAAGATTCCTCTTCAGTCATGTCTACTGTGTGTGTGTCCATGTATATATAAGTGTGCTATGAGAAATGTCTTGATTTAATGATCAAATTATCAATTTTATGTGTGGAAGTTTTGAATTATGAGCAATCACAGTAATGATGTTAACAACTAAATCAGACTAGAATCTTAGCATGAATTATATCCCTGACACTTCCATGACCTCACCTGATCTCGTCCCTGCAGTGGTCAGAAAGGAGACAGTATTTTTGAGCCTGGCAGCTCCAAGAGAAGGAGACCGGGGGGGACCAGGAGGCTCTCCAAAGCCGATGCGTTGTGCGTTTGTGCTCGGACCCGACCTCTGGTCACCTACCACAAGCCTAAACTGTTCACCTTCAACTCCAGCAACCCCAGGAGTCCACAGGTAGGAAACACATGCAGTCTCCTTTCATTTCATTTCTGGGGTGATTTGCTGCTCCAATGTCCCATTAGTATGATTAATTATGTCTTCCATAAGCTCATTCTTATCTTGAAACCGCTCTGTGCTTCTGAAACAAACACTGCGGGGACACATTAGTATCTATTCATTTGTGCCGCCCATGCTCCTGCACAGTGGTGGAGATAATGGATGGATGCTGAAACACAGTTGCATTCCTCCGCTCTCTGTTCTGAGGACTTGGCAGTAAAGACGGTAATGAAGATGACACCAGAAGAACTACGCCTGATTACCAAATTTACTTCATTACAGTCCACCACCTATGAATTCCAATTGTAGACCCATTTTGGGTTTTAAAAATAAATATTGGAAACTGTGTCACCGTGTAGAAGCTGCTAAACTTATTCATTAGTTTATTAAATTTAAATGATCCTCGTATCCATGTCAAATGTAGCTTCAAAGCAGTTGTTTCTAGTCGGGCTTCAGTGTTGGAATGCCATATAACTAAAATAGGTCCTCAAATTAAACAGCAATTAATGTTCAAAGCCGCACACCTGCTTTTAATCAAGCAGTAATATCTCTCGGATTTGCTTCAAATAAACAAGTGCATGTGAGTATTCTGAAGCTCGAGCCTTTAATTAGCCGACTATGTTCTTGCCAAGTCAAATGTCAAGTGGTTGGCATCGCCCTGCGTAGCTCCAAACAGTTTTCGTAATAAGAACTCCCATACTATCATTGTACTTTTACGTGCAACATTACATGCACACAACTTGTTTTGTGATATCTTTTTTTAAAATCTGCACTAATGAAGCATTTAGCCGCTTAAGAGCCAGAGACTAAAAACAAAGTTTAGAAACATTACGCGTAGGCCTCATTTTCTAATCCCTAACTAGCTCTTCTTTAGCTCATGTACGAATATATAAATGTTAACATGCCGCGCCGTTACCATGGAGGTTCAACATCTTGCTGAACAATACTATTCGCGCATAGAGCCCAGACTGATTGTAGCTATTATAAAAAGAAGCAGCACCATTGAGAGGTTGCCAGATGACAAAGAAAGCTCTTTAACAACTGAATTAATCCTTGTGACTCACACTCCAACAAGACACAAAGAGAAAGCTAAGTTATTGCTGTAGTTAGACTCTTTGACTATGCTCGTTTAGTATCATGTGAAAAAATGATTTTCTCTCTCTCTTGTGCATCAGGACTCTGGAACGCCCACGTCTGCCGTCTCCTCGTCTCTCTCATCATCATCTTCCTGTTCATGCTGCTCATCTTGTGATCCTGTAGCCCTGTGCTCTGATCCAGACTGCAGCTCCGGTAGGGCCCTGTCCTCCAGGACCCCCAACACCACACCTCACCCTGAGCTGTGTCTTTCATTCGGTAGGAGAAACATTAACACGACGTCATGTGGTTGGCTATGTAGGAAGAACAGGGAACCTGTGTACGCGTAGCAACCTTTTTTTGTTGTTGTTGAAAGACATATGTAATTTCATCTACTGTTTTCTGAAAGCTGTAGTTCTTCTCTTTACCTCGACTGCATGCTTGCACATTGAGACGTGCTGAAGTAATTAATCGTGAAGACGTTAAGACTGCTGGGACTGTTTTGAGCGCATACTTTAAAATTGTCACTCTCTTCCAGACACTCCTCGGTCTCACCACTTAAAGAGAGTCCTGGCCAGAGAAGAATGGTCCCAAAGGCCTTTGTCTATCAACGTCCAACCCTCCAGTCAAGCACACTACAATAGACGCAGCTCCACACCACTGCACAACAGTAAGAACCCTTCACCGGTATATTGATCACACACCCTGTAGTGTTCTATGGTGCTCTCCTGTCTTATACCAGTACATTACTGGGCCTATGTGTTTAGTCGCTGCTTGTGAAGTGTTCAAACAGGCCTGTAACCCGTTCTGCTGTCGTAGTCAACTGATGAAGAAGACGACAGGAGGACAGAGGTTGAGAAGAAAGCACCTGCATTCTTCTTCTTCTTATTGATCTAACAGACGGGAGCCTCACTGGCTTTTGATCCACTTCTCTTTGTTGTGTGAAGTCGATGGCAATTTAATGTGAATGCAAAGTCAGCACTACCTGCTGCAGCGTCACAGTCCAAACTTTTCAACGGTGGTTTTTATTAGAAAAACTGTATATATATTGAATATTAGATATATTAACAAAACATTTACATTTATTTTGAGATTTAAATGACTTTTGTAGTTTACATTGTTTCGAAATAATAAGTTAGAATTAATTATAGTAATAATAAACTGACAATTCATCTTGTTTAGACAATTCTCCCCTTCGGTTGTCGTGATAACATGGCTGCTGTGTCTGCTTGTTATCTCCTCGTGGAGCATCATAAGTGGTTCCTAGTATGTCAGATATCCCACTGGGTCTGTCTGAGGCTTCCAGCTGAGCAGTAGGTGGAAATGAAATCCTTTTTGGCATTTCACCAGACATCAATATGTGTCTCTTTACATTAGTCTGAAGCTAATAAATGATCGTTTACTTCTCTGGTTTCGGGGCTTTAAGTGCTCCTTGCTCCCATGGTTCCCCACGCTGGAGATTGACTATCCAAAACAATCAATGATTGGTTGATTTTTAGAATGTTCCCTGTTTGCCCAGGGAGGGTTGACTAAACAGTATGTATCAGATGGACTTGTGTTAAATACAAAGGTGAGGTGATAAAAGGCTTTAAGTGATATAGGAGAGGTAGAGAGAGAATAAGGGAGGAGACAAAAAGGAGACCAATTGGAAATTGACGAAGACGTCACTCACCCACCACTCTGTCGATTTCCTGTCAGCTTGAATGATTGTTTCCTCTTTTGTCAACAGCAGAGAAATAAGTCACGTAAACGTCACCTAAAATAATAGCCTGGCACATGGAAACGAACTTCTTATCACAGCTGATTGTAGCTAAAGCAGAGTGAGATTACGTGAACAGTCAAAGCAAGAAAGGGATGGAAATATCAGCAAATGGGTCACTGTGGTAGCTGTTTGTACAGTGTAAGAATGGAGAGCACTGTGATTCACTTTATTATTGGAATGAAAGGTGGATTCCAGGCATCAGTCTATTCATTCTTGTCGCTTGTTCCTCCATTACCTCTGTCTTTCTCTGGTTTGTGTGTGTCATTATAGGTCGCACATACAAGCAGCATGCAAGGCATCATGAAAGAAGAGTTATGGGTCTGTCACCTATCAGGATGGCAGGCTCTGCTCAGAGTCAACACAGGAGAGCCAATCAGAGGAAGAGGAAGGGAAGACGCATCCACAGGCTGATGGAAGGTGTGTGTGTGTATGTATGCAAGTGTATGTTTATTAAATGGCTACAGTGAATACTCTCCATCCAGAAGAGCAGGATTGGTAAACACAGACATTTTTAAATAATGTCTTTTTTTGTATAAATCACCCTTTTTTGGGTACCAGAAGTTGTTTATAATGTAGTGTCTGTTCCAGCCTAACAATATCTTGATGTGTTGTATTCAGATGAGGAAGAAGTCCTGTACCAGTTCTGTGACCCAAATAGTTCAGATGAAGTGCTGGAGGAGAGCTACACACCGTTCTCACGCAAGAAGGCCTCACGGGTAACACACACACACATTTTTGAACGTGTATACTTGTGAGAACCCTCATTGTAATGCCAGAACCCTGACCCCAAACCTAGCTTAAATTAGCCTCGACCCTAAAACCAGATCAAGATAATAAATTAAACCGGTAAAACAGACCCTCACAACAAAAATTCAAAAGCTGATCAGTCTAGAGAAAACCTCCATCACGGCAACCTGGTGATGTAGATGTATGTGAACACTTCTGAATCATTGGTCATGTTTCCTTTTAGGGCTTTGTTTGCAAACGCCAGGGAGAGAGTGTGTACAACATCAACAACATTGTCATCCCCATGTCTCTGGCTAAAGTGGAAAAGCTGCAGTACAAAGACATCCTGACACCCAGGTATGGAACAAAACGGCCTCTAATGGAGTCGCATAGAATTGTAAAGGTTCTGGTTTTGTATTTTGGCACATGGAATTTACTGTGGGTTTTTACTTTCATACAAACGGGATCCTGTCCACACCGTCCACCATCATTGTCCGTCACCTCAAAATGTCTGTCTTTGCAGTTGGCGGGAGAATGACGCATCGTCTCTGATGAACAGTGAGGCGGAGAAGAAGGACGACGACAATGAGGAGGAGCAGGTAGTGTCTCATCCCTTTGGACATGAGCTGTTTCTTGTGATTTGTGAAGAAAATACCATCCTTATTCCTTTATGTGTGTGTGTGTGTGTGTGTGTGTGTGTGTGTGTGTGTTTCAGGTGGAGGATCTCACTAACAAAGTGTATGCACTGAGACATCTGGACTTGGAGCAGAGGGAGAAATTACACTGGTCATCAGTGGGAAAAAGAAAATGCTGCAGGCTTCCTAAAAGGTGGAAACAAACAAAAAAAATACTCACAGAAATGCAACATTACATACTTTTACGTTGAATACATCAGGTGATACCCATCATGCAAGGTGAATTACATCGGGTCGGTTGGGGAGAATTAATTGGCCTTCTCAAACGTCAGAAACGTCGGGCAGTGTTTGTTGTGTTAAATACTTATCCTGCTGTCTGAGCTGACTGCACAGTGCAACTATTGCAGACTTGGTTTGTTCCTCAAAGGGGAATGTTGAGTAATTTACTCGTGAAGTTTCATGGGGTGTGCTTGTTTTTTTCTCTCCAGATCTGGCAGCAGGTTGTCGGGCAGTGGGGGCGGGATGTGCTCATCAGGAGAGGAGAGCTCCGTGGAGTTGAGTTTTGCTCAGCTGGATTCTGGTGAACAGCAAAGCTCAGAGGAGTGGCTGGTAAGATCAAAAGCACCACAGCTGAAACCCCAAACAAGCTTTGAATATCAGAGTATGATGCTTCAGTTGCCATAGGAGGGAACTCACACTTGTCATACACAGCGATTTTCTATTTTTACCTCACAGCCTCTACAAAGAGGAGATTTAGGAGTACGTTGCTCGTAGATCATCAGTTATTCCACCCCTAAATGTTGCTGAAACATTCCAGTTAAAGATATGTCTGTGTTATTTGTGCTTCAGATGAGGGAATATGAGTATAATTAGCAAAAAAGGATTGCAGACTAATCAATACTCTCTCCCAGTGATATTGTGAGTTAAAAGCCTAGATGCATCCTTGACAGCGGACACAGGTACTTCTCCACTCTGTTGATGATACTCTGATTGCAGTGCTCTCAGCCACTTCTCTTTGATTAGAGAAGGAATAAGTTGTTACTAAACCAGACTGTCCGTATCAACCGTCTCCACACCACAAATACCTCCCACTTCACTGATTTGCACTACTTATGTACTCGAGCACCCATACAAACCCTGATTAAAGCAGCGTAAACAGTTAGACATCAGAGCCATGCACCCCTATGATACAGCCTTCAAAGTCTAAATTCAACCAAGGTAGTCGGGACTGATATTGGAGGAGCAATTATCGAGTTTTGGACATTATTTTACAATTTGTATGTAGCTAATGAAGATTTAAGCATATATAATGCTCATTAAATAATTGAGTTAGAGTTGGAAAGTGATAGAACACATACTAAACTCTAAAACATAAACAAACAACATATTCAATTTACAGATGTGTTTAATGCGTACTGAATTGTAGATATGCTCAATTCCATTGTATTCCCTTTGTCGTCCGGCAGCCTCAGACACCCTGGGTGCCACGAGTGTTTCCTTTGGCCGAGGATGAGGAAGACACACTTCTCTCTGACAACCTGGACAAAGTTTCATTAGGATGGCCAGAGTGTAGCTCCGCCTCCTCCACATCAGAGAACTCCAACTCCTGTCTCTCCCTCGCTCCCTCCTCTGGTGCTACACTGCTGTCTGGTGGACAAAGCCGGAGCAGCACATCCAATGGCAGCTGAGACAGCGGTGACTTTTCTTTTTTCTTTTTTTTAACATGTGAGTTGGGAAATACAGTGAATTCCCTCTTTGATAGTGTGCAGTGCTTACTCAGATTGTTTGTGCATGCCACAGCTTTTTGCTGAAGTTTTTACTTTGTTTCTTCTTCGCAAACTCTTAAATTGTTGATTAATTTGGCAAGTTTTTACTAAATAATTTTCTTTTATAAGTTGGTTATAATAACAATATTTATAATAAATTATAATGATTATAATAAATCCTATACAATGCATTATTACTAAGACAATTAACAAATGTAATCATTTGTCATTTGTTCCTTTTAGCTCATAAGTCATTTTAGTAAATCATTTTGTTGGTCATTCATTTATTTAGTTATCTGTGCATTCATTCATCTGTCCAATTAGTAATTTATAGCACAAAGGATTTATTTTTTTGTTAATGGTTTTCTAACAATCGTTAACAAAGGCATAATTCATTCATTCAGAGTAATTTAGGTAATGAAGGAAGTGGAGGATCTCAATCAAGCGTTGAGAGTCAATAGGAGTAGTGGTTCCTCAAAAGGTTATATTTGTCACATTAATTAATTGTTTCATTTGCTCTCCAGATCTCCTCATGCCTGGGGCCACGAGGAGAAAATGTGCCGTGGGAACCTTAACTGGGATACTTAATACATTCCAGAACAGTGATTTTAATGTTATTTGCTTAATGCTTTAAAGCAAAAGTGTTTTTTAGGTGTACTTTGTGAGTATTGTAGCATAACTACTGTAGCTTCTGCTACACCTTCAGGTTTTAATGTATAAAATGTATTGTATGTAAAGAGATGTGTACCAGCACAACCCCACTGTAGTCTCAGGTTTGTATACTGTTTGTAGTCGACACTTACTTTTTTAATCTATTATATTTTCACAGTTGTCTTAAAAAGTCAGTATATGAAGACTTTAGCACATACACATATTTATGTAACTTTTACTTGATTTACATGTGCTTTTTGACTTTATGTTTTTTTTTTTGTCTGTCATTTGGTATATATTTTTTATGAAAGTTATAAGTAAACATTTGCCAGCCAGCACGTGTTCTGGAGTCTTCTTGTGGCTGATTCACATGGTAACAAGCACAGAGATGAGGGTGGGGACAGAAAAGAAGGAACGTCAAAGAGTATGAATGAAAGGGAGTAATATAATTATGACATGCATGACAAGATGTAAAAAATTTGACACATTAAGTGAAGCACCTGATCATTCAGAAGCCCGATGGTTTTTATTTCAGTCACGTGTAAAATGTCTGCTAAGTGTACTTTACATGTCATTGATGCAAGATACTACTAGAAGGACAAACTAATGTGAGGTCATTTCAGTGATTGGGGTGATTAATATTTATGGAGGTCACCGCTTTTTAGGGCCAGAGTCTCAGGGAAGCAGCTCGTACTATGATCCCATATGCATAACCTCCTCTTATTATATCCTCCACATCTACCAGGGGGCCTAATGGGCAGATGGTGGTCAAGGTCAGCCCTCTCATCTTCATGCATGTGTCAGTTGCTTTATACCAGGTATGAGAGACAGGGTGCCCAGAATTAGAAACTCAATCACATAAAAATTAATTTACAGATAGTCATTTTCTTATTTCAAGTTGTTGGAGTAAATGGGATTTGGCTGATGATCAAGTTTTCCTTTTCCATTGCTACAGATGTCAGCTGAAGAAAATCTTTATTGTACTTCTGATGTAAAATGTCTGACTGTGTTCTTGGAAAGCAGCATGTTTAAAGAAGGAATGGCTTGTAAAATGTGCAGTATAGCAAACAAGCAAACCTATTCTGCATGAGAAGTGAGGGGGATCCAGCAGTCTCGCCTCTCCTGTAGGAGGTCCACCTCAACTCTGCCCAGCCACGACTGTCCGATCCTGATGGCTGGCAGGCAAATGAGCCTCTGGAGGCCACATGGGGGCCATATTTGCCAGTTTAAGTTAACATTAAGACAGAAATCCTCAAACATCTGTTAATTGACCTGGAATTAACAGACTCAACTGGTGATAAATTGTTGGACACAACTACAAAGTGCAGCACTTTGATAGTATTTCTACATGCTTGTAACTACAGCAGTTGCACTCCGGATGGTGCTCTTGCATATCAGAGAACATCTTGAACAACCCGACATTGGATGGAGTTATTATGCAAAGTGACAATATAACTATAATACGACAATACTGTAATATAACTGATTTTATGTAACTAATGTTAAATAATTTGACTGTAGTACACTTGGATTTTGAAATGTGTGCTTCACCATCTGTCCATGCACAGCCTCCATCTTTAAGATTTTAATTAAGAAGATCTTCATCTGAATCTCACATATAGGAACTATTTTTGTTAGTTCGAATGAAAACTGATCACAGTAAAAACTGATTAATGTGATCCTGAGTTTTGCTTGAAAGACAGGCCGCTATTATTGTTTTCCAAGGCTTTAAGCAGTAGCCTATAAACCCACTCCAGTTATTCTCAAACTCAGCATATCAAATCTGAGTTTTGGATAAATAGCTGAAATAAAAAAAAACGCAAAAACTTTAACCAGGGCGCTTGGCATCTCTGCAAAATGACACAAGTGTTAGCAGCTTTGAGACAGAGACACTTTGTCACTTTATGCTATAAATGACAATACGTTAAAATGCTTAGGATATTGAAAACGTGTGGAGCACAACACCGTAATTACTAGAGCAGAGTTTAAAAAAAAAAGTCACGGCGCGACTAGTACAGTCATTACGGTAAATGTAGGCTGCGGAGCCTCTGTGTCCGAAAGACCCGGAGTTGCGCTGACAGACACGGCACCGAACAGGTAAGAGAAAAACAGGGCTTCTTCATTTCTATAACAGATTGATGATACTAGAGAATGTGTATGAATGGTGATGATTGGACAAAAGATTGTGATCTTGACGGTCAGGGTTTAATATTTTACACCCGACATTGAATGACCATCGAAGCTGAAATGATGAGGTGCCCCTCTGGAGAAAGGGCGCATTGTTCGCCGACAGTAGAAGAGAGTCTGGGCTCTTATGAGTCCGTTCTGTCTCATCTCTGCGTTCAGCCAGGTTTTAAATGAGCTATGTTGCGGAATTGACTCTGATATGAAATTGCAGCTGAGCAACAGATCTAGGAACCAAATCTCTTGACATAGGTAGGCTAAGCCATATTAATTGCCTTGGCTATTATTGGTCCAATTACGCAGTTACATGCGTGTTTCGTTAACGTGTTGCATGGATAATGTCTGCATTGTGCTACATACAGGCTCTACCTATATTGCGGTCACTGCGGGAACTTGCCTTGCTGCGGTAGCAGTGCAAGGCTATACCAGGCTGCAGTGTGCCTGTAATACATTATAGAAAGCTATAACATGAGGTCACTGTGGGGGAAAAAAAAAAACGCCATTGAGAAAATGGCTTTATGGAAATGTGATCGTGATTTATAATCTGAACAACGCTGCTTTATGACTGTAAGAGTGGTGCAAAAATATAGGTGCTGAGTCATATTGCCGGGCTGTTCCCTCTCTGATTGATCACACAATTTAAAGCCTAATATGTGCATGCTTGTTATTATCATTACCATGGGATCAATATAAAACAATCACATTTCAGTTGATGCATATATGTTGTTGGGGTGTGTTGAATCCATTACAAATCAAGTGTTAAATCTGGCTGCATTAGGACACTGATCTCTTCATTGAACCCAAGGCTTCATAATCATCCCAGCTCAGCAAATGCAGCTAAAGAACCAGTCTGGGTTTCTTACACCTCAGAGGTCGTTTACCTCACGCCGAATAGACATTCAATAGTGAACTTAAACATGATAGATGTCTTATTCAGTGCATGCAGGTTTCCGTTCAATCTCATTTGCATAAAAGGGGGCTGGCTATTGATTTCCCTTTGTCACATCCACTTGCCTACAGTGTGCAGATCCATTGAAATGCCTGATGCGTTCAGGATGAGGCTGGGGGTGCATTGAGTCATGAACGGTGAGACAAGCAGCTCCTCATTGCTGAGGCAGTGGGCTAGTACTCCTTGAAGACCATGGCCGGTCACCTATCAATATATTGGGTCTGCTTTTTTTGCCTGCTGTAAGTGTTCTTACGCACAGGGGGCACATTCAGCTCTTGATTGATTTTTTTTCTGGCTATTACATGCTTCTAGGGCGACTGTGAGGAAGGGCAGAGGAGAGGCTACATGCAAACATGTGGAAGATTTGTTTGTTGCGTGCTTCTTTTGAGACATGGAATCTTCTGATTTGTCGTGACACCTCTGTGATCTACATAAATATATATCATCGTTTTTTGTTTTTCACAACCAAACCATCTGTAGATTGTTGTTTGCAACCTCTAAAGTGCATTAACAGCAGCATCTTGTGTTAGCACATCTATGATTGTGTATGTGTGTGTATGCATGTTACTGTAAAAAGATCCCTTTTAGCGCTGAATACTTGATATAAAGATTTTGTGAAACTCAGTGTAAGTGACGAGGTAGGCTGAGCAGGCTGAGTTTACTGATTTGTGTTTTGGTAAAGCCTTGGAGGAGAAGTGGACCTCTGAGATGGGAGATGCTTGTCAGTCTTTACAATGATGTGCCTGTTCTTTACCAGAGACCAGCAGCATAAACGCTATAGGCATAAATGTAGCAGAGAGAATGCATTTTAAAACATAAACATAGTAGTGTGGATGTAGCCTAAGGCACAGAATGGGACTGTTTCTAGATCACCTCAGTAACATTTCACTCACCAACCACATTGCTGAGATATGGGAAACACAAACATAGAAAGAGACAATAAAGACCATGCAAGGCCAGTAGACATGCTAATATTCGTAGGTAATGGATCGTTTGGGTAATAAATGGTACATTCACTTCTGTTTTCTGCTCCTGATAAGATTGTTTGGACTATTAGGTTAAATTTAGGATTTTCTTTCTGACCATGTGTCTTAATGGACTCAAGGACTGTTGTACAGTAATGCTGTGTCTTAACTGAGTGGATCAACTGTAATATGTGACCAGTAAAATATGACTTCTACATTTCCTGGAGAGGTATCTAAAAGGAAACAATCAGCAATTTGATGATGTTCATAGTCTTCGGTCCAGGCAGAGGTGCCAGCGAGGTTAGGTATAGCGCTGCAGCAGGCCGGGTCCCACTAGTGTGGCGCCACGTGCTGTAGGTTCAGCTTTACATAAGCCCAGTGTGTCAGTGAGACAACCTAATCCTGATTCCTACAAAGATACTTAGTCAGCCGAGCACACACACACACACAC
>NW_022280050.1:3148008-3218459 GCF_004355925.1 Anarrhichthys ocellatus
ATGAAAGAAGAGACAGTGGGAGCTTTGGCAGTAGCACCAACACACACTCATCCCAGCATGTCGGCCAGCTAGCTGCCAATCTCTCCCCCCCTCCCCCCCTCCGCTCTCTGCCTATAGTGAAGCGCTCCAGGTCGTTGGAAGATTAGCCTGTTGGTCAACCTGCTTATGCAGGAGTGAGAAGATGCTCCCGTGCTTTATGCTAACACTCAGGTGTCAACTAGCGGGGGCTGCAACTCACTGTTATTTCCATTTATTGGTTAATCTGCTGATTGTTGTCTTTTATCTTTTTATTTATTAATGATTTGGTCCCCAAAATGTCTAAATCTGAATGAGAATCGCCTTAATTAGCAAAGTACTTTTGCACAAGCAGTTTTCTTGCCTCTTACTTGATGTACTTATACCGGAGAAGAAATAACAGCTGAGAACAAGGACAGCAAAGCTGGATGATTATGTACAGTATATACAGAGACAACTATGTCTATGTAGAGCTTGTGGAATTGATATTGACAGTACCAGATGATATGTACAAAAAGAAAAAAGCTATCTTGTTAAAGGGTTGCTGACAGTGCATGACGCGATGTTTCCTGCCCATTTCCTGATTCTGGAGGTGTTTAAATCCTGTGTGGAAGGCACACTGGCACCATGATTTTCTCTGCAGTCCCGAGTGTCCGTTGCAGTTTGTTCCTGTCCTGTTTGGTGGCTCATCCAAAAAAATGTAAAGGAGTGAAAATGACAATCACAATTTCTCTAAGCCCAAAGAAACATCTTCAAATTGCTTGTTGTTTTTCATTAACAACAGTGCGAAACCCAAAGATGTTCTGTTTAATCGATTATTTGTTATTTTCTTAAAGACGCGTGTACATTCCGTGACATGTGTTGAACATGCTCTGGTGACAGTATTGATTGAAGGCAGCTATTAATTGCTTCGAGTCATCGAGTGACTGCAAACTGCCTTGACTCCAGCGCTGAGATCCAGGATTAACTCGCTTATCTTTGCACTCGAAGTTGACCTGTCCTCTTTTCAAGGGTAGGGACGGTAAATAAAAAAACAAGGTGGAATACAGGGACCATAAACAACTAGCATGTCGTTGATAAAGTGCTTGGCATTGTGCATTAGCTGGCTGTTTATATTCAGTTTTACAGGAGAGGGCAGAGGGCCAAGGATACCTACTGTACATGGCAACAATTTAACGTCTCCACCCGAGATTAGTACAGGCTTTTTGGTCACTCTACAGTATAATAGATCTTAAGAGTGTGTAGTTAAGATTGTGTCTAAAATGCCCGTGTGGTATTGACATCCGTAGGTTTCTTTTTCAATCAGGGCCAGTTACTAAAGGCAAACCATTAGTAGCGTCAGTGTCTGTGTTCTAGGGCTCTTCAGCAGACAGCTTTTTGCAAACTTAGTCAGTTCTTCACAAGCTAGATGGTTCACTAAGGATTTAATTTAAGAAAAGATAAACGTATTCATGGAATCTGTCTCACTTGAAGTGATAATGAAGGTCAGATATGCACTTTTGCCCTTTTTTTGAGAAAGTGGACTAAACTTCTTTTTAAAGTTTCCCCAATCCAGGATTTTCACTGAACAGACGACCTGTCAAATGTCATGTTTTACCTTTTGAGACTCGGGTTTTATGGCCTTTACCATCGTCTCATGTCCATAAAATGAAAATCTCCCCGATTGTTCCATCATCAAAGAAAATAAAAAGTGGTAATCCTAGATCAGCGTTAAAATGCTGATGGACTGCATAATGCTGACCTCAGTTCCGTGTCCTTTAAAGTTCAGTCAGGGAGTGGGGCCATCACACTGACAAGTCGGAGCTAAGTGACTTCCATCTTTGGCTGTGGTTCAGGAGTGCTACGGCTCAGCTGCTGCTGAAGGATATCCACTCGGTCCATTCACAGATCTGTACCTGCTACACAGCACAGTGAAAGTGTGCAGTGCTTACTCAGAAGCTCTGGCTCAAGATGTGGCATGAAATGGGACCGGAGCAGTCTGTACTTGCACATATAGAAGAGGCAAAAGAATCCCCTCGCTGTTTCATGCCAAATCTCATGCAGCAAAGCCTGTTTAGTGTATACTGTTTGCTTGAGAACCTGCAAATATATAGCTTCTCGAGCTAATGTTGTGTTGAAGGGAAAAGATCAGCAAAAAAAAACCCCACTTGTCAGCAGCAAGGTAGCAGGCTGTCAGAGATAACAACAGGCCGGCTGCCATTGCTTAGGGTGTTGGTGGACTCTCCTCCAAAACACAAGAAAACCCTTCAGATTTTGAGGTAGGGCTTGTTTGAGAAGCACCGTCTCCTGCTGGGGTGTCACGTAAAGCAAAGCAGCAAATACATAAATAAATAAATATAAGATACAAGTAGAATTTTGAATGGGGAGTTTATTTCTGGAACCTGGAGTCTGATGTCAGAAGTCTATAGGATGTAGCTGTTTCAATAGAGCCACAGTCTCTGCACCCAACAGCACACGACCAAGCAGATAGAGAGCTCATAGAAAAACGTGTGGGCTGAAGCCAGAAAAACAGAAAGGTGAGTCACAGCTCACCGAACTATTCTCCTCTCCTCTCCTCTCCTCTCCTCTCCTCTCCTGTAGGAAAGGTTTTATGCGTGTGTCTTGGATCTGTTTTTTTGAATAGGGAGAGGGAAGAAGTTTTTTACAGTTTTAATATAATTTACAAACTTATTTTTCATCATTTCTTTTCTAATTGGTTTTCTAGTGTCGGCATTGTATCATGTCACTGCATCCCCAAATAACTGAGTTTTAGCGGAGCATGACAAGGCCTTCGACTGGCTAATCATTGCTGCCATGATCACTGTGAAGTCTGGCCGTGACACAATGCTCTTCAGTTACCACCAACTCTCAGATGACACTAATAATTTCACTGTAACGACATTTGGCTGTTAGCACTATTTGTGAATTGGACTGTTTTTGCAACAAGGCTCATGTATGCACCAAATGTATGAATATTATGCATTTTAAATATGTGCAAATAGTACAGGAGCAAGTAGCTGCAAAAGCTGAGCTCTCTTTTTTGTTAAGTTGAGTGTTTTCCTAAATTTTATTTTAGAAGAGTGTGTTGAAAATCTCAGGAAATTTAATGGAAATTATTCAAAAGTACAACCACCATTTTAATCTTGATAATACAGTAATAACAAATTATTTGAAGTGTAAAACACAAAATCCATTAAATAAAAAATATTGTACTTGTACGTAAGCACATATTTATTGGAAAGCTAATCAAAATGTTCGAAACAATTAAGATGAATGGCCTCTCATTGACAGCTGGACAACCCTTATCCTTAACAATTACAGGCCTGGCACAAGACAGTATAATAGCAAACTGATACAGTATTGGACAAACCCTCCATGCTATTTCTGAATGTGTGAGCAGTGCACATAGTGGGACTCACCTGGCTCATTATCGGAGAGCCAAAACCCCCTGAGATGATCCGAAGACAGCCATCTTCCCACCCAGTGCCCAACAAATTCCCGCCACCCACCACTTCCTCCCACAAGGGGTTTAAAAATGAAACAGATATCAGTCATTTATCACGAATATCCTAGCCTTCCGTACCTTTTCCTCTTTGCATCTCTCCATCGGGAATTCATGCAGGCTTCACAATCTGATAGGAGCCTACAGCCATCAGAGACATCTTGTCAATCAAGGTGCAATAACGTATTGCAGCGCTAAATAGAAAAGAGGTTCGTGCAACATAAGCTTACGTGAATCGCTTTGTCGGGATAAATGCATCTGGCATGCTTTAATATTACTGCCCTGCTCCTCTTAATGGCTTGTCTCGATGGAGCACAGAGGTGGATGGAGGGGGAAAAAAAATCTTTGTTTTTCTTTCTCAACTAAATGAGAAAACGGGCATAGAGCACTCAAGTGAATGGCCCGTTATGACCTTTCCGCCTGCATTAACACGTCTTAGGTAATGGCAATTATGGCAATTATTTTCAGTTATAAATGCACCTAAGATATGTTAAAAATTGTTCACGCCGGGGATAGTCAAAGAGGCATTTTAGTCGCATTAACAACAAAAGGGTTACCCTCCGGATTAACCAGACATGTCAGCGACTTAGCTGTGAAACAAGCAGTGAGGGTACAACATGTATAAAAAGGACAAAACGCTGCATCACCATTTGGCCACAGCGGACATCCGATTCTTGTTTTTCATCGCCCGGCGTGCTGGCTTTTCCCAGTTTACCGCCATATTGCTGGAAGTGTCACCAGACGCTTTTTAGAGTGTGCGATCTGCGGGTTCTGAACTTGTTGGAAATCTGTGGGATTCCGGAGCGTAAAAGCTTACAAGTTAAGAGACGAGAAAAGGAACAAGAATTATTCCCTCATTGTTTTGAAGTGCTGCGTTTCATCTTTTCGGCAGTCGTCTTTTGGGGGAAGCAAGTCGTCTCTCTTTCAGTTATGTCATAAACGCTCATTCCTACGCGCATGCAGACCCACACACAGAGCAGAAGCGGAAGCACACATTAACACATTGGCACACAAAGACACAGACATCTCTAGTCGATTAGAATAATGCCAGATGATGCAACTCTTTAATCTGGTCGTTTCTGAACCCTTTTGAACGCTGCGTGTCATCCTAAGTGTTATTCTACCTTTCTCCTCTTGTCAGACCAGTCCTATCATACAACTTCAGTACGACTGTCACCAAGTCCTACTTAGAGCCGGATCCACACTATGCCAAATTACCACAGAGCTTTATTGTGAGTTATCCACTGTTATCCACTCCAAAGATTATCATAGATCCATTATTGTGTGTGTGTGTGTGTGAGTGTGTGCCTCCTTCTCTAAAGCAACCCGTGGGTTGGCTCTCCAGGGGGAGGTGAAGCAGCTCTCTTCTTGTAGGCTTTAATCTTTGACCATCTGCTCTTGCCAAGCCCTATTTTGATCAGGCCCTTCCTCACACAACATACTGCACCTCGTGTGCTGAGCTACCTGTTCAGTCAAACCATCTAAGCTAGAAGAAAGTTACACGAACCAACCACTGCGGGTAACACGTTGATCTTAAAAGAGGATTGCTTGGCAGAGGAATGAGTTATCGGTTCTAAATGCCCTAAAAAGAAAAGTGGGGGTTGAAAAATTTAACAAGAATTTACATGAATCAACACATCAGAGAAAAATCACATTAGGAATTGGAAGCCACTCTCCTTGAAAATCTCCCCGTCCAAAATGGCAATGAATAAAAGAATAAATAAGGATTAAAGAAGATGTTTTTTTCATTGACACAGAAAGGATACGGCGCTGTAAATAAACAGCTTGTTTTGAGAGACTACTTTTATGAGAAGAGGCAGCATTTCCAGGTCCTAAATGATAATATTTCATATCCAGACATGCAGTATATCAATATCAAATGAAACACTAAGTAAAAGCTAAGGGTACTTTGAATCAAGTGCTATCCATTAATCCATTAATCCATCCGTTAGTTTGGATTAGAGCTTCTAAATGTGTCTAAAGTTTATTTTGCTCACATTTAATACAAAAGAACCTGCACAAAGAGCAGCCCCAACATTAGATAACTGGCATTAAGAGCTAGTTTATATATGATTAAGTGTGAGTTGGAACCTCACTACTGAAGGAAATCACAAGATTACACCAGGGGAACAGAGAATGGGATTACTGTACTGGCAGATCGCACACGCACGCTCACACACACTCACACACACACTTGCCTATTACAGGAAGGCTACGTCTTGGAGGGGAGTTGGTGATCGGGGAAATGGTTGGAAAGAGCTAAGAAGAGAAGTGAAGGCAGTTGCGCGAGATGTTGAAATTAAATCCGCAAAGTCCTTTCTAATTTGATAAAAAATAGTTTGGAACTGCACACATGTTCTGAAATAAAGTTTCAGGAATTAAAATCAGTCTCCCTTGACTTATTTTTACCCGTCTTAAAAAGAGCTCGACTGGATGGAAAGTAAATATCTATCATTTTGTTTTGCTTACTGGTTTAAGTGTTGGCAAATGATTAACGGTTATTCTAAAATATCGTATAAAACTGTGACTTGACCTGCCGTGATCATATGAACCAACGGTGACCGGTCCAGATTGATAGAAGTAGTCAGACCGACACCATTAGCCTCACAACTACTGCTACAATTGTAAATCGAGCCATGTTGCTTTCTCCCAGTGGAAACTCACACTGTCGTCACACGTGCCTCACACGTGCACACACACACTGTCCTCACACACACACACACACACACACACACACACACACACACACACACACAGATTGCTGCTCTTTTACAGTCTCCAATCCATGTGCCTCTTGTCAGCGAGCACGCCTCCTCTTTGATTTACTCATTGCAGTGTTCGGCTGTGTTGCGGCACATGTTCGCTTCTCTTGTTCCCAGCAGCAGGGGCTGTAGGGAAGAGGGGAGGGATCAAGGAATCCACTAGAAGGACTCCTCTGAACCACCTTGAACCGTGGTCATTTCTTACAGGGATCTTACAGGTTCTTACAGGCCTCAGGAATTCAAGATTCTAGATCAGCATGATTATCGTTTCTCCGTTTCATCGTTTCCCTCAATATCTCACATCTGCCGAGCGTTTGTGCTTGCTCAGCCGTTTAATCGACAGCCTCTTTTGTTTCCATGGCAACCTGGCACTGTAGTAATCCAATTGGGGGAGCGGAGATAACGTCAATAGTTATCGATCCCAATAAATGTACACTACATGTCAACGTTCACCCATTCACACACACATGCGTACACTGATGGCCAAACAAGGCGCCACATGCACATCTGCTTCTAATTCTAATCATTCACACAACGACGGTACAGATCTTATGATTTACCTGCTGAGCCACAGTCGGCACAATAGGGACGGTTGTTACATGTACACGGAGAGAATTAATTCTCTGTTAATGGGGTAGAAGTGGGATGGTTACACTGTTTGTCCACCTAATGCCACCATTCTGACCATTTTCATTCATTCTGGGACCATCTGGCCATCCCTTCAGTGTCCAAGCAGCTAGAAAATAACAGGTGTAGGAACTCTGTGACTCCGTAATACGACTGAATGTCGTGGCTTGTTTATTTGATTGATGAACCAATGGACAGTGAGACAAACAGGGAGACAGATGCCTGAGCTGCATCATCAGCTTAGTGATCAGTATCAATTGTTTTGCGAAATCCTCATAAGAGTGTCTATTGTCACGTAGAGCAAACATGAAAACGTATGTTCGTAAACAAGTAATTTAATTGTATATTATGTAATATACATTTTGATCAAATAATACTTATTTTTGTGAGAGGAAAGGCAAACAACACAAATAAGATTAAGATTGTAGTATAATTCAAAGTATGCACATGGAAGACGATGCCAGACAACAAAGAACCACATTAACAAACACAACTGACCTACAGTCACAAACAAACCTGCAGTAGTGTGTCATACTGAATTCAGCGTTTACCTGAATGTCACCGGTCTGTGAGTGTATCATTAGTCGCTATGCTACCTCCTCCTGCTTTCCCCTCGTTTTGTTCATTTCTCTTTTAGCTTAACCCCCATCCCAACGTGTCTCTTCTCCTGGATTTTCTTCTGCGATAATAAATGTGGCGAGAGTGTGAAAGGAGAATTAGAACCGAGGTCAAGTTATTGTATTCACTTGACGGTATTTGTGTTTAGTGATAATTGGATCCTGTTTCATGGTGCAGGGTTAAAGGTGCCGTTATGCTTCAGTGTCTTTGATGACTGCTTATTGATTTTTTCACGTTCCATAGAATGTGTTGGGATGTGTTCAGCCACAAATGCTTCCCATGCTATTTTACCTTCGCCAGTGTAGAATATTGTTCGGTATCTGTCGACAGAGACGACGACACCTTATTTCGGTATAGCCAATCAAATCTTGCGTAAAGCATCGGTGTTCTCTCACAGGCAGAGCAGACAGCAGCCTGCTACGCGACACAAGAGCCACAGACTTTGAACTAAATCAAATTATTTTCTAATTTACAAACATGAACCTGCAACACGTCCTGCACCTTAGCTTGTTGAACGGTCCACCAGACGAACGTTAACAAAGGAAAAGTGCCCCGCTAATGTCAGTTTGCAGGTTCGTCGGCTAATTAGCTGCTCAGCTATAGAACATTAAACAGCATGTGCTTGTTCCTGCAAATATCACTTGATCCAGTTAGATGCTGGTGTGGATCAAAATCACTGCTAACTACATGTTGTCTGCCCATGACGTTTAGATACAGCCCAGGTTTGTTTACTTTGTCTCCCGGTCCCTACTGCTGTCAGTCAAACAGGAGGTTGACACGCCCCTCCAGTCGGCTGAGAACGATTTTTTTCTTTACAAACTGTGCTTATATTGCTAGCGAGCTGTTGATAATACCTGTATAGTCTGCATATTTGCTATTTGTGGTGAATAAACACAGACTGCTGAACAATCCAACAGTCAATATGAAGATTTGCTTTGCGTTCAGTCACAACACACCTTAAGACTGTTTGAGACCGAACCAGAGTCCATTGTCTACAGATTAAAATCACAGTGTGCTTTACAATTACAGTTTAATAATCTATGTTAAGCAGTTCACTACATTGACCAACATATGTTCAGTCATGAGTCATTGTTTCACTTTAACTCTTGGATTATTCGCTAATGTATCCCAAGAGTCCCTACTCAAGTCCCCACTTGTCACCAGCAGCCATTTCCCAAAAAATAAAAATAAAAATCTTTCCCGTGATATGAACCCTCACTTCGGCTGAATCAGCTAATGCTGTTATCAGTTGCCATGGAGACTGACTGAGTTAGGGTGTTGCTGTGGAAACAGAGCGGCTGCTCATCACCACCCACAGCAACCCCCCCCACACACACACACACACTCCCTCGAGCCAACCAGCACCTCACAAACACTATTTACATGCACACACATGCCCATGAAGACACACACAGACACACAAAGCCCAGTAGAGCTGTGAATACAATAGACATTGTGTATTATTCTTTATTTCAACATTGCAGACAGAGACAGTTTTATGTATTTCGGATTCATTGGTCAACATAACTGGATGTATTGTTCCTTTCTTCCCAAATGTCACAGAGCACAGTAGCAGCAGCATTGAAGTGGTGTAATTAGCAGTAGTTTGGGCAAATTATGTTTCCAACATACTGAACGTATACAGTAGATGGAAAATCATAACTGTGTGACAGTGAGCAAGCGTGTACAATAACAGGACCCTGAAACTGTAGCAGCTAAATGGAATCCAGCCGGCGTTCATTTCAGTTATAGTGCTTTTCATACTGTGGCCTGACAAAATGTCTGGCCTGTGAGGAAGGGGGCAGGATGATTGATCCTGCCTCGTTTGCCTCACACAATCTGAGTTGCAAAATGCTCATCCAATTTGTTGATGATATCGACCTCTCATTCGGAAATTATTGATTGTTTACATCCTTTTTTTATATAACTGCACAGCAAAATAATGCAAATAGCTGAGAAGAAGGGATCCTGCATTTTATTCTGACAAACCGACCTATTTCCTGTCCTGCCTGCATGCTTTTTGACACCCCATACAGGTACATGTTGTCGTGTGTTATGCTGGTAAACAGTTACAATGCTCTTCCCAATATTTTTGCATTTCTCACCTATAATATAGTCAATCCTAATTGAAATGACAAACAGTTCATAGTAATATAATGCTGTACATTAATAAATATACTACAAATTATGAAATAAAATGTATTAAAATTACTACTTTGTCATAGTTATAGGATTATAACATAATAACTTTAACATTGAGATGTTAAAAACCTGACCCCACACACTAGGGCTCCACGTAGGGCTTCCTGTCTGCAGTTGTTGACTCAACAGCGGTTATGTTGCTTGCTGTGGCTCTCTGTCTCACTGCTCCCCTGATAGTTCTCTCTGTGATAGTAATATACAAACACGCACTGCCGTAGAGGGCCATAGAACCGGCTTTGAAATGAGTCCCATGTGGTATTTAGCGTAGGATACATTAAACACAATATTGGACTACGTTCAAACATGTCAGCACAGTCTTGATAATGCTTTGGTGCTAACATTATCTTTACAGCAGTATATTGTAGGCCAGAGGACAGAAGGGATATTAAGGCCGTGGTCAAGTTGAACATGTTTTTAGTTGTAGGAAGCACGTGTGTTTTGCATGGTCCTTATGCACGCCTCACTGTATGTTTAACAAAAATACATGCTGACATACTAATTGTATATGTTAAAATGCTGCGATGCACATAGCGTACTAACATGTGTTTTGCCAGGCCCTACCTGAGCACCTGAACTCACCTTGTTTCTCATTGCTCCATAGTTGGATGATTTGCTTTTTTGCATTAAAATAATCTGTCACAGCAGGCTGTGTTCTCACTGCATTTGCCTAAAAAGAAGAGGCCTTGTATCAGCATGATAAAGAAAGACCAAATCAGTTAAGGCATCCACTGCTGAACACAGACGAGGTATTTTACAGTACATCGTTGTGTGTGCTGTACATCAATGTAAAATGTGTCAAGGTGCCATGTTTAAGAGTAGCATTATCCCCAAAACTGAGCCAAACGTATCTATTAGTATTTTGTATTTAAAAAAAATTACATTCAGACATTTGCTGACTCTTTATTGGGCTAACAGTTTCCTTTTAACTCTGCAATATTACACAAGTGGTAAATTGGACATGGACTTGGGGATTCTTGTGCACAGCAAGATGGTTGTCAGTGAACTTATTATCCAGAATAAACTGTCCATTCATAAACATTGCTGCTCTTTAAGACTCCTGCTGATCAAGTTATGAGCTTAAAAAATGAATAACATGAGCACTGATCTGAAGATTGTTCTTTCCACAGTGGCAGTCAACCACCTACACTCGAACAACAGTGAGCAAACCCGAGCATAAGCTCTCCATATGTGTCTGCTAGCGAGCGCTTGTGCATGTGTGTGTGTGTGTGTGTGTGCTTGGACTGCACTATAGGTATGTGTGCACTGGTGGGTCTGTGCCAGATCACAGGCTAGGGAATGTTCATTAGCTTGCTGGTATAGCATAATTGAGTGGTGCTGTTTATATTGCAGCCCACGCTAACCCATAAAGAAGCTGTGAAAACGCTCGCTCTGTTGTAAAGAGCACCGCCATCTGAAGCCGCACAACGTCTGACGCCGACGGGCCGAGCGTTTAATGAGAGAGAAAGTCAAAATGAGGGCGAGATAACAGGAGGGACAGAGAACAAATAGTGGAGAGAGAGAAACATCATTTATTCTTTAATGTGTGTGTAAGGCTTCGTTATTACTTTTACTCTTTTCTTCCACTTTGTTTTTAGACTGAAAATAAATGAAATGCATTGAACAGGAAGAGGAAATCCACTTCCATAATTTGGAGTAAAAAAGGTTGTGTTCAGAGTTTCACTCTCTTTCTCTCCTTTTTAATCCCCCAGTTGATTTCTTTTTCTGTTTCCATTTACGAATGGAAATTAGGGGTTATTTTGGTCGTCTGCTGTGGAAACATTCGTCTAAAAGAGCCACAGTGCTTCAGTCGGATGTTGTATCCCTCTAATACATACGCATTCATACAGTATGTATTGTGGATACAGTATTTGCTCCGATAACATGAGTCATGTAGTGTTTCACTACTATGTAGCAAAAACACACAACTGTTCTTTTGAAAGGTGGTGTGTATTTTACCTTCATAAAGCTGCTTTAAACTGACGATGGCTCTTTGACTGTATCCCTTTTCACGCAATGATTTATATAATTCTTAACGAACCAGAATAATTCTTGTTATTGGATCTCAGGGTTGTGGCTTGAAAAAACGAGTCATTGAAAAAGAATAAAGGACAACATGTTGAACTAGGGCAGTGGATGCTAAATAATGGGTTGTATGCTGACTCGAAACAATACTGGCTCATTATTTTGTATATTATAGTAAAATAAAACAAACTCGTAGTTTCACTTATTAGACATTATTGCACCTTTGTCTTTTTGTGTGTTGTTTTGGAGTAGGCATTACAAACACAGACCATTAAACAGCATCATGTCCATTTCGTCAGAGATAGACCTCTGACCGTTACAGATTTGGCAGTATTTTCATTACATTATGATTAATAACTACACACTGATTACGACACCATCTAATTGAAATAATTAACACATGCTCTTGTTGTACAAACAAAATCATTATAGTGACGGTTAGCAGTCATTTTCAATGTGTGCTAAAGCTGAACAGTTCAGGGCAGCATCTCTCAAACCCCACCCAGCTGAAGAGCGACTTATGTGGGTTCAGAGCCGACCACAGAGACCTGGGAGGACCCAACGAGCTGGCTTCTTGTGCTTCACTTGTCATCGCATAGAAACACACATGCACACATAGAACAGTACCGACAACAAGGCATAAGTATGGCTACAACTCTGGGAATATCCATGCATAAAAGCATGCACAAATCAAATAGTTTTCGACTCTGAGGATTTTAACTATTCAGTGTTGAGCGAATAACTTGACTGGTGTACACTCACGTCATTGTTATGGATGATATGGTGCTTCTCTTTGTCTCCCGGAATTTTTCCCCACCCCAATTACTTGCCTGCTTTCTTTGTCCTGCTGCCTCCTGGGGTGTATATCCTGTTGGCATAAGGAGCTTTAGCTGCTTTTCTAGGAGGGCAGTCTGTTTCTGTTTCACCAAAACACAGGCAGGGACACGACGACTCTTTGTGGAAACCTAGCTAGGACGATTGAGGAAAAGGGGGCTAAAATTGGGCATAATAAACGAACTACTCCTTTTGAGTGCCAATAACACCTGTAGTAGTTATTGAGAGATTTTCTCCCTGCACATAATGCAGAGCACACACCTAGTTTCTCGAGCTGTGGATTCCCTTTTTATTCTGACTCCAGTATTGTTTTTTGTATGTAGATTTGATACCAGCGTTTATCCGAATTCTGAGTTTCCGTACCGATACCAATTGATGACAGAAATTCAATGACAAGAAGTCGCATTTTTTCTTCCGTAAACAAAGTGAACGTTCGACTTTCTCTGTCATCATTCGTCAACATAAGGATAATAATGCCATTTAAAGACAAGGCAAATCTGCTGCTAATTGCCCATGATAATACATTTACGTATTATTTCTCTGGACATTGATGTCCTCTGACGATAGCGGATAATATGATTTCCGAATCTCATTCCAGGAAATTTGGAGACGCAAACATTAACTGGATTAAGTTTTCACATTTCACTGTCTTCTTTCTTTCTTTCTTCTTTTTTTTGATTAAGTTGCTTGAATCTAATCGCATCACATTTCCCTTCGATGAATAAACCTGTCCCAGGTAGAAGATCATTTTATGAGTCAAAATAGCCTGCTGTTTCTTCGTGGTTGAAAAATACCAACACATGCTTGTTTTAGGAGGAGAAGGTTGACGAGTCGGCCGTGATCGGTGAGATGTCACAACCTGATTGGAGGCGGGTCCAGCGCACTTTGTCCCAAGATGGTCCATCTTGGTCCATCGTGACTCTGCAAAATTTGGTAATGGTAATGGAACCACAGATCAGAGCTGCAGAGCTCCAAAAATATCTTGTTCCTGCTTGTGTCACAACATGACTGCCGATCCAATGCCGTCTGGTTGTGACCATTCACCCATTTGGCACTCCCTGCTGAAAAAAATCAAACTTATTGCACAGCAGATGTCATTGTTCTGACAATCATGAGCTGTGTCATTTGCGGAATCCAGCACCCTCCTGCAAAACACCATTTGATCTGATAAAGAATAGTTCTTGTTAATAACAGCAGGGCAGGCAGGAAGCTGAGCAGGACAACCCACTGAGGTCTTGTATGAAGTTTCCATTCATCAGCAGTGAACTGCAAAGGGCAACCAAGTTAGAATATTCACCTGTATGTTTGCTATAAGCCGTTCTGTCTCATGAAGAGCATGGAGTGTTGCACTGGTTCATATACCAATCACAGTTCTTTGCAATGGCAACGCTACACACCCAAAGCTCCCCCCTGCTGGTCCTAATTGGGGAAAAATGTGTTCAGACTGAAAAACAAAGTGCTGTACTTGTGTGGGCTTGTGGCTACAGAGAAGCTTATGCCAAAAGGTGTCGGACAGGAGCTTTCAACAGACTATCGAAGCTTTAGGAGGACAAATCCTGATTCTGTCCTGGTCTTGGAAGAGTAGACAAGCTTTTTACCTCCACAGATATAATTGGGTGCTGGAAAGGAGGCTCTGACCGCTTGTCGAACCTCGGTTTCAAGAGGAGCAGTGCGGATTCCGTCCCGGCCGTGGAACAGTGGACCAGCTCTTTACCCTCGCAAGACTACTGGAGGGGTTCTGGGAGTTTGCCCAACCAGTCTACATGTGCTTTGTGGACTTGGAGAAGGCTTTCGACTGGGTCCCTCGGGGGTTCTTGTGGGGGGTGCTGCGGGAGTATGGGGTGCCGGACCCATTACATCCGGCGATCCGGTCTCTGTACGACTGCAGTAGGAGCTGTGTCCGCATTCTCGGTAATAAGTCAGACACATTCCCGGTGGGTGTTGGCCTCCGCCAGGGCTGCCCTTTGTCACCGGTCCTGTTCGTGACTTTCATGGACAGGATATCTAGGTGCAGCCTCGGGGCGGAGAACGTCAGGTTCGGGGGTCTCGGGATCGCCTCTCTGCTGTTTGCAGATGATGTGGTCCTGTTAGCCTCCTCGGATCATGACCTCCAGCATTCACTGGGGCGGTTTGCAGCCGAGTGTGAAGCGGCGGGGATGAGCGTTAGCACCTTCAAATCTGAGGCCATGGTTCTCTGCCGGAAACCGGTGGATTGCTCCCTCCAGGTGGGGACGGAGTGCCTACCTCAAGCGGAGTTTAAGTATCTCGGGGTCTTGTTCACAAGTGAGGGTAAGATGGAGCGGGAGATCGACAGACGGATCGGTGCAGCTGCAGCAGTAAAGCAGGCGCTGCACCGGACCGTCTTGGTGAAGAGGGAGCTGAGCCAGAAGGCAAAGCTCTCAATTTACCACTTGGTCTACGTTCCTACCCTTACCTATGGTCAAGAGCTTTGGGTCGTGACCGAAAGGACAAGGTTGCGGCTACAAGCGGCCGAAATGAGCTTCCTCCATAGGGTGGCCGGGAGCTTGGAGTCGAGCCGCTACTCCTTCGCGTCGAAAGGAGTCAGCTGAGGTGGTTCGGGCATCTAATTAGGATGCCTCCAGGACGCCTCCCACTGGAGGTTTTCCAGGCACGTCCAACTGGGAAGAGACCACGGGGAAGACCCAGAACACGCTGGAGAGATGACATCTCCCAGCTGGCCTGGGAATGCCTCGGGATCCCCCAAAATGAGCTGGAACATGTTGCCGGTGAGAGGGAGGTCTGGGTCAGCCTGCTTGGCCTGCTGCCACCGCGACCCGACCCCGGATAAGCGGAGGAAAATGGATGGATGGATGGATATAATTGGGAGTTCATAAGGGAATTAAAAAAATTCTGTGCTTTGTGCTAAAAGCTGAGGTTTTCCTGATGGAGGTGGAGGTGTAAAGAACACAGCACCTGTTCTAGGTCTACCACATTTAAGGGCTTTAGATATGAATTGTGCCTCCTTTTTCTGCTGTCTTATATGCCTAGACAGAATATCTGGGCATAGCAGGGTCCAGAACAGATTTAAGGATGGCATCTCCACCAATTATACACAATGACATCCTTCTATACGTATTGGTCATTGATATCTGATGTGCTCTGGGTGACCCAAGGAGGAGGATCATTGTTACAGACATTTTATATCCGTGGCTGTTGCCTCACACTAAAGTACTTTATAATAACAGCTTGCATGTCAAGTTTCACATGTTAGTGCCCTAGACCTTGGTACTGATGCTGCTACTCCACAATGAGTTTGGTCATATGTTGGCCCCTCGTAACAATTCCCCCGAGGTGTTTAGGTAGATACAGGATATGTGAGAGGGACTCCATGTCTCAGCTTTCCCTGGAGTGCGGCTATCTTACCCAAACCCTCAGGATTAAGTAACAGAAAATCACTTTCTTGTCCAAATTGATCGTATGACAGGACGGAGTATTGGAAATGTCTGCTGCTCTTTTGACATGGATGATTAATGTAGTCTATTAGTCCAGTGCCATTCACATTGACAGGAACTCATTGCCCTCTTGCTGAGATACCCACAGTGGCCCACAGTGTCTACATGCATCAGGATGTTCAAACTGTGGCTGTTGGACTAGCGCCAACTTGGTGTGCGTCTGTTCCTGTATCTGTTAAATGGAGCTTCGTGGTGCGTCCTTTGTGGATGCTGTCGAATGAACATGTGGCCTCAGCAAGCACACACATGCGCAGACACACACACACATGTGCACTGATGAGCTCTCCCTTTTCTTGCTGTCACTTTATCTCCTCCTCTGTCTCTTCAGTGGACTCTGCTGTTCCCAGCTGGGTGATAGCGCAGGGCTTCCTTTAGATCCGCAACTGATTGGAACCACTCTCAGTCACACTCTCCCACCTCGGCCGCTTCTTACTACTACCTCTGCCTTTTCCCCATCCCTTCCATCTGTCTCAAAGATATACTGACTGTGTGTATTTGTATTTGTGTGTGTGCGTTAACCAAGGTGTCACCTGCCACTGCACTCCCAAAGTACTGGCAGCCAAATCTAATCTCTCTCTCTCTCTCTCTCTCTCTCTCTCTCTCTCTCTCTCTCTCTCTCTCTCTCTCTCTCTCTCTCCATCCCCCTCACTACTGTTCTTTCCCCTTATCCTCTCTCACCCTTACAGGTCTCGGATGTTAACCTTTCTTCTGAGCGGCGGAAAACATCCCATCTAGCCAGGTGAGTCTCTCAATGTCTCCCCCCCCTCTCTCTTTGTTTTGTCATCTCACCCTCTGTCTCTCTCTCCGTCTCCCTCTCTCTCTCTCTCTTTCCTGCATTATGCCTTGGGTGCTGCTGCAAAGATGCTGCGTCACCGTGCCACTTCCATATAGACACAATTGTAATATTAGTGCAGGACAGATACAACAGATGCATCTCTCTTTTGTCCCATATGCTTCTCTGTCTATCTCTCACCTTGTCATGCTGGGGAACCGTGTGTGTAACTGAATTAGCTTTATGTTTTTGCATGTTTGTATTAATCATCCAAGACCCCAAGCATATGCATTTCTGTCTGACATGGGTTCAGTCATTTTTGTTACATGAAAACAACAGGCTTAATAGTTGTTTGTGTGCGCGTGTGTGTGTGAGTGTGTGAGTGTGTGTGTGTGTGTGTAGACATGTCTAGACACTCCCAGACAGTCATTCCATTGGGTAGATTCACTCTCACTTGGTTCAGGTGAAGAGCGGAAAGCCACAATAACCCCACTAAACGAGACAGTGTAGTTTCATTCTGTTTGTCCAAATGGATTTCTGGTGTCGAGTCGAATCATCTCTCTGCCGGAATTGGAAGTGTCAAATAAAAAGTGTTCAGTACAAATTGTCCAGCACCCCATCCCGAGAAAGATGGACTCACCAACCTCAGATTTGTTTTGCCCTTTGATCCCTTTAGTTAAAGCAGCACAATCAGGCTGGTGAATAATGGGCATGTGTAGTTTACAAATATTACCTCAGCTATGTAAGGCTGCCATAATCTTAAATGAACATCATGTAGGAGTTAATGGCATTCATCCAGCCATGTGGTTGCAGATTGCAACCAATTGAATACTATGTATTGTATATATTATGTATAATGTAGTATAATACTATGTAACGTGAGGCGACACTTGCAGAATTGTGGTAACGCTGTTCAGCTCGCTCAGCTGCCATCCTTATCATAATAATACTACTTTAACAGCAACGGAGGACAGACTGGTGGTACTACGGTTTTGCAATCAGCGGCACACGTGACCGCAGTTTCACAAGCGTATTGGAGAACTACGGTGGCCTTTAGGTTACATTAAATATGAAAGGCTCTCTCTGGAGCTAGTGTTTGTCTGTTCCGGGCTACTGTAGAAACATGGCGGTGCAACGCGTGAAGATAAGTCGCTCCCTATGTCGATATGAAAGGCTCATTCAAAGCTAACAAAAACACTTAAATTCTGAGTCCCGAGGGATTATACACTCTCTGACCAGCATGCAATAGAGGAGCGACAACTGCAAATGTATGTCTGGTGTAGCAAACCACATCACAGTTTTCTTAGTTGGCCTGCTGGGTGTGAAAGAGGTTATGCTAGTATTTTCTGATGCATTTACACTTGATTTAATTAGAACTTGATACTGTTTTTGACATGAAGTAGGTCATCAGTACAAAAGTCATTGGTCATTGGTTACTGTTGGAACTGGCTAGCATTGGCGTGAGGGAGATAAAAGGCCCACAAGTGTTTCATAATATACAGATGTTTGACTTAAATTATTACCCCTCACGCACCCCCACACACAAGCATTGGCTGCTGCACAACAACTTCATCAATATAAAAACAGTCCTCTGTGCAGGAACTCTTGAGAATCTCTGCTCTAAGCAGTTCCCTCATCTCTGACAGCACATCAGTGAGGCTTTCCTCATATTTAATTCACTTTTTAACATACTACAGGTGACAGTATGCAATTTTTCATACGCCTGTCAAATATTCATAACTCTACATTAGATATTCATCATTCAGTCCCTTTATATATTTGAATGCCCCTTACCTCATCAACTCTTTTGCTGTTACTCCCTCTTTGTTAAACACACGCACACACACACACACACACACTGAGATTCAGTATGGCCTAGTAGGGCGCTGATGTTTTTAACAGTAACGTGTACATTTAAACACAATGAAAGTATCTGAGGTGAAAACATGTCTTCCCTCCATAAATCGTTCCTGGCATTTCCCAGCAGGTCTGTTTGACCTTCTCCTGTTGGGTTAGCCTCTCTTTTCTCCTCTCCTCCTCACCCCTTCATCACACTGCTGGCTGAACCAGGATGCTGACCCGGGTCAGTTCACTTTCTTAGCCATTTGTCCAGTTTCTATCAGCTATTAGACCCATTCCAAATTACAAGCCACTGCAAATAGAGTGTGTATAATTTGCACATTTCATCCACTATGCAGTACTTTTGAATATCAAGTATCTTCTCCACACACAAACATCCCTATTTACTCTATGTAAAACATCAGCCTCCAACTAATTACATTTCCCCGAGGTGCTGGATATACATCTTCAAACATCTGCAAAGACTTTTCCCAGCAACTTCGTCTTGTTTTGGTGTTTTATTGAACCAAATCTATCTCTGTGTGCATACAAAATAACAGCCTAAATGTGAAAGTTATTATTGATTATTTTTCAGTGTATGAAAGCATGTTGTATAATTCAACAGGACCACATTAAAAATGTAAGCAGTGCCAGAGTGAGAAATGCTATCAACGTTTTGAATTTCACTTATTTCTTCTTGTAGATTTGGTGACTTTACATTTTTTTTCTATAATTTATAACCCTCAGAATAATATTTCTTTTTTTTTTGTGTATGATGTCCTAAATACACATGACTTCCATCCTCACTGTTAATAATATTTTTGATTAATAGTCACAATGATAAGGCAAAAGAAAGTGAGACAGTCATAACCATATGTTGTTCAATGGCAGTTACTGGAGATTGAGAGAGAGAGAGAGAGAGAGAGAGTTAGTAATGTTCATGTTGTCAGCCACTGCAGCAATGATGTAATGGCCCAGACCCCCCCCACCCCTCAGACTAGACTTTCATTTTCTTTCCTTCACTCTCTTCTCTTCTTGACCGGCTCTCCTCTGCATCTCTTTTCATCTCTTTGTCTCTTGTTTCATTTTCATCTCACTCAGCTACCCGACTGCCTCCTTCAGTGTCCTTTGCTCTCTTTGTTGTCAAGGCACTCGTGCATATTAAGAGTTGCCGTGACATGTGCTCACATGAAGGTGTGTTTTTTTCTGCATGTAGTATTTGAAGATATTTGATCGTCTTTCTCAAACAGGAGCTTTATCGGTATGACTGTATCAGACACGATACTCCCAAAATAGCAATGAATGCAACGTTTTATTTTCAAAAGCCAGAAAGCACCAATTTGTACCTGAAAGCCACAGAAAAGCTTTTTTTCTATCCTTTTGCAAACAGTCTGATCACACACGAGATAAACTTCTTATAGACTGAGGCTAGATTATGTCTATAAAAGATGTTTTATCAGATGAAAACACTGTAGTGTCTTCAATCACTTCAGAAAACTTAATAAGGATACATTGTTTTAATGTTATCCTAATGTACTCGCTTGCTGAGAGTTAGATGAGACCATCAATATCACTCTCCTGTCTGTCTGTTAAATATGAAGCTACAGCCAGGAGATACTTGTCTAAGCATAAAGATGGAACGCAGAGGGAAATCGCTCGCCTAACTCGGTCCAAATAATGACCATTTTTTGTTTTGCTATGCGCCGTCCTGTTTCACGTTGAGCAAACAGGCAGACAGTAGTATCGATCCTCTCGTCTAACTCCCAGCTAGAAATATGCAGGTTTCTCTGTTGTGTCTCACAGGTTTTTTTTCAAGAACAGGTCCAGATTTTGAATATTTTTAAACAAGAAAATGTTTTAATTTACTGAAAAGTAACAAAACAAGACCAGTGGTACTCCTGTTCTTGGATTGATTGGCATAGACTACAGTTAAACTCTCTAATAACTAGTCTTTACATTGATGCTTCACTGGCAGTAGTGACTAGAACTTAAAGAGGGAGGACAATTAGAGAGCTTTCTTTTACCTCCACTTCCTTCTCCTCTCAAATATTAAAATTGCAATAGCTCAAATTACAATGAGAAAATGTATGGATTGAATTATTTGCTTCTAATTGCAGACAGTTACAGTATGTCTCATTGTTGGACTGTATTTTCTAAGTTTGATGGACTGAATTAATAAAAACTTAAGTTAACGTACTGTACCATAAGGACACACAGCAGTTCACACTGATAGTACTTACAATCAACTCTGCTTCAGTTGGATAAGAGTTCTTTCATTCATTTAGTTAATTGCAGTATTTCAGCCATCATAAGCTGTACTGGAGGACTGTGTTCTCTCATCTCTCAACACATTTCAGCCAAAAAGGCCAACTGGTGTGAATGAAATCCCAATGAAATCCCAATGTACCCAACGCCAATAAAACAGTTTTACATATAAAGCTTTCACTTACTAAAGAGAGTAAAAGTTTTGTGTGTCTTGCTGTGAAAATGCATGTTACGGTGTTTGGATACTTTGTTTTGGATGCGTCAGCTTAAAGTTGCATACTGTACGTGCATTCACACACACACACACACACACACACACACACACACACACACACACTGAAACATGCATACCCACTAACTCTGAAGGAGAGCAGGTTAATGAGGAGGGAGGGCTGATAAATGAGAGTCTAATGGAGAAGAATAATCCCTTTTACCAGCTTAAACTCTGGGAAAAGTTCTATTAAATAGCACAGATTTTTCATTTCAGGTATCAGTTACATGTTGATTTTGCTCTTTGCTGGCTGCCATGAGGACGTGGTAAGAAATAGCTTGGAATAAATGGGTGGATTACTATCTATTGAATTAGAAGTCCCACGCATCCAGTAGTTACTTGTGGGGGAATCTCATCTCCTCGCTCTGAGGTGACTCAAGATTTTTTGTTAAGCTTTCTGTCGTTTCTTTTCATATTCATTTTTTTGTATCTCCTCCATACCTACACATTAGATGAGACGTTGACTTGACAGTACATCTCCAAATTAAACAACTAAATATTTTGTCAGTCCATGCCAAATGCAAAAATGTTGTTTCTGGGGAACTCGCGGAAAGCGATGCAGCATCATTCAGGCAGAGGTCAGGGCCTTGCAGAGCACACGCTCAATCTCTTTTAAAGCTTTACATAACATTCAGAATCAAACTCTCTGGGAACCCATGTTGCTCAAAACTCTTTCTTTGTTGAAAGGCCTTTAGAAATCACCACGTATATTTCAATTCCTCACATCCAGTCGCATTGCTTATAAGAAGCGCCTTCCATTTTCTAAGCAGGAAAGAGCTCGGTCACCTGAAACACAAACATTTACACAGACACACACACACACACACACACACACACTCACACACATTACCCCCTGCAGACTGTATTAAATAAGGGCTGACAGGTGGCTGCTGGATGTGCAGTCCCAGGAGACAGAACAAAGCACTTTCATCGTGTGTGTGTGTGTGTGTGTGTGTGTGTGTGTGTGTGTGTGTGTGTGCTTAATCAGTGTTTGTGTGATCTGTGTATGTGTGTTAGAGGTACAGGGCTGCATAAGTAATTAGCAGAAAGGACCTTCACACTGGGGAAGGAGAACAGAGCGTATTTCTCTCATACACTTTCTTTCTCTCTAGTGTGTGTGTGCGTGTGTGTACTTATAGATACATCATATTTGGGAATTTGTTATCAACTACATCACATCTGCTGTGACATTAGCGACTGGGGTGTGGCCAGATGTGTAACACGTTGAAAGAAAACCTGCAGATGGCAGCACAGATAACTCCTGACTGCGTGTAACACACCTTGTAGTGGCGTAAAACAGTCTGAAATCTATTTAAATGAATCCAGACTATGCAGCACATGTTTCTGTACCATAACAATGCTTCTCTGTTAGAAAGAAGCAAAGCTCAACTCTTAATAGTGCTATTTCCGTGGTGGTAAAATTAACGGTTATTTATATTAGAGGACATGGTTCAGTGTAAATGAGACATTTGTCACTTCTTAGAAAGACAATTATTTATTTTATTTTATGTCTGTGAAGAAATCTGCCAGTTGATCTGCATGCACCTTGAGAGCCAGGGATGCCATCAGGTCCAGGTGCCTTGTGTGGATTCATCATTTTGAAGGATTTGCACACATCTGCCCTGAATATTATTAGTTGGCAGGGGTCCTGGGCCTTTTGTACCTCCTCAGAATCAAAGCACGGATAGAATGTTTCTTCATTTCATCCGGGAGAGATGCAGATATTATGAAAAACAGCTGTGATAAAGTCTCAATGTGTGTGGGGATCAACTGGCAGATGCTTTTCACAGACATTTTCAGCCTCTCGCTGCTCCAGTGTGTAGTCCCCACATGTTTCAAGAAGCCCACCATTGTCACTGTCAGCAGAAAGACGGAAGCCCCTCTGCCTGTACAGCTACCGCCCCACTAGCATTCAATATGCAGCAGCCCGATCTGCTGTGTCGCCATAGTTCATATTTGTGTACTAAAGACACCCTCCAAAGGTTTTTCTCACTCGTTTTTTTCCCTCCTCCTATTAATTATGAGCCAATTCCCGTCAAGGAACTTCATTTGCATTTTTATTGGAAACTCCTGACCATACATAATTGAAGTTACATGGGTTGATCACGTAGGGCGGTGTGGTAGATCTCACAGTGAGCTTTAACACAGACTCTTTAGGCAGACTTTTCTGCAATTCTTTGGCTATACAATCCTAACTGTGGGGTGATTGATTTTTATGACTTTTTCATGCCACATATGTTTATAATACAATAGAAATGATGTACTGTATTTTTCCATAAAACAACTTTTCCTTCCCCAAAAGCCCTAAGAGTGATATAAAAAATTAAAAAGAAAGACAAAAGAGTGGTAAATAACAGAGTATCATAATAACAGCCTTGTGCCCGAGGTGTGTTGTCTCCTGGTGTAAAGTGCTGAGTGGGAACCAAACTGCATATTTACACAGAGAACATGCACGCCTGTCCAAGGTCCCTGTCTGATGTATGACTCACTTGTGACCCTCGGCTGTTGTCGAACCGAGGCAAAGAACAAAAATTTGTCTCCTGCTTTTGTCAACATTGTTAGTTTCTATAAGCTCTGCGGCTTCGGCTCTTTTAGCTTCAGGCTGTGGCATTGATTTCAATACAGTCACTCTGCTCACTCATTTCTCTGTAAAGTACAACACCAGAATGGGCCGAGTTAAGATGGTTCTTGTTTCCAGAGAAAAGATTATTTTCTTATTGCCAAACATGTTGCATTGCAGCCGTTTTTTCACCATTTGTCAAAAATGTATACAAGACAAAAAAAAAACTGATGAGTGGCTTTTGTAAATTTTTTTTTTTACATTTATTTCCTCTGTTATAAAAAAATAACAAAAAAAAAGCCTAGATGACACGCTGAGATGAGGGCGAAAGGCTTTGTGCAGACATGTTACTGTATGTGCATAACCATTTTTAAGGAGAATATATCCAAACATGACAGAATAAGTCAATATTGTGAACACCTGACGTCCAATACTTGATGAAATGACTCATTCGCAGTATATTTTAAGTTATGTATCTGTAGTTACAAATCTGCTGCTCTAACCTGGTTCCAGACCTCCATCAGAGATGGAATGAATGAAATAAAACAAAATGGCAGTTCAGTCTGATTATCAGGTTTTAATCAAGTATATTAGCAACCAATATGTGCAAGCAGCTTTATATTACTCCCACTTCTCCTTTTATTCACTGGGATATAAGAATATAAGCCACTTTTGTTGTATTGTAAAGAAGAGGATTGTGGTGCTGACTCACTCAGCTTTGATCCTGGAAAAGTGGCAACCCTCAGCAACACTTAAACTCTCTGGTAATAGATGAATTGTATATTAAGTATGACGTCATTGCTGAAGTGCTGGCCACACTTCTTCAGCAGGAAAGGGTAGAGGTGGAAGGACACTGCTTTGTCATGGCTATTACAAACTTCTATCCTTTAGAAATGTCTTCTTTTAGGAAGGAGATACTGGCAAATTCAATGATTAATGAGATGCATATGTTTGATTAAGCAAAAATAAATGTTTAAAAGTGACATTTTGGAATTGATAAACGTTTTTTACATGGACCGTTTGTCACCATTGATTGAACAAAACATTGATTAACTAATCTCCCGTTTTTCTCAAGACAAGTTGCCTCTCTGCCATTACGACAGACTCAGTCAGTCTCTGAGCCATAGTGCCGTACATTAGCTGATTGCTTTGGACAAGGTACAGCAGTAATGACAATATTAGTCTTGAGTATGTATACACAGGCTAAAGACAATTACTCAAATCAAACATATTCTTGGTATTTTGAAAATTGCTGTTGGAAAATGAGCTGGCATCTTCAGGCAAAAGCAGAGATTAAAAGAAGTCGATCATTTTCTGTCAGTCTCAGAGTCTCTAAACCAATTCTATTCACAAATTGAAATGTTAAGATGCCCGAAACTAATCTGCTTAAAATCATTCGCTTGATATTTGTCGTCCTGTTATTTTACACGTTGGCAAGCAAGCGACACTTTCGTCTCTTATGCACTCAAATTATTTCAAGTTAAGTATAATGTTCTGGTCTGCTTGCAGCCATCAGTGCTGCTTGAGGGGGAAACATGGGTTTGAATGCTGAACAGAGCCGAGCAGCTCTGGCCACTCGGCAACTTTTAACACGAGTAGTAAAACAGAACTATCGTGTTCTTAGCCTCCAGGTATTCCTTCATTTTGTGCCTGCAGGTGCTCCTAATAATAACCCTCAAATGAGCTCAGTAGTCAGAAAATACTCACTGTCAAACATTCAAATGCTTTTTTTGTTTAAAATAATGAATTACCGGTCCTGTGACCTAAAATACATTGTCGGTGGCTGTGATTAGAAACATAATGAGTGTGTCTAAGTAGAGAGAATATAGTGGAAGCATGAAATGAATTTATTAATTCAGCATTACCTTTGTAATGTTGATATAATCCTTGAGTGTGTCGCTGAGGTTTGGTGATTTTTATTTCAACTGCAGTTGATGGTGTTGTAGATTTGAGCTTGTTGTAATATAAGTTACAGTTGGTAATTTGTTTGTGTCCATCTTTTGAAATCATTATTAACAATTCCACCACATCACCAGGCCTCCATCTGGGTTCAGTACACAAACAACAAATGTTTGGGTCAAACTGAAGGAGTCTATATGCAAATTAGCTCTACAACAGATGATTGGTTATTATGTCGGTTTATACTCAGTTGTCAGTTTATTCGGTACACCCAGCTTAAAACAATACAACAGTCCTACGCTAAATCCTACCTTCATGAAGGTCAAAGTTTCTATTTTCTTTAGAGAGGTGTTTATTTATCTCAAAGGTCATTCTGGAGGCTGTAGCCTGTGGTGCGGTTGAATTGGTGTACAGTTTTCTCTGCCTCTTCTGTGTGGAGTGGCTCAAAGAAAGTTTCAAGAAATAATAAACTCATTCTCCTCCTTTTTGTTTGATTTGCTTCGTCCTAATTTACAGGTGTGACTCGGAGGCTGTCTCCCTTAGATTCCAGTACTCCTCTGACAATCTTTGACTTCAAACCCGGTGAGATCTGGAGAGAGGACAGATATTTTGCATCCAGCGTGACTCATCATCCCGTCCCAGACCACCTAACCAGGTATTCAAGCCGTCATATGTGTTAGCAAATGTGGTGGCTGCTTCACAGCTAAATCACCGATCAAATTTTGCTTCGAATATAATTCATTCCAAATGATCCATTGAAAGGAACAACACAAGCTGTTACGAAATGCATCTCCCATAAAAACAAACTTTTAATCAACTTAGGTGTTGTATGTCCGTGCTCTCTCTCTCTCTCTCTCTCTCTCTCTCTCTCTCTCTCTCTCTCTCTCTCTCTCGCAAAGGCATGTACGACCATGTAAAACTAAAATATTGAAAATACTCTTTTTCAATGTGTTTCATTTCCAGCATTTCCCTTGTCTTACTTGTCAGCCAATAGACAGAGAGACGTACCTTCAGCATTTATTGACACTTTTTTAAGTGTCTTCCTAGGAAGAACGTGAATGCAGTTCTAGCCAGGCTCCTTGTTTACCACAGGAGCATCAAAATCAAAGCTTGCGATATGAAGATGAAAAATAAAGCATTTTTTGTGCCCCATACATGAATGAATGAAGCCAAAAGCAGCCGAACCCTCATACGGCGTTATTGTAAGCCTGTTGACATTCATTTATCCTAAACATTTGAGATGTGGTGAATACCTGTCAGAAAGACAGACAAAAAAAAGAACCAAGGCAACAAGAGAAAGAGAGAGACAGAAAGAATGCCTGTTACCTCCGCAGATGAAATGGCTGTGTGGGTGGATGTACATGCGAGTGCAGGCTGCTA
Organism: Anarrhichthys ocellatus; assembly: GCF_004355925.1. Taxonomy (NCBI): domain Eukaryota; kingdom Metazoa; phylum Chordata; class Actinopteri; order Perciformes; family Anarhichadidae; genus Anarrhichthys; species Anarrhichthys ocellatus. The sequence goes on from NW_022280050.1 coordinate 3,175,029, forward strand.
GGAGCTGTGAGTGGGAAGTGGGTACTGAGTGGGAAGAGAAGAGCTGCTTTAGTGAGATGATCAGCACCAAGGCCTGCTGAAAGGCAGTCACGCTTTTTCATGGCTTCTCTTTTGTTTTCTGCACTTGTACAAAGACAGAGTTCCAGGTAGTGAGGTTGCTGATGGATGGTGGATAAGAGTGTTTTTATGTGTGCCTGCCATCATCTGTGTATGTGTGAGGGTCAGTCGCTGGTTATCCTGCCTATTATTTTCAGGCAAAATCATTATGTATCAAGTAACAAAACTGGACAGAAAGATGAAAGAATAGACTGAATAGACCGCAACAGCACATCAGTTTCTAGAAAGCCTAACAACTGAGGAGACTGATGCTAGTCGCCCCGAGGAAGCATTTACATACATACGTGTGTAAATAATGTAAAAAGATATCCTCCAAAATGTGCTAATTGAGAACAAATGAGATACAACAATTGCACATTGCAACATAAGACCCTGAGAACCCCAAAGCTTGTATGTAATGGACATGTGGTGTGGATTGAGTGTGTGAGAGAACAGCAGCAAGAATGGGGAATGAGAAAAATAACGAGGAAGAGTGTAACGGTTCTAAAACTGAGACTGGAATTGTGACACAAAGCCACTTGAGACCAGAAGGTTGCTGGTTTGATCCACAAGCTGGCAGGATAAATCCGGTGGTGAACGTGATGAAGCTCCTCCCTTGCTACCCCCCCACTGAGGTGTCCTGCTCCATGGGATGACGATTTTTTTTTTGGGGGGGGGGTCAAAGGTAAATACAGGTCCTTTAAACAGGAATCAACTGGTGCCTTTCTGTGTTTTATCAGTACTTTTAAAGGCCCATCTGGTGCTATTAACATAATTCTTGGATTAAAGCTGCTAAGAGGCATTATTTTATGCCGTTCAACATCTTTTTAACCTTCATTCCTCATGTGTGAGCATATTTCTTAGATGAAAAGCCTTTGAAGCCGCATTTACACAGTACACCTTCGCCACACCTCTCCACTGAAAGCTGCTCTAATGAGAACTTCTTTTGCTGAGGTGGGTTTTATTTCAGGTTTTGGGAAAGGACACAGGTAATGATGCTGAGAGGAAAATAGACACTGACAGGATGATTTTAATACACCAATCTGACACTATTAGGTAATACCATCTCTTGTGTTTTACTGTGAAGATCTACTGACAAAGAAATAATGTTGCAGGGACACAGTACATACAATGTGACAAGGATCATTTTAGGCCTTATAGGGAAGAACGTCATCCAGCTGCTGTGGATAAAATTACCCGACCCTGAACTACTTTAGCTCAGTTATTTACAAGATAGTCCAGTTTCTCCTGCTCCAGTAAAAACCAGCCTCAGTGCTAAAATGTGCTTTTGACCATCACAGAAAGGTAGAATATAGATTGAAACATTTGAAGGAAACTTCTTAACTTGCTGTCTTGACGAGAGCTGGTTCAGTTATATTGAGTGGCATCAATCTTCTCTCTTTTATGAGAGTGGTATCAATCTTCTCATCTAACTCTCATCAAGAAAGCGAATAAACACATTTCCCAGAATGATGAATTGTTCCATTAAACATGCATGTCCATGCTATCAAATATCTGTATGCCTATACACATCAACAAAAATGCAAACTTACACATAAACCACACACTCATTCATATATATGTACAGTATGTACACACACACACACACACACACACTTCACACTTAGATGAAGTATGTCTTGTGTCCCTAAGCTCCTCTCCTGCTCTCTGGCTCCTGCAGTGAGACGGCCCTGAGAGGAGAGCGCTGCAATGCAGCATCTGTGTGACTCACACACACACACACACACACACACAATGAGATGGCGGCGGCATGTGAAAGTGCTCAGATCGTAGGAGGGAGATGAGGAGTGAGAGACCAGAGTGAAGTGAAGGATGAAGCCTGATGAGAGGAGGAGGAGGAGTGAGTAGGAGGAGGAGGAGGAGTGAGTAGGAGGTGGAAGAAGGTGAGGTGAGGAGGAAGAAGAAATAACAGGTGGGAGGAAGATTTATAGGTGAAAGGATGCTAAGAAGTCAGACAAAAGATGAGAAGAAGCAGATAAAAGCCACGGAGATGACAAATGGACTACATAATGAGCCTGGTGATTACCTTTTTATGGCTGACATGTTAAAAGACAGTTTATCGGTCCCGCTTCATCTCTCTAAGATGGACACACATTGGGATACAGTACATGCTTCAATCGGCAGGGGAGAAATTGGCTTGAAACAAATGAGAATGAACCGGAGTGTTTTTGCAGCTGGCACGTTTATCATGAGAATACTTTTGGTTGCTGTGTGATGATCATGTTCTGTAGGAGCAGCCTGTAATTAGCCTTCAATCCGCTCATATCTGTAAGCTCTTGTTTGATCATTTGTTCAGCTGAGATGATTCATCTTAGTCTATGAGAACTGCCAAACAATACAAAACAGTATTGCTACAACACAATTAACAGATAAACACTGTGTTTAGTCAGCGAGCTCTAACTTCCACACAAACTAACAAAACACATGAGCCTCTCGGTTTGCATAATTTGAACACTTGTTTCTCGCACTAATGTCTGTTGTGACAAAATTAAGTTTACACATTTCTTATCGTTATTGTAACTTTTATTGTGGCTTTCAGGGTTAAGAGGTATTTTGACCATTTGGGTATTTTATTTTCCATCTCAACAAGCACTAGTTTTTGATAGTGGGCTGGTACTGTAGAGGCAATGGTGGTGAGGAATAGACAATTGTAGCCTTTGAAAAAACATCTCTGGCAAGCTCTTGCTGTGAAGTGACGAGTGCACCAAATCAAACTTTAAAATGTTGCAGCCAGTACACCTGCTATGTTTGAGACCATGGGAATGGAAATGTGGTGTTTCTGTGCTCTGTTTTGACTCTACCCATAATAGTGTGTCCTTGAAAGTAAATCCTTTTTCTGTTGCCTGAACATCAGTTACTTTCTATGGATTTTGCCTCCTTCGAAAAACAGGGTTAGAAAAAGTAAGTCTTTTCCCTCCTTTCACAATCGCTAAAGGTGTCCTTCAGTAGAGGTCCACCGTTTTCAGTCCCAAAAGTGATACCTGGGCTTTGGGTATCGTCTGATACAGAGTACCGATACCAGTGTTTAATTAATAAGCTGTTTGCCTCACTGTTTGACATGTTTGTTTCTTTAGCTACATGTGATACATGACGTAGTACCAAATGTGTAGTCAGACAAAGAACTGAATTGAATAGTTTAACCCCATTGTCGCTGATACTCAACTCAGCTATTTGAGTCTGTATAGGTCCGATATCAGTATCTGATTGGTGCTTCCCTGCCCTTTAGCAAGGCAGAACTGTAGGGCAGCTCAGTGGACATCAATAAAACACTGGTTATATTGGCCAGCTTACAGTATTTGTGTGTGGTTTTGTCTGAATGTGAAGCTTGAAATCATCATGATGTTCTTTCACCTTCCCTTGCTTATCCAAAATGTCCAGTGGCAGCAGTGTCGGGCACCTGCTCACTATTCAAGTCCAGTCTTCCGCGGCACACAGAGAGAGAGAGAGTTTAGCATCAACCATCCCTCTGGCAAATTGCCAAGTGCAACAGACCTGCTGTACTGAGACTCTCAACATCTAACTCTATCATATCGTCATCTCATTCCTCACTGGACACAATGCCTTGAGGACAGCATACTATCTGGACAATATACTTATAGTATCCTGTGATGTACTATTTCTGGCTCTTCGCCCTATGAACCCTCTCCACTTCTCTCCTCAATGAGCTGCCTCCTTCATACTCTCTGCTCGTCATACTCGCATTTTTACATTGTACCAATCAGTGTTTCTTTGTTTCTGACTGTAGAGCAAATGCACGGCATGTTAATTAGTAGAGGTGAGACACTGTACTGCATTGCGGTCCCAGTTTGTGTTGTCGGGCTGATGAGAATGGCGTGCTTTCTCATGATAATGTCGCCTAATGCCTCTCTAATCTCTAAACCCAGCATGCTGAGTTTTTATAATGCTTGGTAATGGACCCCCTTTTTCATGCTCTAACCTGTCAGGTGGGGCTGTTTCATTCACACACACGCTGCTCATCCTTGCTCCCAAACATACAGACCAGGAGGACCTCAACGGGCCTCCAGGAAGCCAGGCCACACTTCCCCACCCCCCTCATGAACCGTCGCGGACACCCTGAGCCTGGCCACCAGTCAGAACAATCACGTCGGGTCTGGAAATCAGCCACAGAGCTCAAAGTGACCTTCGTCATCAGACAGACAGCAGAGAGACATCACATTAGGACATCAGTCTCATCTCTGTGTTTTATGACTGTTAACACTAACAGTGCTCTTCCATGGAGCCTCGAGGTGGGGCACAGTGGTGGTAAAAGCAACAGAAGGGACAGTGACAGTTAAGGGGCGATGCGAAATGTACTGCTGTGGCTTTTGGACAGAGACATAGTGAGCGTTCTATGTGGAGACTGTGCAGTGTTGTGTGCTGTGGCGTCTCCGTAGGGGCCTTCATTCACAATGATGTTCCCCTCAGAGCTGAGTCATGCAAAGCTCCACTGACTCCTGACTCTGATCCATACAGGCTGAAAGGGGCTTACAGACGTCACATATTCCACTCTACTCTGTTCTATTCGTTCTCTCTGTTTAATGATATTCGGCTCCTCTGTTTTCTAACCTTGTGGTATTCTATTGCAGTGGTTCTCAACCTTTATTTGTGAGATATAACCTCATCTCATACATGTACTAAATATCAGCCTTACACTATTTTTTTTATACTATTTTGATTTATTTCCCTCCGAAACACAAATATGTGGATCATTTTATTTTATTGGTATTCTATTCCTTTCTATTTTCACTGTATTTTATTCCATCCTGTTTCTGTCTCTCAGTGTTCAGACAGTGAGCAGTAGAATGCAGTGACTAGTGCTCACTGTAGCACTACTTTGTTTCCAGGCTGCAGTCATTGACTCCTGTTTTCTTCCCTTCAGTCTCTGTGGACTGCAGAGTTAAATGACAAATTGCTCCTTCACACATCCCCTTATGCACAACTACACAGGGTGCCCAGAAAAATGCTTGAAGCACACCAGCCACAATCCTCCGACAACAATTACGAACTCATTTTTAAAGCATTTGTTGTCCCACACTTTCTCTCTCTGTGTCCATCCTTTCACACCAAGGCCAAGTTAATTTGATTGTTTGAAGGCCACGTACTGCCCCAAATACGCACTATGTGCCGACATCAACGTCAATATCTATGAAAAAACGTGGAGGGACATAGAATAAATGTTAAAAAATAGATTGAAATGGTCAAAAAATGTGTCCAGCTAACTCCAATATCCACAGAAGAGGAGCAGAGCCTGAGTTAGTCTTCACGTTCACAACCTTGTGTATTGATCTCACGCTACATCAAACCCATTCATCTGTTTTCCCCACCTTCTGCCCAATACTGTCCAAGAGATCACTGAATCCTCCTGCCGGTTCCTGCCGCGGGGGATTATGTGGTTTGATCAATATTTCCATTCCTTTGCTTGATCTCCTCTCCATGCTGTTCTGATCAATCGTCTGCTCACAATAAGGGATTGCATGTACTTGTAAGGTTCTGGTCAACACTGGACATATCTGTAGAACGGATCACAATGCCCCTCACACACAGTGTATAAAGTGTGACATTTCTGTTTTTGGTAATACTTACTGTTTAGATTATCAGATAAAATTACACCGCAAAGGCTTCGTGATTCAAACTATTTTGTCTGAAGCTGAACTGGATCTTGTCAGTTCGATCAGAGCCCGCCGTACATCCTCGCAACTTTGTCAAAGTCACACAAATTCAAGGTCTGCTCTGTTCATCTTCAACCAGATGTGATTTCCACCTGGGCCACTCGCTATGTGAGTCATTATATACCAACAAATCAATAGGGTTTAATCCAGTGGCTGTCACCTGCCTGCTAACACCCAAGGACAGTGTTTCACACAACCACCTACACACAAACTCACACAAGCACAGGTGCCCTTTCACAAGTGTTGACAGTGAAGCTCAGTGACGCCGCAGCGGGGATTATGACTGACAAAAAGAGATTTGTGAATGCGACTGATGCAGCGTGTCCTAGAGCCTCCTCTGTTCGGCACACTCTTCACTCTCCTTTATGAAACTTTGTTAACATTGCAGTAGATAACACCGGCGTGCGAGTTTTGACCGTGCTTTTGTCTTCTCTCCTCCCTCCTCCACCCCATTCGTGTCTCTCTCGGCCAGAAGGAGAGAACCCAACCCTTTGCCCGCCCTCCCCTGCTGCTAGCTAGCACCAGCATGGCAGACGGTCGACAGCCAGAAGACGGTGCCCCCCAGTGGGACCCATCAGGGGGGCAGGAGGCCACGGACACCCATGGAGCCAATGGCTACTCCTCCTCCGCCTACAGGACCTGCCAGCCCAGCATGGCCACGGGATCCTACTCTGCCAGGGAGAATGGTTTCAACGGGGAGTTAACTGGTGCCCCCGCTATAACTGCAGGTAAGACACGTTTATAATATTCATATTTTTCTGTTTTACATTTCACCAGACACTCACCTGGCATCTACTTGCATTCATGGATTGCTCAAATAAGAGGGATGCGATGGGGCCAGTGTGGCTTATTGCATTGCAATCGCTGAAAGATAAGTTATAGTAGAGTAAGTGTTGCTTGTGTTGGGGAAAAGGGAAGTCACAGTTTAGCCAGCTTAAACACTTCTGGTTAATTCATATTTGTTGACAAAGAAAAGTGGCCTGCTTACAGTTTGATACAGGAGACAGAGTAGGTCTGTGTTTTTCTATACTCAAGTGAATGTGATTGGGGCTTGTTTGTGTGTGCGTGTATGAGTGTGTATACATGAGCATGTTTTTTTGTTATCCTTCCATGCATCGCAGGGTTTGTTGGTGTTTACATGTGTGTATGTGTTAAAGAGTGTAAGTGCATGTGTAAGCTTTGTTTTACGACTTTTGACAGTGTTTGTGTGTTAGTATGTGATGTGGTTTTATGTGTATATGTGAGTGTCTGCGCTTGATAATGTGTGTGTGTGTGTGTGTGTGCGTGTGTCCTCTCTCTTCTTGTGCGTGGGTTTCTAGCACTCTCAGTCCTCACTAGAATCACACACTGTTAATAACGGTGCTATAATTACCACATAAAATCGGTCTCTCTGCCCCCTTACACCCCTCCCCCCCTCACTCACACCCTGGAGAAAAGAACAATAATGTACCAACCGGGTAACCATGGAAACGGCTCCCCTATAATTTACTTTGCCAGCGCTTTTGTTCTTTTCGCCGGTAACTTAACGTTATCTCAGACAAGACCATTTAGCACGCGATGACCTAACTGACGCCAGTTTAGATTCGCTGATAACAGTATTTTTGAATATAGCTGCTCATTGCCATTTGACCTTTTTTATGCCCTTATGCCCATCTTCGGTTATACATCATTATATCATACATAATGACACTTGATTCATATATATCATACATATAGACTATAAATGACAACCAATGACAACGGAAGAGTCTTTAAAATGTCCCATCACATCTTGTCAGCGTAATTTTTATACTCAATTGCAACTCACAAACTGATGAATTTGGTAGTAAGCCAGTCATGGGTAGTGAGCCGTATCTCTGCATTGCTTTGCTTGCATCAAAATGGTCTCTACAGCACGTTACTCACAGTGTTTCTGGTGCCACCAAAAGTTACAATTCTTTGTGGCTTATAAGATTTCAATCTATTTGCACATTAACAATTTTTCCCCAGTGAATCCAGTAGGGAAAGAACAACATCATTGCAATAAATGTAATCTGGTCAATTTCTGCCAGTGAAATCAAGCAAGTTTTGTGTTATAAACATATCTAGTAAATAGAATGTTAAGTGTCCGGACCGCCCCTTGTTAAATGATGACCCACTTTGTATGTCCCGAGCTCTCGTGACTTTGTGTAAATGCATTGCTCTCTAATGCAAATGCGGCTAGTTTTTAGCCAGTGGTCTTACATAATAACAAACTGCAAAGGCCTCATGTGTTCCTCTGGGTCATTATTAGCACGGATCAAAGTTATGAGAGCTGTAAATAGCCTCCTTCCAACTTCAAAGTAATGGCTTGAAACTGATATCAACAAGGAAACAGTGCTTTTTTTTCTCAGAGAGGGAAAGCCAATGATCTACGCCCAGAATTTAGAAGTGTGCCTTCTAAATTCTAAAACAATGGCTAATAGCCATGCACTGACGTATAATCATCAGCATAATAATGACATATCTTCACACCAGTTGTGTAACCAAAGCTGTCTGCAGAGCCTTTAGTCGGCATACATTATTATTGCTCCAGAGCAGGGCGGGCAGGAGTAAAAAGCCAGTCAGCCATGCTGGAAGTGGTCAAGAGTAAGAGATGGTAAGATGGAGACAGAAAGAAACAGAGTGAGTTAATAGAAATGGAAGGAATGCAATGGGCTGTTGAGCTTATTCTGGAGAGTGGTTGGCTTGCATTAATCGAGCAAGCCTTTGTCTTTTGTTAGGGATATTGCATAGACTGATGTCCATGTCTTGAGCTGACACAAGTATCTGGGCATACTGTCAACAAGCCTGGACACCATTTTCTGTTGTTAAAGTTCCTCCATCTCATCAGCCTAAATCAGTATGATTGGCTGCAGAGGAGACAGAAGTAGAAATGGAAAACTACAGTCCAACTTTCAGTACCATAAAAAAACGACATACAATGGATTCCGGAGGGCTTCAGGAATTTTTGACAGAAAGAACAGTTGATACCACCAAATGAAAGTGCTCGATATTTTTTACATCAAGGCATTGTTCCTCCTGCAGAAACAATACAAGTGAAACTTAATGTTTAAACTCTCATGTGGAACAAAACTCATTCCATTCAGGTCACCAAAAGGTTTTCATTTATTTTTAACACACTCTCTGTTTCTAAAAACCTTATTGAGGAATTCTTCTTCTTCGTGGATGTGCAGTGTGCACGACCACTATCTCACTAGCAGATGTCTGACCTTGATACAGTGAATGCTGGCGGTCAGATTGGGGATTGTCACAAGTATACGTATGTGCCACTGCAGGCGAGCATTGGAAAGAAAGACAGATGTGTCATCAAACGTGATAGCACTGTAGAGTAGAGCATTGCCATTTCCGTAATGCAGATCTCACAATTTGTAGATCTCATAATTATGAGATACTAAGTCATAATTCCAAGAAAACATGAATGGATGCAGCATGCTTCTGTGACATTCAAAAATTCAAACCTTTTACTATTGTGGTTTGTGGTTTAATGTGATTCTGTCAGAAAAAAAAAGCGAATTGTTGAAGAAATGACCGTTCTTTCTGGGTTTCGTTAGATTCTGATTTACGTCATGTTTAAGGAAAACATTGGTTTGAATGATCAGCCGCGTCACAGCCATCCTTTCCTCTACTGGAGGCTGCAGACGGAGAGGTCCCAAATCAGTGGCCCACTGGTCTGTTGCCATGGCAACCCCTTGCTTACCACATTTCGGGTGCCGGCTGCTATCATATACCAACCGGCACTCCTGCTCTCTCCTTGCCCCCTCAGTCCTGCTGTGTGTGTGAGTGAATGTGTGCGTGTGTGTGTTGCTTTGACTCGGGGCTTCCAGTCGTAGTCTCTGCTCAGAACCGGAGCATTCTCAGCATCAATCTGTCAGGTAATACCTTCTTTTACTTCATTGGGAGAGTGTGTTTGTGTGTGTGTGTGTGTGTGTATACGCTGTTACTGTTGATTATGGATGTAGATACGCAGGTATGACGCAACCTTTCTGTATATTAAAGCAGCTAGTTGTGAATGTGGCTCGTTCTCCAGCCAAAGCCAATGGAAGGAAGTGGGCTTTGTCATTCTCTGTGAATGTGCATTTCTGTGGATTTGTTTTGAAGACTAAAAATCGATGATGCCCGAGTGAACCCGATGCCCTCCATGTTGCTTTTGAAGAGCGACTGCATTTAGTTTTTAGGCATATGCTTTCAGCGTCAAGAGATTAGTCCAGTTTCTTTTCTTTTTTTTTTTTTTTTTCTTATTCACATAAAAGTTCAAGAGTTTTTAGAACCTTCCTCTGGTCAGTTTTGAACTTGAATATATGCGATATATTGTTACAATAGACTCATTTGTGTTGAAAATAATCTAGAAAGGGCTGCATTTCTCCAATGTGATCAGTGAGACTCAGAAACTGAAATGAAATGAAGGGTGTTGCAGATGGCAAAATATTTTTAATTTCAAAAACCTTGCTTAAAATCCTGATTCAGACATCACACTGTCTTGTAACCTCAAGAAAACTTAGACAAGGAGAAAATGCCCTTTTTAGAACATGATGAGCCCACACTTTTTTTAGTAGCTTATTCTCCCTGATCCTCCCATTTACACAGCTGAACCTTTCCTTGTTCACCACCCCTAATACTTTATCTTCTCACCTGCAGCTGGTCAGCAATGTCATCATTTTCTTTTTTTTAACTGCTTAATTTCACTTTGCTTCCACAATTCTATGTTAGTTTTATAAAAGCTTCTGTGTGTGTTTAGTTCTTCTCAGGGTTTAGGGCTCTGTCGAGTACTAACGGAGTACCAACATTTAGTCAATTCTTCAGGCACAGGCACTCAATGGTGTTGTCTCACTCAGACAATGGAACTATTCACATCTGGATCGTTATTTAACTCCAGGTCTAAGCTATAGGGGCTGTTATTAGTTATTTGATGTCACAACCATTGATTGCGTGTAAGGTAGACGCCTTTCAGCTCTATTTCCCAGTATTGGAAGCAAGGGGTTTTTTTTGCCTGGAAGCAAATAGGTGATGCACGTTGCTATTGAAAATGGGAAATGGCTGCTCTGACTTGGCGAGTGGGCTGTGTTAATCGTTTCTGGAAGAAGTGTGTATGAGTGTGTGTGTCTGTGTGTGTGTGTGTGTAATTGCATGAGTGTCTGCCTGCCAGCTTGTTTGTGTTGATGTGTGGGCGATGTCGGATAGAAAGAGGTCCTGAAACAGCAGCAGTAAAGCATTACACTGCCACCCAATCCCACATGACCACTGTTAATATGCTAATGATTTACGGTTTGATTAGAACTCTACAGTTTTCCCCTCCGTGCAATATTTCAACTCATACATACAGACAGATGTAAGCTTAAATGCAGAAACTGTAGATCAGTTTTATGGATTGTGACCTACCAGTGTCAGAAAGCCAGACGGCGTTGATAGCTTCTTTCTAAATATTATACACTAGTATTGTAATGAAGAGTGTAAATCTCATATTACTGCCATTTTATTGCAAAAGACTGAATTCAGTATTAGATTTTATGAATGTTAACTCTCTGCAAGGCCAAATTGCTTTTCGGCGTCACCTTGAATAGATGAGAGAGGAAGAAGGGGAATTGTATCTGCAGTCTGGCTGTTCACAGTCCACTGCAGTTACTGAAGCAGGGCTGAACATCAAACAGCCCACTTCATCTCACACTAGCTTCCATGGTTTGCTTTGGTCGGGAATCTTTGCTGCATTTTCAGCCTTTGAGAAAATCTTGAAAAATGTAAAACAATATATTTTGCTTGGCGGATTCAGTTTTAGTCTGCTCTTGTTTGGGGATGCTGGGTTTCCATAGCGACACTCAGCCTTCACCAGCAGCTCTAAGCATCCCTGCAGTTATGGTAACAATTCCAGCTCCCTCACTGGGCTTTCATCGCAGGTCTTGATGATATTATTCAAAAATACACGCTGTCCTCCAGCAACATCAAGCCAACTCAAGTCAAGTTTATGTATACTGTAAAGCCCAATATCACAAAGCAGTCATTTTCTTCAGGGGGTTTTGCAATCTGTACAGTGTACAACCTCCGCTATCCTTTTACCCCCTCAATCTGGGTAAGGAAACATCCTGCTTCACATTCTCACACAGTTATTTTACAGATTGAATCCTGGAAGCTGCCCCAGTACAACCACACTGCCCTGATGCACGGGTGCAGCTTGCGATTTGCTGCATATTTTTTTCCAGCCAGTTTTGGGATTTAAACCAAATTAATTAATTAAACTTTCCAACCTAGCCCACATCTTCGAACATTTTTTTATTTATTTTTCCTTTTTTCAATAATCTTAAAAGTTGATTGACCTTTTTTTTTTGTGCCCATGTATCTATGTTCAGAGCAAGTGTCAGCGCGCATCGTGCAGGAAGTGACGGCAGAGGCAGTGGCGGTACTGAAGGGAGAGCAGGAGACTCAAAGGCTGCCATCCGGTAAGCCACACACCTACACACACACACACACACACACACACACACACACGCACGCACGCACGCACACACACACACACACACACTTGTGCAACTGCTGCATTCTTTCTTCCATCCAGTCACAGGGTGCTGGAGCCTATCCATTGCCATTGGACAGGGCACATACTGGATAGGTCACCAATTCACCTAAGATGCATTTTGGGAGGAAACCGCAAACCAAAATAATTTTGCTATTTAAATATTGCACCCTTAATGTCTCTTGAGTCAAGACACAATTCAAACTACATGATGAGAGAACATTTCAGACACACACAAGTCAGGTCTGCCGTTCAAAAAGTCCTCCCCCCTTTTTTATAATGGGAAAGCAGCATATTTACAAATTAAACAATCATTCCCGGTAAGCATACGACAAGCTAAGCACAGAAGAGAATGGGGAGAGATGATCATTTTCCCCAACCCCATGTTGAGCTATAGATTCAATACCTACATCTGTGGTTACAGACAGTGTCACAACAGAGTGTTGAGGTGAGCAGTGCAGCAGCAATATTGCTGAGCATTGGCAACTTGAAAATAGTGCATAAAAGATACGTTGCAAGGAGAAGAGTGTGTTACGTGTGAGTGTGGCAGTTGTCTACCAGAAATAACTAATAGGCTTCGCTGTATTTGCTCACCAGTAAGCATTGTGGGTAATGTAGGCAGAAGGCGTTGACATGGAGGTAGAATGTGTGGAATAAAATAGATATCTCTGGTTCTGCGGCATCAATTTTGATATTTACTCAAAGTCCTTTACAGTATGTGATCATTTATGACTATACTGTTTCTTCCTCTTCCTCTATCTCTTTGAAGTTGAAGACACCACAAATTTGCCTCCCTCTCCACCCCTCTCACCTGCTGCGGAGCACTTTGGTCCTCTGGAAAAAGGTAGGCCAAGAATGGGATCAGTGTGTTTAAGAGTGTCCTTCTTTTCCCCAACTGAAGCCCTGGAGGTTTGTGATCGCCACCACATTGGAGTACTGATGTTGGTTGGGTCTGGGGCTACTTAAACCCCCCCCCCCCCCCCCTCCCACACACCCTCAGGACATGCCCCACCTACAGGGGACAACCCACACATTGGTACCCGTTCAGGAAACCTGTACATAAAAGAGTTGCTAAAAGCAGGAACACGTTTTCCATTTTTCAGACATCCATTTCCTTTTAAATCCTGCTTCCTCCTCATCGTACACCTGGAAAAGATACAAGTCGTATCTTCATTGTCATCACTGTTTATCTCTCAAAGAAAAGAGCGCCCACATGCACGACGGCCTTGTTACAACGAGTGCACTCTTTTTTTTCATCCTCTTCTTCCATTTCCCTTTCTAAAATCCGCACCTCGTCTCCCCCACACACTAATACGACAGCCAAATTAGGTAGCCCTCCGACTTGTTGTTGTTTGTCTTTTTTGTTGTTTTGCATGTCTACTCATGGTGTTGTGTTTTCTTGTGATTGCCTTCTGTCAGTCTTTTTTGTATGTCATTTTTGTTTTTGTAGGCGGCTATGGCTACATATCAGATTTTTAGCGCTGTGAACATTACGTGAAGACGTAGCTGCTTCGCTTCAAGTGAAAGGCAAAGACTAAAGCTAAAGCCTAGCAATAAAAGTAAGGCGTAAAAATGAGCTAATATAATATATTCTCTACAACTGTAGCAATGCAGTCTAGATACACTGAATCATCGTAGTAAGTTAAGTTAGCCTAGGCATACTAGCATATAGCTGTGTGTGTGTGTGTGTGTTTGTTAGCTAGCCGTTACACTGAAAATACTACCCCGATTTGTTTGTTTGTATATTAAAAAAAAATAAAAGTATTTGTTCTTTGCGTTTCATATTTGAGCACTAGCATTGTGATACAGTTTGGTTCTTCATCTTTGACTTCTAAATTGTAGTTTAATCAATGCAGTGATTATTGTGTACAGTGCAACTAAACGGTCAGCCGGCTTTACGCTGCGTGTGTCTTCATGTCTACTCAATTCACAGTCTGGCTGGAATGTAATGAGGACTCTGTAGATGGGTCAGCCATGCACCAAATAGAGATGGTCAGTTGTGGTAACATTGTGTTTCGAGTGCACTAGAAGAAGTACGTAAGAATGATTTGAGGTTATCTGAGTTTTCCACAGAAAGTGATAGTGTTCTGTGTTCTTGATCAGATAGAGTGATGAAGAGATTTAGTTACGCGGGCGTTATTGTATTAGTGGTCATGATTCAGAGCAAGTAGGTTCAGTCTTAAAAGGCTCAGTCACGACCTTAGAGGATGGTGTTCTTTTAAACATTAGCTTTTTGAACTCCGCAGGGGTTTTTCCTTTGTTCTAAGAGAGGATTAGCTGTGTCTTTGAGGTTTTTTATAGGTAAGGGGTTTGTTCCTGTAATGGCAGTGGCAAACACACGTTACTGATTGTGTTACAACTACAACTACTACTGTATTAGTATTATAATTGTTGTGTCTGTGTTGTATGTCTTTTATTTAGATTTAATCATTCATACGTGAAGCGGTTTGTATTGTTATCTTCCTCAAACGATGAAATATTCTAATTTTGTTTGTCGCAGAGTAGGGCTGGGCCCCAAAGCTTTGACCCCTTTGATTTGCTTGTCGCTGTCTCCTTATCAATGTCCCGTGTGTTACGTTTCTCTTGCTCTCAATCAAGCTTTGTCTTCTTCTTGCATCCCCCTCTCTGGTGACTCGCCATTTTTTTCTCCTCAAGCTTTAACTTCCCTTTCTCCACAAAAAAATGTCCATCTTAAGAAGTAACTTGAGGATGTATCTAGTAAAGAACGAGTCAATGGTTAGTAATTTCCTAAAGTACAGCTGGCCCCAGTTCAACTACTGATTTAGTTTCAAGAATCTAAGGACCTAAACCAAAACAAGAAAAATATAAACATCATAAATTGTTGCAATGGATCTACTTCCGTGAAACATTTTACTTTCATGTTATACACAATTTAATTCTGCCTCTCAACAGATGCCAACAAGCTTCAAAACCCTTAATACATAATGCAAATATATATGGTGCAGTTAACTGCCGTTGAATATTTTTTTCTAAACTTAAATTTAATTATTTTGTTTAACTAAGTAAAAAATTTAAATGTGTTGAAAATAATTACTGCAAAGGTTTTTTATTTTTTACCGAAATTGCATAATCTCTCTTAATTGGCATTCTATCAATGTTATCAAAGATAAACTAGATTGAAAGACTCAAATGTCAAATCGCCTTTAAGATGGACATTCTTTGGTGGGTTTTCCATTTTTTTTTTCCTTTTCCTTTCTACCCTTTCTCTTCCTCTTCACTCTCTCTTTCAGTCCGTGTGTCCAGATTTCCCTGCAGTTCTTCTCCTTGTGTCTGTCTTGTTTGTAGATGTAGGGGATGAGGAGGAGGCGGGCCCTCTCCGCCGCTTCCAAAATTCTCGGGAGAGGTGCAAGTTCCTCGCCCCCTCCATCTCAGTTTCCGTGCCCGAGGACGACCCCTACCACTCCGACGAGGAGTACTATGACCACCCATTGTTCAGCCCAGAGTGGACGCACTCGGGTTCTCGCCCCACAGGGCAGGCCGTGGCCTTTAGACAGATTGAAGGTGAACCACGCATGGTTCCTCTTTGCCATATCCCCCCTCCATTCCTCTCTCTCTCACTCTGTTTCTCTCCTTTCTCATTTTGATGCTAATTTCCTCTCCTTCTGTGATGTGACCTCCTCCCTCCATCCCTCTTGTCCTTCCGTCTCTCCGTCCGTCAGTCCGTCTACTCGTCTATTCGTCTGTCCTTGTGTGTGTGTTTGTGTGTCCTTGTGACGTTTGTCTGCTCAACATCTGAGCAACTTCATATTTGTTTAACAGTCATATTTCTTTTTTTTTCATTGATTTCACCCGAAGCCATGCTACTTGTGGTTGCCATGCTGTTAAGTCCGACACATAGCTGTGAAGTCTCAGAAGTAGGATTCACTTAATGGACACGATACATTACAGCTCTCAACAGTAAGACCACATGGCCACCAAGGTTCACTGTTGGGGCATAAAGTAAGGTCCAAATGGCTTTCATGAATATCTCAGAGATACGGTGCATGATTGATGACCTCCATGCACAAATTCCTCTGCACCAATCATCTCCCAGAGTTATGTTTTGGTTTATTCTTTAAAATGACCCCTCAACCCCTTAATTGTGCCGTGCCATATCAAACCCGCTACACGCATCCTAAGTTACTGTCACCCGCTCACTTTGGCATCAGAGAAGACTTTCAGCTCCACTCACTCTCAAACAACTTTCCACTTTTATTGTCGTTAGAAACACAACATGGAGCCAGTTTAAAGGGGAACTAGGACTAGGGTCTTTACACTTAGACTGTTCAAACACACAACATAGCCTTTTACGTTATCCATCCAACAAAATAAATCATTTGATTGGGCAGCTTCAACTGAGGACAGCAACTTAATTTATACCTCTGTCGGCTCTCTGATACAACTCAACCCCTCCAAAACACAATGCCTTTTAAATGTTACATTGCTTTGTCAGCCACAGGTCATATTGTAATTTGGCCGGCCGTGTGTGCTCTGATTAATTTGACGTGCAGTTAACAAACCATAATGAAAACTCAACTCCTGGCATTTGCTCCTAGTGGTCTTCACCACTGTGACCCATGCGCCAGGCCAAAGTAGTCAACCGAGGGAAAACACTGGCATTCATTCAATAAACGCACAACAAAGAAGAGATATGAAGAGTATGTCATTGACTGTGAAACTGCAGACATTTTCTAAATAGTGTTAATGTAGTCTGATTATTAACTCCCCCAGCTTCCCCCAACCCGTCATTGGCACCGCTGACAAAGAAATCTAGTAGAAACATTGTTTTTACCAACATCTATGTCACATGCAGCAACATTGGGCAGCAACGCTTCTGAATAGAACTTATTACACAATAACTGAAAATGTTATACAGGAATGGCTGCTGAAAAACTAAGTTGTATGCCCCCCCACATTGTGCATTGCACAGTCCGTGTGCAATATCGAGAATCTGAGGCACTCTACCTTTTGCTGTAATGGACTGCAGCTCTTCAAGGTTGCCTCTTCTAAAGAGCCTGGGTTTTCAGAAATGCTCTGACTAGAAGTGCTTCAACAATAGTGCAGTGTTAGGCCATGAAGTGTTACCATTTATGTTTCCATTTTTCTTGAACAACCTCAGTTGTCAATGATGGCAGGTCAATCTCTGTTGAAGACATGGTTTATGCCACAGAAAAAGATAAATGGAAACGGTTGTTTTTTTACAGTAAATAAAAAAAAGATATTGAGAAATAAATGTAATGCATGCCTTTAACCACCATATCTTTGTACTGTAGTTTCCTTGCATACTGGGTACACTAAGTACCCAAAGTAGAAAAGCATACAAACAGAATGAAAAACCACCCACACACTACACTCTGTTCTATATGTGTAATGTACCTATATGTGTGAACAGACATACATTTTAGGTCATCTTCTCCCAGAGCTGAAAGTGTCCCATCATAAGTTGTGTTCTCACATAACCCAAGTCTGTGTTGCCTGTAGTCTTAATGTGTCCCCCTCTCACCCTGTTTTTGAGAAGAAGAGACCATGGAGGCTCTTACAGCTGAATACGAGGAAGAGGTGGAAGAGGAGGAAGAGGAGAGTGCAGAGGCAGCAGAGTCCGAGGAAGCTCTTGATGAGCAGCAGTGGAGCGGGGAAGAGCCCGAGCTGGACAACCCCCAAGCTGAGCCCTTAGAGCAGGCAGAGGCCATAGACGAGGCCCAGGATCTAGACCTGGAGCTGGGCGAAGCAGCTAGTGCTGCTGCAGAAAGCTCTGTGGACAGAGAGGAGGAGGAAGCAGAGGGTGGGGAGAGCCCTGAGACAGGTGTGTCCTGCCCTCCTGCTCTCCCTGCCGGCATGTTACTGTATTGTGTACTGTATAAGAACACAAGATGTGTCAAAAGGACCCCATAAGCATTATAATTCAGGTGGAATGGCAAGTAATCCCCACTGCGCTCTGCTGTGGCTGCAAGGCAACACAGGCTTGTTGGTGAAAAAAGCCACATTCTTTTAACTTGACCTGGTTTTATTGTGTGCTATCTTTGCGCTTGTATTTTCTTTTTCTTGCTGTGGTTTTCGGCACCGTGTCGTATTGGTATGATGAAGTGAACGTAGCAGTGCTTTTTTTCGCCGGCTCTAAGCTTACAGGTTACACGTTGTGTTTACAAGTGGCTTGATGCTGGTATGCCAATGCGTTGCACTTTTCGTAACCATGAATCATACTTTCTAACCATGGATCACTCATATTATTATCATGATTTTGTGTACATCATTTGCAGGGAATCTTGTGTTGGCTGTATCATGTCAAGTGTGGTTTCGTTGCCTCATCAAATGCATTATCATATCAGCAAAATTACAATTCATTTATTTTGTTGAGTTTGTTTTTGTCACTGTTATTGACTTTTTATGGCATTGATCTGTCGTTCACTAGCAAGGTTCTTCTGCATTAGTGTCAATATGCTTTGGATTTTATAAAGACATATGAAAGTCATTTTTAGGTGCCAAAATTAATTGTATGTTAATAAAACTATATGATCAATTTAAATTGGGAAAAATCTCATACAATTTCATTGTACTTTCAAACTTCTTTCAGTGATCACATCTGTCCAGGTTAAATTGATCACTACTTATTTTTCTTTATTTCTCATTAATCACGATCACTATCTAACTGACACTATATTTATTGAATTAGTATAAAGTAATGAAAAAGGCAGCTTTGCTATTAACTGAATTTTATTCACCGTTCCAAAATACAGTACAGCTGTTTCAAACGCAGCTTCAACTGTTTCGTGGTGGGCTTCAACCACAGGTGCTTTCCCATATTCGCTTTGGTTTTCTGTCTCCATTATTAGCAGACGTGACTGTGTCTTGATGTTTGAGTAGATTACTCAAATTGTGTGCATACGGGTTACTGCAAGGCAAAATATTATGGTAGTAAAGTTAAAAAATGATTAATAATAAAATAATTACCTAAATTAAAAAAAAATCCCAAATGTTATCATGTATAAAAATACCACAAATGAACACTGTAAGCAGACTACTTGATACTTGAACAGCATTTGTATACGTAGGAATGTCTCCGTCCCAAGCTTTTTGATCCATATAAGTGGTTGATCACTGTAACCGTGATCACTATAAGTGGCTTCCGCTGTAATTACAAAGAATGACAGAAATGCTATAATTGTTTTTAATTTGATGTTTTGAAGAGTCGCATGGATATCCATCCCATCTATTATTGCTTGTTCCCCATAAATCAGCATTGCAGTCGCCTCATGCCGGTTCCGTCACATACCATGCCATACTGTGATCCATCTGTGACTTGGTGGGCCCAATAATCTCGCCGTATTTCTTCAGTGATGGCCGTATCATTGTGCTGTAAGTTTCTGAGGAGAGCTTTGCCTGTTTCTGTGATAACAGCTTTCCCAGTCCCTAGCTTAATAAATATCTCACTCGCAGCATGCCAAAGCATTACCTTTCTATGTTGATCAAAACAGCAGACTTACAGATGTCCTTTCAGCTTTGAAGATGGACTCAGACAAGCAGGGAAGCGAGAAAAGTGGTTCCATGAGCCCAGACAGCATTGGATCGGAGAAACGCCCAGAGGAAGTTTTTGAGCCCCAGATGCAAGGGTTTTTTGCTGGTGAACGAGTTGTACCAGAGAGCCCCACCAAGGATATGCCATCATTTGTTCCTCCGAATGTTGAAAACAAAGCCAAAGAATATGCCAGATCACTCACACTTCAGCCTACATATGGCGAGCCAATCACAGTGTCGGAGAAACAGCCGTCAGTGGAGGTTGTGGAGATCAGCAGTATCGGTGCTCCCCCTGATGTATCGTCACTGGGAGACAAAGTTCAAGGAGGAGACTCAACAACGGACGCTAGAGACAGATCTGGCATGTCAGCATATTTTGAAACATCAGCCATTGAGGTTGTTGAGGCTCCCCAATGTAAGGGCGAAGGTTATTATGAACTGAGCAGATCTGGTGAAGAGAAGAGTACAGTTGATGCCGGGCCTCAAGAGATCAGCTACAGCACACTAGCTGAAGCTCAGGATAAACCCAACACTAAAGAAAGTACAGCAGAAGACACTAGACTGTTCACAGTTCCTGACAGGAGTAGTGAATGCAGGCTTTCCCCGGGTAAACTGGCCTTGGACCAGAGGAGTTACTCACTTAACATTACTATTGGAACAATGGATCCGAGTGGCCAAGGAAGACCTAGGAACTTCTCCCCACTAGCCACAGATATCATGTCATACACTTGTGGAAGTCTAGATGAGTCAGCAGACTACCTCCCAGTCACTACACCATCTGTGGATAAGCCTCCATCCTTGCCTCCTCTGATCCTGGAGACTGCGGCCTCCATCACCTCAGATTCTTCATCTCCTCCAAGGACCACTGAACCGGTTTCAAAACCCAGCCCTGAACCGGTTTCGCCAGAATCACCGCAGCCCCTTCAGAGCACCTATAAAGATGGCACAGAGATGTCGCAAGACTTGCCTGAGATGCTGGACCTAGCTGGTACCCGTTCCAGACTTGCATCCGAAAACACCGAACCAGACATCACCAGGAGAAAGTCAATTCAAGCTGATTATCCAGCCTTCACAGATGACCCACTGGCTAGCCTAGTTTCAGGGGAACTAAGTCCTATGTTCAGAAAGAGTGAAAGCCAGCTGGAAGATATGGGCTATTGTGTGTTCAGTGAATATTCAGGACCCATGCCATCACCTGCAGATGTGTTGAGCCCCACAAACCTTTCTGCACAGGTCTTTACCCACTCCGTCCTGGAGGCGAAAGTGGCTGAGCAAGCTATGAAATTAGCAGTCAGAGACACATCTGTGGAGGACCACAGCCAGCCATCAGGAGTTGCTGATGTCACTGAAGAGAAAGACCAGAGGCAAGTAGAGAGAAACAATTCTGCTGAAGAAAAGTGCAAGGTTGCAGATGAACAGTCAAAACAATCTGTTAGAGTGATGCCACTAGCTCAGCCAAGTGAGTCCTTTGTGACACCAACGGTCACTGTGACTCTAGAAGAAGGCGGGAGGTCATTTAGTGACACTGAACGACAAGCAAGTGGCGAAGGCTCAGCATCAGAAACCGAGATTGCCGACTATGAGAGGCAGATCCGCAAATTGGAGATGGAGGACAGGCCTCTCAGTATGGAGGAGGAAAGAGAACTGCAGGAACTTCGGGAGAAAGTGAAGCTGGTCCATCAGGAAGCCTATGAGGAAGTGGATGCCGAAGATGTGTACCAGCTGACCGGTGTGGCCAAGGATCGGATTGCCAGGCCTGTCAAAACATCACCTGCTTCGTCTGTGGAGAGCAACATCGATGATGATAAACTGCTCTCTCCAGTGCTCTCACCTTCAAAGCTTAAACAAAGAGAAGTTTATGGTTCCCCCAAAAGAACAGTTTCACCAGTGTTAGGAATTAACAAAGAAAAAGAGGAGTCAGAAAGAAAATTTAGGGAAGAGCAAGAGAAGGAAGCAGCCGAGAAGAAAATTAAAGAAGAGGCTGAGATGAAAATCAGGGAAGAAGCAGAAAAGAAAGAAAATGAAATGAAAGAGATCGTAGAGAAGGAAAGGAGAGAGAAAGAAGAGGCAGAAAGAATCCTGAGGGAAGAGACAGAAAGGAAGGAGAAAGAGGAGAGTGAGATGAAAGAAAAAGAAGAAAGAGAGAAGAAGGAAAGAGAAGAGAGGGAAAAGATGGAGCAAGAGGAGAGAAAAGGGAAAGAGGAGAGAGAGCAGAGAGAAATAGAGGAAAAAGATAGAAAAGAGAAAGAGTTGCGAGAGAAGGAAGAGAAAGAAAAGATAGAAATGGAACTGAAAGAGAAGGAAGAAAAAGAAAAGATAGAAATGGAACTGAAACAGAAGGAAGAAAAAGAAAAGATAGAAATGGAACTGAAAGAGAAGGAAGAAAAAGAAAAGATAGAAATGGAACTGAAAGAGAAGGAAGAAAAAGAAAAGATAGAAATGGAACTGAAAGAGAAGGAGGAAAAAGAAAAGATAGAAATGGAACTGAAAGAGAAGGAAGAAAAAGAAAAGATAGAAATGGAACTGAAAGAGAAGGAAGAAAAAGAGAAAGATGCTGAGATGGACAAAAAGGTTGCAGACAAGCTTGAGGAGATGGCAAGACAACCAGAGGAAAAGGCGGCCGCGAAACCTGTGGAGAAAGAAGCTGAAAAATCTGTGGAGGCTGAAAAGGCGCAAGACAAAGATGAGGAAGAGGTGTTAGGTAAAGTAGGGGCAGGAGTGGTAAAGGAGATCCCAGAAACTCGAGCTGCCATCGAATCAGTGGTGACAGTTGAAGACGATTTTATCACTGTGGTCCAGACCATTGATGAAGCAGAAGAGCCGGGACACAGCGTTCGCTTCTCTGGTTCACCTGAGGCTGAAGGGCTTTGTGTCACTGCCCAGAAAGAGGAAGAGGAGGAAGAGGAGGAGTCTGTGGAACTGGCCCAAGAAGCAGACTTGGAGGCTGCAAGTCTAGAGGAGGTGGTAGATGTTCTTGAGACCCCTGCCTCCCCTGGGAAGGAGGCTCAAACCATAGACACTGAAGAACCGACAGAGAGCTATGATAGAGATGAAACCACAATGGACGACTCCATCCTGGACAGCTCCTGGGTTGACACACAAGGTGAGATCTCTTTGGTGGTTTATTCCATTACATTGTTATTTTTTCCCATTTCTTTCTTCTTCTGCTTCAAATAAACACATTGATGTTGTCTCATGTTTTTCATGTCTTGCTTTGCCACCCTGCAGATGATGATAAGAGTATGGCGACAGAGCAGATTGAGCCTTTGCCCAAAGTCAAAAAGCCTGCTGTGGTCCAGAACAAGCATACCCAACAAAGGAAGACAGAGAAACAAGAAAAGCCAGTCAAACCCAAGGCCAAGGGAGGGCGGGCTAAGGGCCGAATCTCCACACCAGAACGCAAGCCTGTCCGCAAAGAACCTGTCTACATCCCCAGAGAGGAAATCCAGAACAAAAAAGGTTCCCTTCATTTCACAGTTATAAATATTACAGTTATGGTTTATCAGCATACCTGCTGCTTTCCATAGAATCAGTATTGTTATACACTTTTCTTCTTTGTCCTGTACGTTGAGTAAAGCCATTTAAAACAGTTGCTCGGCATCATCATTATCATCATGTAAAGGTTCTGAAAACGAGATCGAAACCGCAACACAAACGTCCACAGTCTTGTGTTCCCCCTCAACCCGCTGCTACCGCGACCGCTGCAGATCCCCCGGGCACATTCAAGTCAGCAGTCTGGGAACATTATGGTTATCTGGGGGAGTACAGAGATGGCAATTGCATCATCGACAAAACGCACACAATCTGTCCGTAGTGTTTCACAAAACTTCCTTAGGCGACAGGCAGCACTTTATATATGTTAGCACGTTTCCGAAGACATCATCCCAACAATGATCTTAGCGATCCTCCTTAGAATCCCCAACAACAGCAGGTAACTCCTACCAATGTCTTGAGAATGACACCACAAGCTAACTTGGACTGTGCTCAAGCAATTACCAATGCAATCAGGGTTTTAATGGCACTGGATATGCGCTATTTTGTCAGTTATAGAAAACACGGGATTCAAGCATTTGCTCGGTGTGCTGGGACCCCGATATGAAGTGCCAAGCTGACCGCGTTTCAGTATGTGACTGACTGCATAGTTGAGTTGCATCTTATCCAGGAGGTTCGCTAACAGATGTTTACTCAAAACACCAAAACCTGTATTCCTACTGCCGCGCTGCTTAAATGGTTCTTAATAGTCCTCTTTATTTAGTTAATGTATGTGAACCCCCGTATTACAAGGTATGAACCGCACTGAACAGAAACTCGGGATTGGAGAATTGTTAAACCCCTCATCATCATGTGCCTAAGTGGTCTAGTTACTTATTGTTTACCTGTACAACTTTTTGTGTCAGAAGATTTGCAGTCTCATAATAACCCACAGACACAGTGATTTGAGTCAGCTGTTTTTAGTATAGTACAAATACGAACGTGGTTCAGTCTCTGCCTCTGCTTTTTTGTTGTGTCTCTGCTTTTGTCAATGGCCTGTTTCCTCTGGTAGCTGTGATAAGGAAGGCCGAGCTTACCAAATCCCCATCTAAGAGGAGTGCGATGAAACCAGCCGTCCGCCAGACCCGCCCCACCCAGCACCACTCCTGTCCTAGAAGGAGACCCACAGGTGACACATTGCCTTGGTCTGTCATACAACTCTAGTGCTGTGTGCACTACAACGTCCCTTCACTGTCAGCTTCCACCTGGTTTTGGCATCCATTTTGTTTTGTTGGTTACCATGGTTTGTTTTTGTCGTTGTATTTAATCACAATAAAAATTGACTGTCATACATGTTTCATTTCCTTCATTTGTTTTTGTGCACATCGTCTCTTTGTTCTTTTGACAGAAACTTAACACCCAGTTGAAAAAATCAATTCACTGACATCCTGCTTTTTTTTCAGGATTCACTGAACACTTTCAAAGCACACTTCCACATCACTACTTGGAAAAAGCAAGATTTTCAGCTGGTGTTAAGATACTCTTTAAAAGCATCTTCCTTGCTGTTACCAGTTCCAGCCATTTGTGTTTATGCTCTTGGTGAGCTGTTGGTGGTCCGTTGCTCTGTCACATTAATACACTAATATGTTTTATAATTATTCCATGTCATTTAAAGGTTGCCTGAGAGTTGTTTGGTGTGAAAAACCTAGAAAATGTTCCTGACCTCTCTGGTCTTTCATATGGTTTTCAACCTATGGTTGCCAGGCAACTAGTAATCCACGGTTCTCTGGACCTGATACTATAAAGACTCAGAGTCCCAGAGGCAGTTTGCACTTCATTTTCCCCTGATGGGCTGAATTCTGTGTCACTGATGATGAAAGCTCAGTGTACTGCTGCATTGCCCCAATTAGATTATTTCCCAGGGTTGCCTTACATAATAGTAAATCCCCCCCACTCTGTGTGATACCTTGCCAAATCTTTGCAGAACAGAGCTCTCAATGGGGCAGCAACCCGCTCCCACAGAACATTCGATTTGTCATATACTGTAGCTCTCCATGCCAGGTACAGCAATGCAAAGTTGTACGTCCATACGTACACATACAAAACCAAATGTGCTCAATGATCAAGGACACAAATATGATGATATTCCTTCAAAAGTAGGACATTAAAAGGGTTCTCACTTCTTCCCCGTCAGTGTATGAAGGTCAAAACGTGTATTCTGATGGTGTTGTAATATTCCTGTTATTCTGTTTCTGTTTCTCAGAGGCGCTACCAGACAGTCGTCAGCCTTTAAGTGTTGCCAGAAAGTCTCGCGATAGAGCATCGGTGAGTACACTCCATCAGCCCAACAGTGGAATGAGAAATATCATATCAAAGCTTTACTGGCAAACCGCCTGAATCATCAAGTAGTTTTGTAGTAGGGTAATTAAATATACTGACGCTGAAGAGAGAAACCAAAACGTTCTCCTAAACGGCAGCGACTGATTGCTCTGTCTCTTGGAAACGGAACTCTCCAACATTAGATCCACTCTACCTCAGCCTTTTGTTGTCCGTTAGTATAAAGAGTTTTAGAAAAGAAAGGTTGGTAAACATGGACATGCTGACATTGTATTACACCATGCAATTAATGCATAATTAAGTCAAAACAGATATCAAATATTTTTCTCTTGCTACTAATATGAAACTAATACGCAAGTTGCCTTGTAGTGCTAACTCTGAAACAATAAACACCACATTAATTAGGCAGAATAATTATCATTGGAATTGAGAGTTATTAAAAGCTGTTATATATTTTCTCTTGTGACTTCCAGAGAAACCTAATCATATATTCAGATAAACACATTACAGGCTGTCTCCCCTCTCTCTATCTAAGCCCTAATCCCTGCCTGAAAAACGGTGAATTGCATTTCTGTATTAACACCACTGCTAGTTTTCGTTTTGTATTCTGTGAAACCAATATTATGTCCGTTGCATTTGCTTTTTGTAAAAATGTTTGCCATTGTTGCCTTGTTTAATGGGTCTTTGCAAAAGTAGACAAGGCAGATCCATTTAGAGCATTTTCTTTCTTACTGAGTGGGTGTCGAATCACCCCTGACATTTCTCCAGCGGCTGTGGTCGTGACTGCATTTTAATCCTCCACCATGGTAATGACAGTTATTGTGTCTAAAATAACACCGTTTCTGCATTTCTTAAATGTCATGTCATCAAAGCATACTGTAAGAGGGTTCTGTCACTCTGAGCCCACATTATATTTCACTTTTGATTCACACATTCTATTTACAGTCTTCAATACATCTCTTACCATGGTCTGCAGTGTACTTTTTTTTTTTTTCTTCAAGTTTGTTGTTTGCCATTTTGAAGTCATAGATTTTAAAATGTCTTAACTGACATGTTCACAATGAGCGTGCATGAATTGCTGTTGTGATGGGCTATAATTAAATGTTAAACACACAAGATCTGATGCTACTATCTCATTCATCATCACCACAAAGGAGATGAGATCTTGTGCACTGATAATGCATGTTAAAGCACTGTTATTTTCACCATTCTTTTGTCACCCTGTGTCATGTGTTTTGGTGCCATGCTACTCACCCACCGGGCCTCATCGTTGTGCTATCTCAGTGCCATGCCCATCATTCGCCACTAACAAAGATCCCCACCTCCATATCCAGAGTGGCCGCCTCATTAGATAGACCACGCCCATCCTCAGCGGAGCCTCAATTCTTCCCAGTATTACAGAGACTCATAGCCAAGGTAGGTGAATGGCAGAGCGGCCTTGTAGCTGTGGGAGTTCAGGAAAGATCATAAAAACATATGTATATAATTAGTTAAAAAATTACTTTTATTTGCAATATTACCAAACTAGACCGGTTATGTCACCTTTCATTAAGAATCAATCAGAGCCTCACTGGCCTAAGGATCTACCTCTTGTCTGTTTCCCAACAGGACGGTGGGTCGTGGAGCCCTGCAAAGAGGTCCTCCGTGCCGCGACATGCCTCCATTCTGAGTCGCCGGCCATACCCAGACCATGAGGAGAGCTCCACCTCCATCACCAGCTCCGGCTCCACAGCTCCTCGCAGACCCACATGTAGGCTCAACTTACTTCTCAAAGTATTGGTATTTAGGTGGTCTTAGATAAATCAATCAGCCTCCAGTATGAGTCTCAAGAAATTGATTCTACTAATAACAAAGCAAAAACTGTACCAATGCCTTACATTATAGTAAATAGACTATTCTATGTAACAATAAGTCAAAGTGTGCTTACACATACACAACTTACCTTGTAAATAGCAAAGATCCAGATCGATTAGTTTAAAATTGGACATCAAAGAACCCTTGAATCTCCTTTTCATTCTTTCCTTCTTCCTTCCTCATCATCTCCTTTATTAAATCTGAAACATTTCCTCTTTTCACTCCTGCAGCGTTTCGCACAGAGATGAGGGCAGAGCATAGGACTGGACGGGCCTCTAGCATGACAGGTAGATGGGATTCTCCATACGTCTGTCACTATGATTGCTATATTGGATTAAATTGAATTGTACAAGTTTAACTTAATTAACTAGTAACTCAGTATATATGGCATCATCCTTTATTTTCCTCCCCACCAATAACAGAATCAGTGCGCTCACGTTCGGCTCGCAGCGGCCACTCCACCCCCCGCACCCCTGGCTCCACAGCCATCACCCCAGGAACCCCACCCAGCTACTCGTCGTCCTCAAGGACCCCTGGAACCCCACGCTCCCTCAGCTTGATTTCCCAGGAGAGGAAGGTAGCCGTGGTCCGCACCCCGCCCAAGTCACCTGCAACCACACCCAAACAGCTCCGCATCATCAACCAGCCAGTGCCTGACTTCAAGAACATCAGGTCCAAGATCGGCTCCATAGAGAATATCAAGTACCAGCCCAAAGGAGGACAGGTGATGCTCTTCTCCCTCACTTACCCCAAAACCTTTGCTCCCCCACAACCCGTAGCTTCTATCTAACTGCTTGCTTATTTCTTTCACCTCTGCAATCCAATCACTACTTGTTGCATGCATTCTGTTTTTCCTACATGTCTCTGTCTTTCTAATGATCTTAGAGAGGCTTATTCGAGAAGTTGTTAGTACGTGTACCTTCTGTCCATATAAACGTAGATATCTATATCTATATATCTATATTTAGTGATTATCTCCTACCAGGCTATACCCTGGATCTTGTCCTTCAAACCTTGAAACAAAAGCAAACGGTTAAGTGGTATTAAAAACAAATGGAGACAGACTACAATGTTGCCATGTCTTTATGTATTGTTAAAAATCAGTAGAATATACCATTGGTATGTACCAACGCCAACGCTTAATGATTTGGTTAGAATTGCATTGTAAAATGTGTTTTTGTATAATTTCTTCTGACTTTTCTTATTTCTTAATATGATTATTTCCCATGGACCCTCTCTCCTACCTCTCCACACTCATTGTTTTTTTATTTAGTCTCTTAGCTACCTCTTTCCACTGTTAGTCCTATCCTTTGCTGACTCACCAGTGTAAAAGGACAATGATTTAAGAAAGAATGATGTGTTGTGAAAGAAAAAAATATTGAACACAAAATTTGCGTTGATTAAAACTTAGTCAAATGCATAAAATGATGATGAGAAAGAAATACCAAGTTTCACAGGGCCTTGAGCATCTATGAATATTTATGGGAACGCCGAGGCTAGAACTTCTTTAAAATAATGCTTTTGAGATTGAATTTGGTTAAAATAATACAATTGATAACCAACACCTAGTTCTGCAGTTATTCGCAGTTTATAGCCACTTTCAGTTTATTGTTTTGATTCACCAGTCAGTATGGTTGACTACCCGTAGTGTCCCTGTATAAAACTATAGGCAGCTGCTCCTAGCAAGTGAGCTCACACACGTGATTATGTTACTCCTGCCTTTTGTAAAATTGCAGAGAGCTGGGGTAAATGTAAAGAGAGTCACGTATGTTGCAGTCATTTGTGAACCAAAGACTCCCTTCAGTTTTTCCTCCTGATCTCAGAACTCAGAATCTGCGTTAGCAGGGTGTTCGGGAGTGTATATCCTACACTACATTTTGACAAAAATACTGTTCCAGTCTGAAGTACAGTCAGCGCTGCAACAGGAAGAATAGTGATGAAAACAGCAGTGTGTCTGTATCCATCAGCTCTTACAAGCCTCCACTGATGACCTGATTAGGGGTCTGAGGATTTGGCTGACATCTTGATGACTTGCCCGGTCTCTGCACTGCTCTGTGCAGCCAGCCACAAAATAGGGGGGGATGAAGCTCCAAATGCCTGCCTGTCATCTGCAGGAGAAATGGCCTAAGTGGAGTTTCTGTGCATGTTTACACGTGTGTTTATGTGTGCAAGCATGTATGCCGGGTCATAATCAGTTACTGTGCTATGTCAGGCAGTAGGTGTCTGCTGTCAGACAGTGATGGCAGCTTTTGTGTACACACAAACACAAGGGGGAGTGTCTGAGCAGAGCAATTGTCCTGATTCTCCCAGCTTCTCTTTGGCCACAAGCTGCATGACACAAAGTTAAAATTTAATCTGCCTCTTAAGGCAATGGCTTTATGGTATTGTGATGAGATGACTCAAGGTGTTTAAAGGCATATGTGTGTTTTATGAGATTCAGAAAGAAGTGTCGAGACAAACCTAAATACTGCTATTTGTGTCTCATAGGTGGATTTAACAAAAGCACCTCAGAAAGGGATGAATATTTACTGAATTTCGAAGACAATAACAGAAATACAACAAAATAGTTCTGGCATTTGAATACAATACAGTATGTATGAATTATTTTGGTTATTTCTACATTAATGTAATTAAGTATACACATTTATTGGTGTAGTGGCCCCTCATTGTCACTATTGGACCACTGTGCTGTATCCCATATAATAGCAGAGAATATAGACAGAGGATCATTCTCAAGACATCATTAGCTTTGCTGCAATAAGGTTCATGCAGTCTCTTTGCAAGTAGCTGCTGCAATTTACAGAGATGAATAGTTACTTTTGAGGTTTCTGCACTGTTGCCACTGGACGAGGTGCATTGCGGATGGAAGGGTGGTAATCCCATTCCCTTGTGTGTTTTGCTTTTCCTCTTCCTTGATAGCAGAACATTTAAAAATATGTAGAGTGAAATGCGAATGAAAAAGTCACCTCAAATATTCTCTTTAAGTTCCTGCACACACAGTTCGACAATTTTGCTGTGGTCCTCTTCTCAACACACTTGTCTGTCGTGTTACCCCCTGTGACAGAAATAATCCTCTCCTGACCTTAATTAGTTCCTATAGCAGCTCCACGGTCTAAATAGTTCCAGTTTCCAAGCCTCCCCCAGCCCATATCAGGCCTTTGCCTCGACACTGACCTGTCCATTGGTTGTCCTCATAGAAGCACAAGGACCAAAATATGCCAACAGAGGCCAAACACAAGTCCTCTTGGATCTGGAAGTCAGTGCTTCGCCTCATCTCCGTTACTCTCTGCCTGTCAGCGGCACACAATGTGACCTGGACCCAAGACCTGCTGGTACACCTCAGCACTGTTAATTATGACACCATGTGTTTAATGGAGCCTGGTAAAGAAATAATTAAAAACCTTTATAGTGTTTCATTCTCATCAATTAATACACTTAATACATTTGAGAGACTATTCTTGAATAAAAACATAATAATAATTAAATTAAATAATTCAAATTAGTAATGAATAATTCTGTTTTTTAACTTTTTGCTTTACACAATTAATTGATATTAGAATTTTGAATATTTAATCAAGGCGGCCCACAGAGCAGCAGCAGGAGCTGTTTGAACAGCTGTTGCATGAACCAGTCATGTGGTCGATCGAGCCAATCACAGCTCTTGCTGTGTAGATTAGACTTCATTCAATTTTTAGGTGCCTACATCTTGAAATTCAGGACGTCTGTCTCTAAAAATACAGCTCCCATTTAATTGAAAATCGTGAGCCAATTCTATAATATATATATTATATATAATATATATAATTTTATATTTTAATAATGCATAATTTATATTTAAATGCAATCAATTATCTTATCATACCTTTTTGAAATTGATTAATGTATTAATTGATTATACTTGAACTATTTGTGATTATTTATTGAGTGCCACATCTTTCAACCTTTGGTCTCTTTTAAAAGAGTACACCAAGTATGTTGTCCTGTTTATCAACTTAACCATGATGGGAATGCAAGGATAACCAGTGTGAATGACCTGCTCATTGTGCAATACATTTAGTGAGAAAATTTGACTTTTTTTAAATGTCTTTCAAAACTCAAATCAGCAACATCTAAGGGCATGTCATTGATCTACATGAAACATTTTATATTTATATATAAATATACACTATAAGTATACATACTATCTCTGTATTTTTCCATAGATTCATATTTTTAACAGGAAGTTGGACTTCATTCACTTACTGACAAAATGCAGCTCCCAGGATAATCTGCAGCTCTCTCCCCGTGGAGGCAATGTATGTACCCTTCTGTCGTGACCGATTGTTTTACCTCTCTTGATCCTTAGATGGAAAGGACCGTGACTTGATTCTAGTTTGTTCCTAATGTATATTTTTAGTCCAAGTCCAATTAAGTGACATGCAACAAGTAACTGTTTGTTATGCGGTGCAAATCTCGATACATGGCTTAATGGTTTAGCATCATAGTACCCTAGTTTGTCGTTTTTTCTCACCCTTGAACCTAATGACCTTAGTATGCAATTCATTGTCTCTCTTTGCACACTTTGTGTGGGGTTAACCAAAGTCCACTTTTAAAGCTTGACTTCTCATTGGCGGGGGCTAAATAAATAGGAAACATTACCACAGAAATCACTGCCATCATTTTGCTTCGTTTAGTTTCAAGTGTAATCTTGTAATACTGTACATATTGTGTCTTGTCTTGTGTTTGGTAGTTAGTTCTCGCTGTCTTGGTAGATGTTCCCAGAGACCAGAAGCTGGTATACCAACAAATGAAATGCATTAAAATGTCTTGCTTTTGCATTCCTTGGTAATGGCTCGGATGTTCACTGGCGGTTACTGGATGAAATCCAAATGAAATTTGGCTTAACCTCTCTTCTATCCTTATTTTTGCTGCCTTTATCCTCTTACTTAAGACCAGAAGGGCTCACTCAAGGGAAGGCAGCAGCAGGATACAATGTGCTAATCGGGAAATGAATGCATGCTCAGTTAACCAACAACAAACTCTTTTCCTGCAACCCCCTCGTTCAGAATTGAACCTTCCTCTTCTGGTTTGTCATGTTGTCTATACTAGACAACTACTTGATACTAGATTCTAGAGGTATATCTGCACTCTCATTCTATACTTTTGGTTTTATATAAAATATTCTTATACTGGTATTGCAGTATTTCAAAGCATTTTAAAGTATTGTTTTGGTCTCCTCATGGTTATTCCTCTAGCCTCCTTTAGAATTATGTAGTGTTTTCTCCACATAAATACATTTGCAAATTTTTCTCTCTCGACCAGTGTTGTTCCCATTGCTTTTACTGTGCTTCTGGGTAAAATGTATTTATTGTTAGTACTGTACTGTACCAACTCTGCTGTGTCTGCATACCATAACAGCACACAAACATATTCTATCATCCTAATCTAATGGTCTCAAGTTTTCACTGCTTTCATTTTGCATCTAGTTGAGTCTGAACGCAGGAAGTGCAATTTATGGCAACTTATTGAAGTATGTTCTTGTGGAGTTGTCTCTTCATGTGACACACAATGGGATGTCAAGATTCACTGAAGGTTTTGCTCTTATGGACTCAAAAGTCTGTAAAAACGAATTGATCGCAGCAATATATCAAAACTTCATGATACTCTCCACCTACGGCATTTATTACCTACAACTCCCTTAGTAGCGAATCATTGTATCCATTGCATGCTGTTTACCCAGGTGATAACAGGTGAACCACCAGGTCAAATACTACTGCCTACATTAGAGTCAAACAAACTCAGATGTCTAGGACAGATCATTTAAACAGTAAAAAAGCCCAAGTCTTCTCCCACCTCATTCCTCACCTCCGCCCTGCAGGTTCTCATCCCCAGTGTTAAGCTGGACTATAGCCATGTTCAGTCTAGGTGTGGGTCCTTGGACAGGCGGGGCCACTCGGCAGGAGGTGGAAACGTGAGTCTTGTGCCACTAGTCCATTGTCTCAGTGTTCATGTCAGTGTCATTTCTCTGTTGTGTCGTGTTGTTTTTCAGTGTTTCAGTGTTTCATTTTCCCTTTTCCACCTCGCTTATTGTTAAGTCACTCACGCTTTAAGGCAGCAGTGCTGGTGCTCTTTACCTGACTGCTGTTGATCCCCAGTACTGATTTGTGTCCTGCGAGGAATTTAGATAATAAAGGCTGCATGTCTCCTGATCCAACATTTGATAACATATAGGACTGTAGTAGCATTCTACCTAAGGCTTAAAAAAAATCCCAATAATACCTTTTATTCATGTTTTGATTATGTGTATTACTTTTATTATACATTAGTCAGAAAGTACGATCGAAATGCATAGAAAGAGACTCAACATCTCTCGTCCAAAACAGCATGTTGCATGAAGCACTAAGTAACGTGCATTTCCAAAGTAAGGTGTTCAGGTTGATGATAACAATAAATGATAAAAAAAAGTCTTTCTTGTCGTAACATCACGTCCCTTAGGAGAGCCTATTCTCATCAAATGTCTTATTATTTGCCTCTTAAAACTCTGTTACTGGGAACACAGAGACGTGTGTATCATCTTCCTTTCAAGAGGTTTAAAAAAGGTGATGCCAGTGGCATTACAATGCTGGAGATGGAACAGCCAGACAGTTAACTATCAAGGGTGAGTGACAGACAGACATGTAAAGGCTGTAACATTTGGCCGTATACTGATTCATAATTTGGTGGCGGTCCCGGCTCTCCACTCCAAAATGTAATGTATCTGCTCCTCTCATGTCTTTAAGGGCATGAAAAGACCAATGTGATTGACCATGATTGTTCTCACATTTGTGAGTGCAGTGTGCATGGTTAACTCTGTTTGTGACTTGGTTAAAATATGAAGGCAGTCGATGTAAATCAGATAAATCTGAATGAAGCTTATATTTTAATGAAGAACATTTTGAGCTGATTTATTTTATTTGTCCGGGTTAAGTCTATTGTAGTACTAAACACTTCAGCAGTTCTCTTTTGAATAACTAAACATTTACTGAAGGGTATTTAAGCTCCAGGTACCTCTTATTACAATAAGGTGTCAGGATGTCAAGGGGCAAAATTTCCAAGTGCGGCTGAAGCAAATATTAATATTTTATAATGTAGGTCTATATTTGTTGTAAAATATGCACTTGATACGCCTGAGTGGACTGTCAAATCCTGTCAACTTGTAGTACTAAAACTAATACTAAGCTATTTCTTATGAATCGTGTAAAAAGATAATAATCAAATGTAGTGTTTTCTCTGTAAATATGATCACAGCGAACAAAAATATTCCAACAATAAAGTTGATAGATTTCATAATGATACGTTTGCTGAAGAAAGGAGCCAACCTGCAGCAGGATGTTCACCCACGGTGACACAGACCACATCTCATCTCTGTCTTTAGCTCATGCTGCATATCTTTTCCAGTGTTATGCATGTGTGAGGGACACCGGGTAGATGAACAGGCTTGTTGTGCATAGTGTTCTTTGTGTTTGTGGTTTGTAACGTGGCTCGTGACCCGCGCTGTTCAGCATCGTCTCACTTTTCCTGTTGTCTTCTTTCCTCTCAGGCTCAGTAAAAAAAAGCAGGAAAAATTGAACACCAAATCATTTGTTACAAAAGATATATCAACTAAATCGGCGACTTGGCAAAGTGATTGCTGACCACAGGCGTGTCCCAGTGATTCATCTCAGGACGTGTTGTATCTCTTCCCGTTCATTGTGCTGTGTCTAAAGGCTCGTAGCTCCACTCCGTTTGCTGTCTCATCGGTTCAATCCTTACATATCTCTCTGTGGTTTCCTCTTGAGACTCCAGGGGTGTTTCACATAACAGCATCTCCTTATCTCCTTATCTCCTCGCCGGCTGCTTTCACCTGTGCATTCCTTCTTTACTGTCTTCCTTTCTGTTATGGTGTTTATTTCACAGGTTTTCCGGAATGTGCCAAAAAAAGCACATAGATTGTATTCAATTTTGGTTTGGTTGGTTTAACAGACACCAGCAGTTCTGCACTACCAGAACAAAGCAAAGACTGTTATTTAACAGTCACTGGTGTTCTCCTTTTCTGCTTCCATGCCTTATTTTCTAATAATTACATGCAATTAGATATCACTGTGTTGGAATGTGGAAGACTGCAGCCTTTTATTTCCAGTTGATACCCAATCATTTTCTTCAAACAGCAGCTGCAGTTTAGTGCAGATCAGACTTACTGCATCCCTCTCTATAATTGAGAAAGGGGAAGATGCTGTTTGCATCGTCTCTGTCAGTTCCAATCATGATATGAGGTCAGTGGGAGTTTATTATAACCTCATTGTGAACTGTAAGCTCTAACCTTGTCTTTCCCTGAATTTGCTGCTTCCAGGTGATGATACAAAACAAGAAGATTGACTTGAGCCACGTGACCTCCAAGTGTGGCTCTCTAGACAACATCCATCATCGGCCAGGTAACGGTCAGCCTGCATTTGTCTGGGGGAACTGAGGGGTAACACTGGGGGTGATGTTGGAAGAAAGGTTAGCGAAGCACGCTTGTGACCAGAAGGTTGCCGGTGCAATCCTACCTTCCAATAGAAGTTTATATGGGGGTGTCCAGCTGTCATTCCCCTCCTCCCCAGATGGTGTTGTGGTTTCTACTGTAGGTCCTGCAGCACCATCTTCTGGTCCCTCTCCATCTGTCCATTGTATAACCTTTATTCACTGAGAGCTTGCTGAGCATGCATGCTCTTCCAGTACAAAATGACACATTCACTTTGCCAATGAAATCAGTTTCAACAGACCAGGATATCGTAAAAAAACAAACTGCCCAACCCCCTTCACTTTTATTTCACCATAAGTCAGTCGCTACCTCCACGTAAACCTGAGTGGATATCCCTGTAGAGTTTTTACACTTCCTTTTCTTCTCCCCAGGGGGCGGTAACGTGCGTATAGAGACTGTCAAGTTGGACTTCAAAGACAAAGCCCAAGCCAAGGTGGGTTCCCTGGATAATGCTCAGCACACTCCTGGTGGAAGCCATGTCACAGTGAGTGTCAGTTCCATGCACCCAATCTATGATTTAAAGGTACACAAGTTTTTGATGAATTGTCTTACTAGTATATGTATGTATACTAATGCATATGTATTACATAATCTGATATACTGTAGGGTAAAAATGTTGTAAATTGCAATAACAGAATGCAAGTAATATATATAAAGATTGTGTTTACAACAAGCCAGTCTTCCAAAAACTTGCAATCCTTTATCTGTGATGGTTGCAGTAAAGTATAGTATTCACCACTATCAATAAGTGATGTAGAGGTTAATCCAAACATTCGGATTCATCAAGTATTCAGAGTGAAGTCTAGAAAACAGACTTCTCATCAATTAAACATTTAAGAGTTGTTGTATTTGCAGTTTTTCTAAAGCTGACCCACCAAGATACAATGCACAAAACCATTTTGATTCTACATGATATGAAACTAATGCATTTCTTCTTCCCCATCCACATCTTTCGTCACACCACCTGCCTCTGATAGATTGAGAGCCACAAGCTGATTTTCCGCGACCAAGTCAAGGCACGAGTGGACCACGGGGCTGACATCATTGTGCAGTCGCCAGGCCTGTGCAGCTTGGTGTCCCCCCAGCGCCACCGGGAAAGCGACCTATCATCCTCCGGCAGTCTCAACGTGCTGGAGTCACCGCAGTTAGCGACCCTGGCTGAGGATGTCACTGCAGCTCTGGCCAAACAGGGTTTGTGAACGCTGGTTCTCTGGATTCCTGATCTGCACCCCGGACATCCTCACCATGATCCTTCAAACTGTTCTGCCCACTCCTGCCACCCTGAGGCCAACTTCAGCTTAACCACAGCCTCTAAACATCTCCACTTCAAGATCCATCACTCAACTATAAGTAGAGACTCGAATTAGGAGCTACTGTACTTTGTTCTTCTTTATTTTCCAAAAATGTGCAAGTTCTGATTCATTTTGTTGGCCTCTCTCTTTTTGAATGATGTTGCATACAGTAGAATAGTTCAGTCCGAGCACTGGTCCTAGATCTAGTGGTACATACAAATTGGGGGACCAGGTATTGGCTTAACTGGTCCTGGATCAGTGGTTTGAAGAAGCTACAGCCTTTTTTTTCTACATTAAATAAGAAGTAATGTGGCCAGCACACAATGCAGCACGTGTTCCTGCTCAGTAAACGTGCATGGACGCCAAACCCCCTAACAAACCAAGCATCCTTACTGCAAGTCATTCTTGTCATCCAATATATAATATATTTAACAAATATATATAGAAACATGTATAAAAATCAAAGTTCTTTGCCATCTACATGTCCTGAAAACATTTTAAAAGGAAGCGACAATATGGCTATAACATTACATGTAAAATTGCATTACTGCAAGAACTAGGTCATGTTATGACAAGCATGTATCGATTCTAATATTAAAAGAGGCTATTTTGTAATCGAAAAAAAAAAAAATGATTTTAGTATGTTATTTCCTCAATTATTGGATAAAGATTAAACAAGTTCATGTTTTGTAGTTATTAGTTGTTTACAGTGTAATGCTTGGTGGCAATGTCAGACAGCTGATTTGGTGTTGCTAAGGAATGCGTCCCAGTCCTGTTGAAGAGCATCATACACTCGTACCTGCTCAGTAGTTCAATAGAGACGCCTGTTTAAACATCAGAACCATATTCAACACTGGAGGTAATTCCACAAGCCTACAGCTAAAAGTATCTTGTCTTTACAGCTGCAGATGTTGAGCTCGCGTCAATGAACAGTACAGACATTCCTCTGCTAACACAGGCTGATGTTGCACCACAGTGGATGAAGCTACGAATGCGGCCAGAGATTTAACAGAAGATGCCGCTACTCTGAAATCTGTCTGTGTGTGCGTTTGGTGCAGATCCCATGCCGTTTTACAACATATGCTACCGTATCTGGATGTTTTGTTGCAATATGTGGGAGATTTTGAAAAATCCATTAAAAAGACAATTCAAGAAGTGAAACGTAACGGCCGGGGGAACTCGGATCCTGTTACATCTGTTAGGAAAAAAGTGTTTGGGTGATCTAGTTTCTTTTTCAGACACCATTTGTTGTATATCCTGCCTCCTGCCCAATTACTGCCCTCACCTGTGATTGTTTGTTTGCTTCTGTGTTTCTTCTGCATACCCCATCTCTGTGTGCCCCCTTCCCACCTCCTGCTCCACCCCCAGCAACTGTAAATGTATTTAAAAGGTCAAGTAGATGTACGCAGTTTTTCTCTTGTTGATATGACACCAATTAAAATAATTAATGACAATAAAAAGGACAAAAAAGTGATACTGGCGTACTGTTTTCTATTTGGATTACTGTTAATGATCAGAAGTTACATTTTGGGAAATTCCTTTATTTGCTTTCTTGTTGAGAGTCAGGTGACAAGATCTCTCTAAACAATACAGTTTATCTCATTTGTTTAACCTACAAATAACAAATGCTAAGCTAATCGTCTATTAGCTATAGGACAGACATGAGAGTGGTATGCATTTTCATATAATTATACTATTCCTTTAACATGCATCTGCCTGAATTAGTTATGCAAAGGATTTGCATCAAATAAATAGAGTCAGACATTTTGAAATAAAATGGGAGTTTTTGAAAAGTTTATTGTGGCAGAGGATACAATAAGTTAAGACCTAGGGATGGGTTTGGTTAAGGAGTGGATTCATTTTGATGGCCAGTCCTGCGCCAACCTTGTCACTTCACTGGCAGATAGAGAATCAGCCAGACTAAAAACGAAAGGAAAGGGGTGGTCATCCTTATCTCACCTTCCCCTCCATCACTGCTCCACTTTGAAAACCAGTGATGACAGAAATCCCCAATGAGACACGGTGACTTGTGTAACGATGAGGAAATCTCGTGGGGAATCAGGACGGTTTGCCGAACAGCAGCAGGAGGAGGAGGAGAGAAAAAAAGCACCGGTTGGAAAAAAAAGTGTAGAACAAAAAAAAAGAAAGGTTCAGGAAATGACATCTCATAGTCCTTTGTTCCCCTGCTTCCTCAGGTGGCACAGGAAACAGCGAGTGGATGTCGCGACACCATGGGGTCTGCACATATACGATGCTCACCACTGCAGGGTCCTTACACAGACATGATGTGCTTGACAAAAGCTGCAGATGAAGACCAGGGCAGCACACAGAGCAGAAAGAGGAGAGGGAAAAGGAATAAGCGAAGAGAAGGATTAAGTACATCATCCAATGAATTTGTTAGACTTGAAATGACCACAGCTAAAACATAAAACACTTTATATGTTGACCACAGCCAATAAAATGTGTTTGGTCTGGTTTATGCACCATACAAAATACTGTAAATTCACTTTTTTACAGTATCTGTGGAAAGTGAAAATTGACACCTCAATTTCTGGGTATGCATTTAAAGGGACACTCCAGCAACTAATGCACTTTCATTAATATGGTGGACTCATTAGTGAGAGATTAAGTTAAAGAGTGGAACATTTCCCATGTTACGGCTCAACAGCATCTTTCCTTATCTTATCGCCATTTTTTTTCCAATATTGTAAAGTTCACTCCAGAGCCAAAGAAGACCGACAGGCTGATATTCTATAATTAAACCGAACTTCAAGGTGAAAACGGTGGTCGTAATGTTGTAAGTCGTGGCTCACCCTCATAGTTGATAGCGCCGTTCTCGTCCTCCTGTCCTGTCATGAGAGAATCAATCTCAACCTCACTCATCTTCTCTCCTGTAGGGGGAGGCAGAGCACAACCAGTATTAATAAAACACACACGGTGACACACACTCGCACACACGAAACCTATACAGAGAGAGACACGGCGGTGCCCTTGGCGCGACTCACCCAGTGTTGCCAGAACAATACGCAGCTCAGCACCCATCACTGTGCCGTTGCCCTCCTTGTCGAAGACGCGCAGACCCTCAACGTAGTCCTCGAATACCGCCTTGTTTGGGCTGTTGATGATGGTCTGGAGCATGGGCAGGAAACCCTCGAAATCTACTCTTTTGCCTGCCATGTCTGCATGAAACAAGAGAGAAATGACAGTCAGTTCCATCCAGAGGTGAACATTATATATCTCCCCCTTTCTACTACAGGCAGCTTCTTTACAGGCGTTTAGACGGTTTGCACGGATACATGTTTCGTATTTTGTCTTTATTTCTCACTTATAATCCTAATGCGTATTTTTGACTGTGCCACATTGCAGAGTGAGGTACAGCACTGGTTCTGTAAGCAACGATTGAGCATCACGGTGCTATTTTGGTTTAAAGGTTACAGAGATTTACACCCATCTCTCTGCACAGACCAGAACAAAGGCACACATAAGAAGAACAATTCTCTGCTTTTTTATGATATTATCAAGCAGATTGTGTGATTAGAAAGCTAACTAAATATACAGTATAAGGTGCAACACCAGACCAATTCCTGAATGATAGCGAGGCTTTGTTGCACTGACCTTTAAGGGTTGACAGAATCAAATGTGTTGTATGTCTGACCTTACTAAACATACCGGTGTAGGATGTGAACAGGTGTAGACTTTTGTACATTTGACTACACGTCGCATTGCATAGTATATATCATAGTGGCGTATTTCTTCTAATTCTGGTGTAAATCTGTCCTGGTACTACGGGTCTAGATGCACTTTACATATAAAATCTATTTTACAGTAGTAGTAGTAGTATCATTATTACTTCATATGGTGATACAGTATTTTCAGCCTGTGAGTATTTACTCTGAATAAATAAACAGTTTATTCAAAGGTGGAGATTTTGCGACTTCTGTATTTGCTTCATTTCTAAAGCATTTTTGTGGCAGACCTGGTCCATGTGTTTCCTCTAAAACTATAGAAAGTGATTTCAAAGGAAAAAACAGCTGATTTGAGCGAACATGACGGATTCCAGCCATTCAATTAGCTACTGATAATGTCTTCCTCTTAATACATACCCTCTTTAAAGTTTCATTAAACTGTGCCACCACCATGAACACCAGAGATGAATAAAAAACAAAAGCTGGTTTGTGCACACACTCTAAACATCACCTCAGACAAATCTACCCTTTGAGCCACTACAGTATACTATATATACTGCTATAATGTTAATTTGAAAATGCTGCTAGTAACGACTAGTAAGCACACTGATGCCATACAAAAAATAGTACAAATTATAAATTTGATCGTTATCATGTCTGGTAGTCTGCAGTAGCCTTTCAGTCCAAAGAAGAATTTAATTATTTCGGGGATTCTATTTTTTAAGGAATCTTCAAAACTTTGAATCCATAAAGCTGTAACATAAAGACAAACATCTTCAACGAATTCAGCGATAGAACAAATGCTGTAAATATCTCTTACCGTCAGCGGAGGGGTTTCCCAGGATTTTGTTGACCTCCTTGTTGGTGGGGTTCTGGCCCAGAGCGCGCATGATGTCAGCGACCTGCTTGTAAGCCACCTTGTTGTCACCCACCCTGTCGAACAGACCAAAGGACTCCCTGTAGTCTGCAGAGTGGAGGAGAAGAGGATATCATCACCTGAATGAATCCAGTATTCATTGAATGATTTCTGTTTGTAACATATTCAGCAGTGAGTGTGCGAATAGCTGCATCACATTGTGATGTCATCATATTGTACAATATCATTTTTTTAAATAATTCTGCTTGAGGGACTTTAAATCATTCAGCAGCATTTTACATTCAAAGGCAGTGTTGGAAATCTTGAGAAAACTAGCAAGAGTAGGCTGGATTTAAAAAAAAACATTATCCAACCGAAAAAAAACCCGTACCAGTGTTGCCAACTCCGTTCTAATGAAAGTAGCTAGTTGCAGGAGCTCCAAAAGTCTCTAAATCTATGTCCCTTCAGTCCTCCCTCAAAAAGCCACTCCCCAAAAATTATCATAATGAACGTAAACAACGAGCGTGGCTATTGATAGTAGTCACAGCTGTCAATGGCAGCTTGTGGAAGACTCTGGTAATGAGCAATGATTACACAGGCAGAATATGTGCAGGCAGGCAGGCCGGTAGGTAGACAGGCAGGTAGCCCCTCCCATCGTTTAATTCGGGCCGAATGATTGGTGATATGAGAATTACAACAAAAATATCAAATATGTTTTTGTACAGAAGATTACCAACCCTGCCTTTAATTTAATTCCGTAAAATTGACTTTCTTTTTATGTTTTTGTTATTATATATATAGACACACATTTTCCTGCAAAGCCATATCATGTTGAGGTTTAGAGGGCCAGTGTTTAGGATTTGGCTGCATCTAGCAGTGAGATAGCAACCAACTTAAACTCCTCTCATGTGTCAAGAGTGTAGGAGAACTACTAAGATCGATGCAACAACGCATGAATTGCCCCGATCGAGAGCCAGTGTTTTGTTTGTCCATTCTGGGCTACTGTAGAAACATTCTGGTGCACCGCGGCAGCGTCCTCGAAGAGGACCCACTCCTTATGTAGATATTACCGACTCATTCTAAGGTAACGAAAACACAATTCTTATTTCCAGGTTATTATACATTAAATTAAACACACTTAATAATATTATATTCCATTTATGTCAATAGATCTCCCTAAAT
The DNA here is from genome assembly GCF_004355925.1 of Anarrhichthys ocellatus. NCBI lineage: Eukaryota > Metazoa > Chordata > Actinopteri > Perciformes > Anarhichadidae > Anarrhichthys > Anarrhichthys ocellatus. Next base: position 3,218,046 of record NW_022280050.1, read on the forward strand.
TCTACACACTAGACCTTAAACTACTAGCATCCTTCAAAGTAGAATACTCTTTGCAGCCCTGGCTACAAAATGTATTTAGAGTGAACGTATGTGTTCTGTTTTACCTTAAATATAAATCTCAGCATGTTCTATTGTCTGTGTTAAAAATCTGTTTTTCCCACAATTGGAGGCAGTGGTGGCATTTCACAAAGTATAGCTGTGGCCGTTGCACATCTGCCAGCAGGTGGAGGCAGCTTCTCTACAAACTGACAAGGGAAACATACAACAAGGGCAACATATAACAAGGGCAAGATGTCTCTATAGATTGTGGTATTATGGACTGACTCCTGCCCAACTCTGTCACCACTTACTATTTCTATCGCAGCTGTCTCTCTCTCTCTCTCTCTCTCTCTCTCTCTCTCTCTCTCTCTCTCT